>NC_137829.1:11517429-11544929 GCF_963921795.1 Nannobrachium achirus
CCCTCCAACTTCCTCCCTCTCCTCTCCCTCGCCCCCTCTCTGCTCTCTCTCTTGTCTGACCTCACACATAACGCCGATTTACACTATGTCGCGGATCTCCACATATGGGTATATATAATCGACCCATGCCCACCACAGATAGGACAGACACACACACTACTTGAACTTTATACTAAGCATGCCTGTTGACAACGCACTGTGAAGGTCCATGTGCATATCTATGGGCATATCTGCGCTCCTGCCACAGACAGACACCACCCGCCACAAGTTGAACTTTACGGCATATATATCCTCGTTGTCGGGTGGAAACCTTGTATTCATCATTTTAAAAACGATCTAAACTAGTGAAAATAGCTGATCGGCTATTTTCACTAGTTTTTCGCGACAGTCTTGTATGATGAAGCAGGGCTTTACTTGCGTTAAAAACATACAACTTTGAATCTTGGAGATACGAGGTTTCTGCCCGACAGTGACGATATATATAGTATATCTATGCCTGCTAGTGTGTGCATCTCACTGCTACAGTGACAGGATTATGTTGATGACATGGAATTCTTCTTATTTTGTTTCTACAGTATGCCACACACACACACACACACACACACACACACACACACACACACACACACACACACACACACACACACACACACACACACACACACACACACACACACACATTTTAACATGCATAGTGGTGTGCGGAACCTGACAGACATAGCTTTGTAGCTTGGGTTGCAGATTATAGGTGAATCCAGCTCGTTAAACCATTCAGCCCCTTGTCTTTCAACCGCTATACATTATGAAGGCCGGGAGCATGTAAATTAGATCACTTATACTACTTAACTGGAGCAATTATGAGGCTTAATTAGTTAGCGAATGCTTAATTAAATAGTTTACCACTGCTTGATAAAAAAAAGAAAAACGTGCAGAATCCTGCAGGGCTTTGATGGGGGGAGGGGCAGGACTCTGCTTCAGAATGGAGAGACGTGTGCAAGTAAAGATCTCACCCAATAAACACGGCCGAGGCCTGCAGGAAGAAAACGCTGAGGTTCGTTAACGTGTCTCCCTCAGATCTGAAGCGTACACATGGTGGGTGGGGGGTTTTCCTCTAATCTTTCACTTTACCGTTGACAGTAGAGACAAATGAAGGGGGGGGAGACGGGCTGCCACACAAAGGCAAGACCCCGCGGGACGAACGCCGCGGAAGACGCGTGCAGAGCCGATTCCCCTCCTGACAAAACTGTTTTGCTTGGCCAAGCATTTACATATTCCCCAGGTTTTATTGAACGAATATCCCGCTGCTAAACATGCGTCATGCATGATTAATCATACTTGCGCGCGCGCAGGTTCCTCAAGTCAATTGCTGTTTTCACGGAGCCCCCACTGAGTACACGTGTAAAGGCTGGAATTTCCTATACCAGACTGTCCTCTTTATAGGTGCATGCAGCGCAACCAGGAATGGAGTGCTATTTGCCGCTGGAAGTGGTGTACGGCTGTTAATGTAAACATGACATCCAGCAAGGAGAGGTCCTGGGAGAGGCGTGCCCCGGGGAGCGAGAGGCGGCGTCGCACTGCGATGGATACACCGCGCCGACTAGGCCCGCAGTTGCCAAGGAAACAATACAGGGGTTATTGACATCATTTCAGTGAGTTCCAAGGGATCCCATTTTCGCATAATATTGTCATATTTCCCGGACACGCTGCAGAGAGAAGTGACGCGCTGGATAAACAAGCACCTGACACACGTGTACCTGCAGCAGCCCTCGGCCATTATGTTCTGTCACACAGAGTAACGTATGAACGTGAATCTCTTTTTGTGGTCCTGGCATTTTAGCCTCTTGGCTATGCCTTCAACGTCTGCCTGATAAATCATTGAAATCTGCAACATACAGGTCTGGTCACTGTAGGTCACTACACAGCTGTCAGACACAATACAGACAGAATGATGACTAATTACAAGCTCCCCCATCCACGCCCGTGTGTTTCTGAACCACTTAAACCCCCCGTGCTCGCTCAGTTGACCGGATTCCCAAGGGCTCCCAAGTGTTCGGTCAACGTTGTCTTCAGCGAAAAGATTTACTAGCTTGTGTCACAACGCGACAAGTTTGTAGATCTGTTATTTTTTGTGGAATGTTAGACACAAACTAGGGATGCTAGGGTTCAAGTGCATACAGTACTTTTGCGTGTGTGCCTGCGTGCTTGTTTTTTGCATGCATGCATGTGTGCGTGCGTGTTTTTGCATGCATGCGTGTGTGCGTGCGTGCATGCTTGCATGTTTTTGCTTGCTTGTGTGCATGCATGTGTTTTTCCGCGCACACCTGCGTGCGTGCGTGCCTGAATGCGCGCCCCCTTCCTAATAGCCCGCCCCCACCTCGTCAGCACTATAGAATCCCAGTTAATTGGCGCGTTAATTAGCTTCATCCTCAAAGACAACCTCTACGCCTGCAGATCTGCCGAGTGTCAGTCAGACGACAAGGCGGCGACCATGGGAACGGAGGAGTGTTCCCGCAGCCGACTGCATGAGGCCCCATTCATACTTTCAACACCCGACCTACAAGCTCGCAGCGCGCCGCGTCCGCGACCGCTTCGTGGGCTTGTAGGTCGTCAGGTTTTTGGCAACGTGGCACCGTCGCGCGACGAAGCCCAAAACGAGGCTGGAGAGGGAGGAGGAGCCGTGCGGCTTCATCATCTGTTATCCATCTGCTGTCGTGTGATTTATCACTTTGTTTTCCTTTCCTTAAAAGCCACGCTGAACACTGCATCCATGGGGTACTACATCAAGATTATGCTCCCATGTCGAGAGAGGATTTCCGTTGTATGTGTGTGTGTGTGTGTAATAGTAACAGTACACAATGGGGGGGGGGGGGGGGGGGGGGTATCTTGGTTTTTGTGTGATTACTGTGTTTTGCTGCGCTATCAACAAAATATGCACTGCCTTACTTACTGTATGAGGGGGAATTTGATTTGATTTATTTTTATTACCGTATAAAACCCACATGGGAATTTCTGTTTTCAGCTTCACCCGGGCTGATGGCTACTTGAGTCAGATCGTTGTGTTCAGCGCTCCAGGGAGGGGGGGCTGGGGGGGGGGGGGGTACGGGTAATAGACCAAGGGCCGGGGAGGTGAACCAGTGACCTTCTAAATTACCACCTCTCTCTACCCATTATAAGCCCTGTTGAGGTGTGTTTTTGTATTGTGTGTGTGTGTGTGTGTGTGTGTGTGTGGGGGGGGGGGGGGGGTGTTAGGGTGTATCACTGCCTGACTGTTGCGAGTCCACGTTTAAGGGTGCATTGGACTGTCTGGTGTCTGGCATGACAGATATGTCTGGAGACAGGCGGACCTCAGTGTCTTTAATTGAAAATTGAGACAGTGTCGAGATGATATTATTGATTTTCGCCAGCGAGGCCATGCAGTGCCTCTCCAGGAGATGGGGGGGGGAGGGGGGGGGGGGTCAGGGGAGGACAGTGAGCACACGATAAGGGTTGGGGGTCAGTGTGTGTGTGAGGGGGGGGGGGGCAGGGGCAGTATTGGAAAGTAACTAAGTATATTTACTCAAGCGCTGTACCACTTAGTACACTTTACCTGCAGTGTTTCAATGTTTCTACTCCACTAGATCTCAGAGGCAAATATTGTAGTTTTACTCCACTGGAATAAATAACTACCGGACCGGTACAGTGTGTGTGTGTGTGTGTGTGTGTGTGTGTGTGTGTGTGTGTGTGTGTGTGTGTGTGTGTGTGTGTGTGTGTGTGTGCGTGCGTGCGTGCGTGTGTGCGTGCATGCGTGATGTCAGATCTCAGCATACCTACCCTGGGTATAAAAAAGGGTAAAGATATGTGGGAATGGGACATTCTGCGCAAGTATCTTGATGCCAATTATCAATTGATACCTTTTTACCCGTAACAGAGTACTCCTACGTTGTGCTATTGCTACTTTTACTCGAGCAGAAAAGGAAAAGCAGTGAGTATCTGCTCTCCCAGCAGTGTATGGGCAGAGGTGAGGAGTCTGGGGCAGAGCAGTCGATGAGGCAGTAAAGTGGGGTTGAGAGGTGGACATTATGGTGCCTCTATAAAGGTAGATGATGGGATTGGGGGAGGGGTGGGGATCTCTAGGCTTCTGATCCCCCCGCCCGTCCACCCAGCCAGTGCAAAGAGCTAAACCTGACCTGTGGGCCGAGGGCGACCGCGGTTTTCCCGGTGAACCTGAGCGCAACGGTGGGGGCGCGGGAGTGTGGGGAACACACCACTGACTATTGCCGATGATGGAGAGGTTATATAGCTTTATGTATTGAGAGGAACTCTTACCGATTTCGTAAGAGACTCGTCCCCAATTGCAAGATATTTAAAAGTTATTTGGGGCCGTGATGATAACCTCTTCTTCTCACTACTAGACTATGGATTTATATTGTCTGTGTTATTGTTTACAACCACAATTATTCACGTGTGGCAAGATCGCGGTTGCACTAGTATTACTAGTAGGCTAGTGTAGGCTTAGAAGGCTTTTCAGAAGTTCATTTAATGTTTTCCATTTAATGTTTTCCTTTATCCTCATCTAATCTTGAGCTAATGCACGCAACTGTTTTCACCAGGTTTTAAGGTCTAGTAGGCTTTTCAGAAGTTCAATGTAATGTTTTCCATTTAATGATTTCCTTTATCGTCATCTTGCGCTAATGCACGCAACTGTTTTCGCCAGGTTTTAAGGTCTTATTTTAGTTGTTACTCATAAGCTCGCAACTCTCCTTGCCCATCGGCCCCCACCGTTGCGCTCACGGGCCAAGGCTCACTAGTGGATCCCCAAATAATTGTCAAATTGATAATAATATTACCAGTAAGACGCCTATAAGGGTGGAAAAAAGGACGGAATTCACTCAGGGCGTAATTAATTTGCAAGTGTGATTCGAGTTGCGGTTGGTTCTTTAACTCATTCGTAGTTTTCGCCCGTAAATCCCGCAGATTTCTCTATGTCTTTCACTGCTGGCTTCTCCTACCTGTTAACGCGGGCGCTCATCCAATTCCCATCGTGCGCGATCGGACACTGCTATGCATCGTGTGTTCGCGTATTCCATCAGCTTCTCAAATCCGTTGAAATTTTGAAAATTGATCAATCCGTTCTCCATCTGTAAGCCGCGGAGTTCACACAGTAAGCTAACGGGCCAAAATAGAGGACGGACCACCCGCTTCCGGTTTAGGGCTCAATGTTAAACTGGTCCGCTCAATAATGTGTCCGTGTAGAAACGATGATCACGGAACATTAGTTCCGGAATTTTAGTTCCGCTTCGATAAAAAAAAATTTTTTATTAATTTTTATTACATTTACGGGTTCTACGGGCATGGCAGAGAAGTGGGTACAAAGGGGTATTTTTTTGGCAGCATATGAGTTAAAGTTGTACTATGTAACTTTTTTTATAAAACAAATCTTAAAATTCTCCTAACTATTAAATCACAAAAGTTTTAGAAGATCCGCGCCGTGAATTTCAGCCTGTAAAGCCTTCTCTGTATGTAAACTGAGATCCTTGCCGTGGACCGGATCTCGCGCCAAAATTGCGTCATCACACTACCGGCCAATCACAGCGAGGGTTATACAACTGCCGGCCAATCACAGCGCATCTTGAAGTGGGGTCGCTATGGCAGCCATATTTGTTGTCGCCCGTTTGTACCATCCCTTCTCTAGGTAATTTCGCCTACCAGGCAGGGTGAAGGAGTCCGTATCTCTGGAATTACTGAACGCACAGGAACAAGGGACCCCTTAAAAGATAGATCTCAGCGAGGTGGAGGCAGACGCGGGGGTCTGAAGGTACGAAAAACGTCCGAAAGACGCGGACGCGACCGCGGTTTGCTATAGGGCTAATGACCACTAGTTGGGCATCTTACACAGTATGGCTTTAAGTTGGACAAAATGTGGACAAAATATTTTTCCCAAATATGGATATGACTGATGTCTGATATCATAGATGTCTTATGTTATAGACAACATGAGACTCACACAACATGTCCATTAGGGCATTCCAAGCTATGGGCTTAATATTGACGACATCAGGGATCTCATATGGGCAGGTCAGCTATTAGACCTATTTAACCTTCCCTATCAGACTCACCTCACCGCTACTCACCAATTAAGAGTGGGGTGGCTCAGAGTAGATGACAGAGTACAGCAACTTGCAATGGGCCTGGTGTACAAGATACACTACACCACTATGATACCCAAGTACCTGTCAAAATACTTTATAAACATTAAGGATGTCCATAATTATAACACCAGAGGCAGCGCCACAGATCACTTCCAACCCAGAGTAAAAACCAACAAAGGGTCAAACTCGTTTTTCTGCTATACCACCAAAATGTGGAAAGCCTTACCGAAGGCCATAAAGGAGTGTGGATCACTAGCATCCTTTAAAATTGCCCTGAAAAACCACTTACAGGCAGCAGCCGTTCGCAACTGGTAAAAAAGAATGAACCTAGCCCAACCCTACCCTCCCCTGCCCCTTCTTTGTATATACTGTTTGTTTAGACTTACTGTTTTCTTTTTTGTTTTTCTTTACATATCTACTGCATAGTACTGTGTTCTATTTGTCTGTCATTCAATGTTATATGAGATACTTCAATGGTTTCCAGTGGAAATAAGCTTAGTCTTTTCATGGATCTCCTTTTAGTAGACCTTGTACCAGTGAACTGTACCGTCATGAAACTGTACCTTTTCCTATGCAAACTTCTAATAAAGTCTTCAATCAATCAATCAATCAATCAATCAATCAATCAATCAATCAATCAATCAGACATTGAGGCATTTGTAAATGAATTCTGTCTTGGCCATAAATGGAGCGTCCATATTTGGGCATTACCAAATATGGGTCAACAATGTGATGTCACAACAGGTCAGCTATAGACATTGAGGCGTTAAACTGCCATGTCATTGAGTGAACAATGTGATGTCACAACCAGTCAGCTATAGACATACCTGCTTACTGACTCACTCACTGGCGGTCAGGATCTGCCGGGTTTGATAGTAAATGCTCCCTGCGGCCGCAATAACATTCATAAATGTCTCCATTGGCTCCCATGTTAAATTTGGCAGTAAAACGCCCATATCTCTGTTTCCTGGTTTGCGATCCGAGCTGCGGCGTAAACATGCTAGCTTTACTAGCACATATCTTTGGAACAGCTTGAGCATTTCACCCGCTCTCACAGCTTCTTTTTTGGGCGACGCCCGAAGAGTAGCGTGCACTGCACATCCGTGTCTGAGATCGGATTGGATCTCACTTGAGATAAATATAACTTTAAAAGGCAAGACAAACGGGATAGTGCAGGCATTTTGGGGTTAGTTGGCAACATTTTCTTGGCAGTGAATGAACAGGTGGTCAGATGGGTGGTCGCAAACGTTTCTCTGATCCTCAGAGATTTTGAAGTGGACCCTGATCCAGAAAAGGTTGTGGAGGACAACTGGCCCTGGCGTCGCTCACACACCATCGATCCGACTGGAACAAACCAGTCTCCTGGCTGCCTCTACTCCTCCACCATTCCCATAAACCTCCAACCAGTCCACCAGTAATCAATACAAGTGGGAAACATGTTTACTCGCGTGTTTCATGGGCTCTGAAATGCCTCGCAAAGACGAACTCTCTCTTTCACACGCACGCACGCATGCACGCACGCACGCACGCACGCACGCACGCACGCACGCACACACACACACACACACAGGCAAACAAACAAACAGTATGTCATTGGGTCTCTGGTGAGCCAGTAAAGGTTGTTTGTAGACCAAAATAAGCACCCAAGGATCAATATCTGTTCTCTGTCTTTTCTATCTCATATGCCCCCCACCACCACCACCACCCCGCCATCGTCTCACACACGCTCTCTCTCTCTCTCTCTCTCTCTCTCTCTCTCTCTCTCTCTCAGCCACATATCTGTCAAAAACATCGGTCGGTGGTTTAGGACTCCAGAATCGTAATCCGCATTGGACCTAAAGATCTGATATGTACACAGGGGATTTCAACACTTTAAACCTATTTTATTCTCCGGATATTTGAAAATAGCTCATCTACAAGCTCATAACGCACGTTGCGAGCTTGTAAATCACGAAAACCGTCTATTTTTGTTTTTCATTGGAATTAAACATGAGAAATAATGCTTGGAGCGTGGCTATTTTTGAGCGGTGGTCACACCGTCTCCATAGCGTGGCCGTGTGTGTAGGTATGTGGGTGGGTATGTGGGTATGTGGGTATGTGGGTGGGTCTGTGGGTCTGTATGTAGCCTCATGTGGTGTAGTACCTTTTATGGCCACACATGTTAAGGGAGGGGCGCTGTTTTCAGGCCAGGCCAGGCACACACACACACGCACACACACACACACACACACACACACACAGGGGGGGAGGGGGGAGGGGGGGGGTTGGTGGGTAAACCACCGCTCAGTTCACACGGGTGTGATTTTTAAACTAAAAGTAATTGAATAGAACATTTCTAACAACACAAATCCTCTCTTATGAGTAGGGATGGGATGATAAGCGATATTATCGTTTATCGTGATAAAAAACACTCACAATAATCGTATTGTGGAGATTTAATTTATTGTGATATCGTCCTCCGTCATGCACTGGGATCAATTCACCTTTTATTTGCCGAGCTGCATATCCGGTGCCACTTAAACCCTCTATAATTGGTAAAAGGTATTTGCCAAAAAAGAAAATAGCCGATCTGTTGTGAGCTTGTAGATTTGCTATTTTTTGGCAAATGTTCCACCCCAGGATAATGGATTTTGATTATCGCGATAATATCGTAAATCGTGATTTCTTTTGTCACAATCATCGTGATATGACATTTTCATATTGTCCCATCCCTACTTATGAGTGTGTTCCTGGCACAAAAACATTTCAAATGGGGGGTCCCCAGCCAATTACATATCAATGTGGGCGTCCTCGACATGAAAATGTCTCTGAACCACTGCTGTATGTATGCTCCCTGTGACAGTCTGCTTTGATGTGGTAAAAGTGCACACGAACGCTCTATGCAAATGTGCATGAATTCCCCCAGGTTCCCGGCGTAGTATTATAATGGTGACAGAGTCTCCACAACGCAGCCAATGGAGATTTCCTGTTCCACTGGACAAACCGGCCCACTCTCAGGTAGTAAAAACCCAAACAACACCTGGATCTGTTATTGCTCAACCCTCTAGTGTTTCCCAAAGAGTGGGTCGACTCCAGTGGCGTCAGTTCAGCAAAAGCTAGGGTATGGCAAATATGGGAGTCCTCATGGAAAAGAGGCATTACATTTTGTATAACACGGTTCTATTGTGAAAATAGTAGATCTACACGCTCACAACGCCTCGCGCTGCGAGGCGTTGTGAGCATGTAGATCGGCTATTTTCACAATGTCTGAAAAAAACTATTTTTTTCAGGTTTTTACACAGGTTTCTACGGTTTCTTGGGCTGGATATGGCAGCCTGGAATGGTGCAGCTAAACTTAGCATGTTAGTAAACGTGCCACAATTAACAATAATGCATTGCACCTGTGCAGCTGACCTGCGGAACCTGGGAATATACCATTTTGTCAAGCTGGGAAGAATACAAGTCTGGAGAATATAATCATAATAGCCTACCTTGTTAAAGTGACCATTTTGTTAAATTTAGCATTTGTAGTTATTTTACTGTAATTTAACAACATAATAACCAGCGCAGATAGACAAAAAGACATTGATAGGTTTATATTTAAAAGTAACTTTTATTTTCCCCCCTGGACCCAGGGTATGGCAGCTGCATACCCCTGCCATACCCAATTGACGCCCCTGGTCGACTCCTTTTCCTACATAAAAAGAAAACAAAGCAAAAGGTTCCAATGAATTTGTTTTGGAAATATTAAACCAGCCGTGGAACGAGGGGTAATAAAGGTAAATATATATGTGGCTATTACCAAATGGAAAATGTGATCTGGTCATGACCTTCAAGTGATCTAAACAGTTCTACTGTACTATTACACAGAGTGGTGTCATGGCACCCTCTTCGTCATCGCCTGACCGAGTGGCTTGCTTTTACTTCTGGGCCACACACACACACACACACACACACGCACGCACGCACGCACGCATGCACACACATCCGTCTATACATGCTGCAATTTGCCCTATGAAGTAGTCCTGAGGGAACTGTGGGTAGTTGAGAGACTCAAGAGAAATGGAGGGTACATGACAAAGGTGAACACCATTCAATGGCCAAAGCTGTGATTTAGTCCCTGTTGGCTCAAAATCACGGTGTAGTTTGGGGGAGAAATTACCCCCCCCCGCCCTGGTCTTCTCCCATGCCCCCATAAGCTCTGTCTGTGTAATGGCATACCTCTCAACATGGACCAAATGACAGCGTGACCCCACTATCGCTTTCAGAGGTGGGGATAAATCAGGAAGTGGCCCCCTGTAGTGGCAGTGCACCTTCTGGTTAGGAGCAAAGGAAAACCCCAGGGGTGGTGGTGGTGGTGTGTGTGTGTGTGTGTGTGGGGGGGGGGGGGGGTTCCATTTGTTTCCATTCGTACACTCTCAGAGTTACAGACATGTTATGGTCATTCAGGGTTAGCTCTTTATGTGTTTCTGGTAATAGTGTGGTCCGCTCATTAGTGGCGTTTCCATAAAGCCACTTTTTGCGCATTAACGGCTTATTCGCTAAATCTTTTTATGGAAACACTTCAAAATGCGAATAAACTTTCATTATCCGCAAAAAAGATTATCCGCTTGGAGGAGGAGGATTTTGAGGCTTAATCGAATAAACTAAATGCGCGTTTGTGAATGGAAACGGGTCCGACAATAAATGCGAATAAAATATGACGTTCTCGTCCATATCGTCCTCCTATAACACTTTCCCCCGCCGCTTAATTAACGTCCATTGTATAGCGTTAGCCTACAAAACAAGCCGGTTGTTACACACGGAGTGACCCTTCATCATCACACCGTGTTGCGCGTGCCATAAGTGGCCGTACAAGCTCACAGCAGATGGCATCTGCGACGCTGCAGGATGCAGTCTGACCGGAGGACTCAACCGGGCGGCGGGGCGGCCGCCTCGGCTCGGGGACGCCCCTCGGGGCGCCTCGGCTCGGGGACGCTTGCTCTGTGCTCCCGCCGGCCGCACTTTCTCTGCAGCGGTGCGTCGCGACCGGCTCTGGGTCGGGATGCGTGTGCAGTCACAGCAATGCCCTCACGTCTCTCGGTCTGAAAAAAATCAGACCCATCCCAGGCCAGCTCTGTGCACTGTGTGCAAGCCCGCGGGAAGTGTTTACAGCAGGTCGGTTAGACGGACCCAGGCAGGATCTCCCAAGAATCGCATTTCACCAGTTTAATGGAAACGGGCTAAATTCGCTTTGTCTTAAAGCGCATTTCTGATAATTCGCTTCCCTAATTCGAATAAGTTTATGGAAACCCCACTATTGTGTATGTCCGTGGCAAAAGTTTAATTTAGACAAAAAACACTTTCTAACCACTTAAGCTCAATTTTGGCTTTCAAACTGAGAAAAAAAAGAAGAGGAAAATAGCACATAAATTGCCATGCATCGCAATGCGTTGTGAGCTTCTATATTACTTTTAAAACTTTTGAAAATGTCTTCAAAATGGCACCTGTTATGACTGTAATGGGACAGTTAAACAGTTAACCGTTAAACTGTAATAGTAATACATTAGACGATCAAAGTTTTTACAATACCTAAATAAAGGTAAAACAAAACAAACAAACAAAATGAATGAATGATGACCAAAAGCCTAATGTTTTCCCCGGCCAAGGGGAAGTAAATACATACTTGATACTTGTATCAAGTAGGCCTATGTGTAAGTACTTTTTACCAATTACAGAGGGTTTAAGTGGTACCGGATATGCAGCTCGGCAAATAAACGGTGAATTGATCCCAGTGCATGACGGAGGACGATATCACAATAAATGAAATCTCCACAATATGACTATCGTGAGTGTTTTTTATCATGATAAACGATAATATCGCTTATGGTCCCATCCCTAGCCAGGTGCCTGCTGTTCATGACTGATACAGCTGGATATAGTAAGTGGCAAGAGACGTGTGATTGTTTTTCTGCAGGGTTACATTTGCTGTGTGTGTGTGTGTGTGTGTGTGTGTGTGTGTGTGTGTGTGTGTGTGTGTGTGTGTGTGTGTGTGTGGGGGGGGGGGTGTCAGTGATTTTCTGAATGGGCATGTCTGAACGGTACTCTTTTGAAATCGGCGGCTTTTAAGCCGTGACATAATTTTGTAGGCAGAGGAGAACTCTGCCCCCAGAGCATTTTCTGTCCCTCGCTATTTCAACAGATCCGAGACAAAAATAACGACTAAAGTATAATTCTAACACTTTCCTTTCAACAACAAAGAGAAGAAAAATGTGTAAATAGTAAAAATAGTAAAAAGATTCACGGAAACTGGGGGCAGAAATTCTCCTCTGCCTACAAAATGATGTCATACAGGGGGCTCGTTTCCATAGTACCGCCCCTCCACTTCAGTTTCCTGGCTACTGAAAAGAAGGGGGCGGTACTTTTGGGGTGGATTCTATTGAGGCTATGGGGTGGGCGGGGTAAAGTGGTCCTAAAATTGGAACGATACAGGGAAGATTAGCATGGTGCCATGCTTAGGGTGACCAGACGTCCCGTTTTACCCGGGACAGTCCCGTCTTCAAGCTACGTGTCCCGGTGTCCCGACAAATATCTCTAAAACACTAATGTCCCGGTTTTCAACATTCACTACAAAATTGTCCCGGTTTTCGCCAGAATTAAAATAATAGTAGCTGTTTTCAGTGGTTGCATAGACATTTATCATGTTCTTTTCATGAAAACATGCTCACCTAACCAATCAGAAAACAGGAACAAATTCATTGCGTGTCTGAATTCAACGCTGAGGCTGTTTGTCAATCACTCACTGCCTGTTTGCATCCCTGCGGTGCGTGTGTGCGCGTGCACGAACGTTAGAGAATGGGCACGCGGGTGCGCGGTAACGTGCGCATTGCTTTTAGGGTCCCAGTTTTAGGCAACAGTGTTTTGCGTCCCGGTTTGAGTGGCTGGAAATATGGTCACCCTAGCCATGCTAAAATTGGAACGATACATGTATCATTACAATTTTAGCCCAAAGACAGTGCCCCGTTGCCAACAAAGGGCATTTTGGTATCGCATCTGTGGCTTGGAATTAGACCGAGACAGAACATGAAATTTCAATAGTGGTTGTTTAGGCTAAAAGCTGTATAAAACTGTATTATGGACCAATATTTATATAAAATATATATTTTTAAAAGCATGGTGTGGCCCCTTTAACCTAGCTTCTGATCAGACTGAATTAAAATACATGCAATTAGTTCTTGGGAAATGGAGCCTAATCTGATATGTTTGTTTAATTTATCAATTTAATGAAAGATTTGTTAACCAATAATGACACAATCATTTTTGCACAAAAGTTTAAAAAGAAACTTCCAAAAGAGCAAGAGCAAAAGAGCTTGCAAGCTCACAACAATCTCGCTATGTGTTGTGAGCTTTCACATAGATCTGTAATTTTCACTATTTGTCATACAACCAATTATATGCGTGGTTGAGAAAACGCCCTGGCCCTAAGAAATCGAAACCTGGTTCTGTGTGTGTCTGTATGCACGGTGTGTTTTCCTATCAGTGTGGCCTAAAGAGAGAAATTAGAAGGGGGAGGGGGGGGAGTATTGATTTTACAGGGACTTGGTGCTTGTTTACCATTCTTCACTGTCCCCAGACAGTTCACCTAATACTTCCACCTCTTTCGCTCTCTTGCGGTCTCCTCCTCAGAGTATAACAAAGAAAATGTCCACCAAACCACTTAACTCCACCGCTTAACTGCCTCTCTTCCGCTTACTTATCTCCCAGGTCTGTGATCCTGAAGCCAAACACCTGAGTACATGTCTTAGTCATTGCTCTTTGAAGTGAAGTGTTTACAATGATGCAGACCCATGTTGTAAAACAAAAAAGCAAAAAAGGTCGAAAACTTTAAACACAGACATTGTGACTCAAAGCCCCCTTGGTGAGCGCTAGCTGCTCAGAAGTGTTTCTAATTTGGGGAAGTGTTTTCAATGATGCACACACATTGTAAAACAAAAAAAAAAGGGCAAAAACTTTAAACAGACATTGTGACTCAAAGCCCTCTTGGTGAGCGCTAGCTGCCTTTAAGGCAACATTCCGCTAATTTACTACTAGTGATTTATTCAGATCACTGATTTGCATGTTGAGGTTGAGTCTCAGAAGTGTTGCTAATGTGGGAAGACGCCTGTGTCAGCAGCACTCCAACCGCTGCCGTGTGAGTCATGGCTGCTGTGACCTACTGTGGAACAGAAACCACCGCCGGTGAAATACCTGGCAGGGCGAGAGAATGTCACGTTGTACCGGCTGACAGTATAATGTAGGGCCCCGCCGCCCCTGGGACCATAGCCAAACTCTGCCTCAACATGGAAGTCCACATATTTGTGTGTGTGTGCGTGTGTGCTCATCACTGACTAATAACAATCTTCAAAGACTTTCCCATGAATGCACGTTATGTTACGGCAGTGGTTCTCAACCTTTTCAGGCCGCGACCCCCAAAATAATCATATTTTAACTGGGGACCCCCGCACCCTTTACGAGCACTAACAGTTGAGGCATTACATTACGTATAACACGTTTCTATTGTGAAAATAGACGGGTTTCTGGTCCACGTTACACTGATAAGAACTACCCTCTATACACTTGAACTTTATGTTGGGTTGTTTACTGTTGAGTGAGGAAAACAATGTTGCACAATCATCTGGGGACCCCCCAAAATAATTTGAGGACCCCCCTGGGGGTCTCGACCCACAGGTTGAGAACCACTGTGTTACGGCATACCCCTCTCTGGTCTTCCAGCATCTTATATTTACAATTGGCTTAAAGCCGCATCCCACTTCCAAGCCCATGGCACGCCCACTCTGCATCCACTCCAACACTACTTCAACTCAACGGTAGGGAGAAGGACGTAGGGAATAATACCGCCCACCTCTATGCCGTCCGCTCATTCGCTAAGCACGAGAGAGAGGAGGCAACAGGGGAGGGGGGGCGGGCAAGCGAGAGAGAGAGAGAGAGAGAGAGTGAAATTTGACACCACTGTGTTTGCATGTGCGTGCTGCTGAGTGCAGAGAAATAGCAGAGGCATAACAGTCACTTCTCTCCAGTGCGTCCGGCGGTCAAATATGTCCGACCGGAAACGTGCGCTGCGGCACAATAGTTCCGCCACAATTTTTTTTTTTACTTTTTTTTTTTTTTTTTTTTTTAACTAGATGGGAGCGGCCCGAAGGGCCGCAACCCTCTAGTTATCTATACCTGAGCACAGGAAATTAGCCGCTAGGCTCCATTTGCCTTACCAGATTCTTGCTGTGATTGCAAAGGATGGGACTTGACCTTGCGCACCACGAAGCGCAGTGGTTCCCATACCTTTTAGCTCGAGACCCAAAAGAAAAATTTGATGTCTCCCTCCCGGGAACCAAACTAGTGAAAATAGCTGATCTATAAGAGCTTGTAGATCTGCTAGATCGGGGGGGGGGGGGGGCGTATGAATAATTGTGAATTCACTCACGACCAATAAAAATTGATCCGCGACCCACGTACTGTATGGGTCCTGACCCACTGATTGTGAAAGAGTGCACGGAGGGGCATTTTCCACCAAAAAGAACCTTGGTTCAAGAACCAGTGCCGTTCAACTTTCTTGGAACCTTGGTTCGTTCTTGCGAACCGACCACAAACCGGCTTGCATTTCCACCAGATTGAACCAGAGGAACCAAGGATTTTGTGGTTCCCGTTCCGAACCAACTTTTACGGTTCGGAACAAACTTGGTTCTCAGTGGAAAAGCTCACCTCTGGTTCATCCCATAGGCGGGAGAATGAACCCGAACCGGTTCTTTGCCGGTCGAAAAGCGCCCTGAAAGGCACATAATATGAGATGGTCGACCATCCACGCACCTAACCGCGTGGAGGTGCAGTGCTTTTCAGCGGCCTTTGAAGTTGAGTGAGGAGGTCCAAAACAAAGGCTTAAGTTCCCCTGAAGCCTTGAAGCGCCACCTGATTTGACATGAAGAGAGATGGCAGCCGTGCCCCCGACGATGTTACCCCAGACAACCTGCCAAACCACAAATCACCTGCGCTGTCGTGTCCCAGCCTGCTAATCTCCCTCTGACCGGCTGTAAAACATGACAGATTATGACTGGTTGTCTCTCACCCTCGGCTCCATGCTGTACGCAACAATGTACTGGCAGCAAGTGTGTCCTCATATGCAAATACAAGCACACTGCTTTCCAGAAGACATACTCTGATTGTGGACAGTATTATCAACGTGTACTGTAAAAGCTTTGGTGTTAATTTAACTTAGAGCATGTAACACTCTTGGGAATTACAAGTGTGGTCTCGCATGCACACGCACGCACGCACGCACACACCAGACTAGCACTGACACAGTTGTGCTTTATTGCTGTACAAGTACTTATAAAACATTGGGAACATAATTATGAAACAGCACATACAATCTCTTTTTCTTTTCTTTTTCACAAACACATACATATGCAGGTAAAATATACTGTATGTCATGTACAAAAGAGAGGAAACAATAAAAAATAAAAAATATGAAAGGCAGTGAGTTACCGATGTCTTTTAGGTGCTAAAATATTCAGTGTCTCACTTGACCACTATACGTACATGGACTGGGAACGGTAAAATGCCCATTCTAAGTCTGGCTGTAGCACCAGAGAGCTGATCCAGGAATGGACAGGGGGGAGGGGGGGGGGGGGGGGGGCATAAATAGATTCCTGGCAAACAAAGATTAACTGGCAGTATTTTTCATTTGCCAGAAAAGGATGTTCTTTCAACACTCTGGGCCCAGGTCAGCAGGGTGTCTTGTCTTGTGTGTATGCAAGTCATTATGGGAACATGCGAGGAGGGGGGGGGAAAGTGTTGGATGTGGGATGGAACGCAGGCATAGCGACAGCAGTAGTAGGGGACAGTGCAGTGATTCACAGTGCAGTGGGAAGCAGTTCTTCACACAGGGACACCTTGCAAATCTTCTGAATATGAACAGTTCATAAAGGACCATATGAGGGGTCAAAAGCGCTGATGTATTCTCAAAAGAATATCCATATCCATCTCTTTTTTTTTTCTTTTTTTCTTATCGTCGTTGTCGGGTGAAAACCTTGAATGTCCAAACCCGTTCGTTTTGCATTTACCATGTTAACAATGATTTAAACTAGTGAAAACAGACGATCTACAGTAGATCTGCTGTTTTCACTACTTTTGTGCGTCGGCCTTGTATGATGAAGTAGGGCTTTACGAAACGTACACATTTGAAACTTGGAGATACGAGGTTTCCACCCGACAACGACGTTATGTTAACCACGTGAACCCTAGCATCCAGATTTTGGGGGCGAACATTTGGCCAAAAATAAATCTACAAGCTCTACAATATTGTGAACTACAAGCTTGCAACGTTGCCAGCTTCTGGATCGGCTATTTTCGGCAAAGAGATTTGGTGTAGAGGGGGATAATATACCCCTGGACAAAGATGGTCAACCATAGGGTGAAGTGGGGTTTAACATCCTAGCAGCAGCACAGATGGTTACCCAGAACCTGCCTGCGGAGAAGGACCAATGGAAGATTAGAAGGTATGGATTCTGGTTCCGTGTATTGGCTATGCAGAGTATCTTCATGATGCTTTCTGTGCCTATGTCTTTGTTTGATCATCGTCTACACTGCTGTTAAAAATAAGTTCGCTCTAAAATGAGAATTCTGTGATCATTTACTCAATCTCATGGTACTGGATAAGTTAAAACAGTGAAGTTTCTTTACCCACACAAGTTTGACAGAAAATCTTTGTAGTCGGCCTACTCCAAAACCGAGTCAATCAATTCAATTGAGATCAGTCCTTAGTTTCAAGAGAAATCATTTCTTGACACACTTTTCAAGGTCTAAAAACCGGTTACCGTTGCCTTACGTTGTGTTGTACAGTAGCTGCTACTATTTTTTTATGATGTGTACAAATAAGCCTTATCTGTTTCAACTGGCATGAGGAGGAGTAAATAATGACATCATTTTCATTTTATTTTGTATTATTATGGATGAGCTCCATTGCAATGACAAAACAAAAGACTTAACGAAGCTCTGCATTATATCAGTCTTCATGCAACGCTGCTCACAGCGTGAGGTGCTAATCAACAACTCAATCACCATCTTGTCCGAAATGTTGCGTTGTTGTTTAAAAAAAAGGTACACGGCATATAGATCTCTCAAAGACAATTAAAAGACAATAATCATAATAAGCGGTCAGGTACACTCTTTAGATACAGGCATGTGTTTCAAGTAGTGAACTACATGGTGGGGCTTTTTCTTGATGAGCGCAGGCAGTGAGAGACATTTGTTTGACATTTCCATCTATATACATTCACGCAGTCATTCAAAACGGATGGTCCAAAATAACGCTCACCTGATGCTCTGTGTGTGCACCGCTGGCCCACCCCACTAAACAAAGTAGACATTAGTCCATTTAGACCAGAAAAATACCTAAAAATATCTTCTAAATCTTAATGGTTTTCTGAAAAACAAATGTTTCTTTATCTGAGGCGCTCAAAGCTTTTAGGACCCCTAGAGTTATATGTATGGCCGCCGACCCCCATCTCAACATTTTCTGTATCAGGGACCCTCCTGAAGCAAATATTTGAGTTACAAATGTTTGTTTAAAAATATATATATATTCAAAGAATTTCAAGATTTTTCAAAAATAGCAGATCTACAAGCTCGCAGTGAGCTTGTATATCTGCTATTTTTTAATAGCTAAAGCATAAAATAATGGTTAGATTATAGAGATCATGATTTATGTTTTTAATTGTATAATACATATACTTTTAATCTTTTTTAAACCACTTTCAACTTGGCATCCCTATCATGTCAGTAAAGGCAAACACTTTTTGTTGTTTAGGGGGCCCAATAACCTTGGGCCGGCGCTGTGCTCACGTTGAGCCTTACAGTGTTATTCCACTGGTTCTGTTGTTTTGATTTGATTTTTATTTATGCTGCTCCAGGCGCTATCAGCGGCCAAGGTCGATGCTCTGATGGCGCTGCTAATTCCTAATGCCGGATCAATCAGACACACAGCAGGTGATCAGTGGGAATGAGAAATCAATTGGCACTATTGATACCTCATGGCGCTTACGATTCAGACTAATCTTGCGAGATCAAACAGCTTGTCGAGACACACCCGGCCCATTACGGGAGCCGACGCCACACACCACACATTAACGTTGTGCAATAGAACATCCAGGAACCATCCCGCGAACAACAATAAAAACATCTGCCTTGCGTCACAGGAATAAATCAGCAGACTCACATATGGGGTCCCAGCAGAGAGAATAAAATAAAGTTAAATAGTATATAAAGATATTCATCAATAGACAATCATCATTCTGGAAAAAAAAGAAAGATATTCACATTATAAAATAAACCTCTTCTCTTTACCTCAGTCATTGCATCAAACCCAAGACATTCATTAAAATATCTAGATAATATTATCTACGTTTTTTTTCCTACTTCCTCCCAGTCTTTCCATCGCTGTGCTTTTTCTGTCTTTAGTCAAAGTTAAAACATATATATACCACTGGTCACTATTTACAGGGCAGTTACCATGGAAACACCCATTGTCTGTTGGGGGAAGGGGGTGGGGGAGCGAGAGGAGGAGGTGGTGGGAGTGGTGGGCGTGCATTTGGCCAGGGTAGAGCTGTGGTGGTGGGAGGCTGAAGGAAGGAGAGTAGACTGGGTGCTATTTGAGGACATACTGTACCATATGTATGAAGGTGGGAGTTTACTATACTTGAGCTCTGTATAGCCTACACCAGTGTTTCTCAGACTTTCACATGTCATGGTCTCCCCTTAACTCTGACAGTGTACCGTACAAATGGAACCAAATGAACCCGTTAGGGTTCATTTAGTTCCAGTTACAGACTTGTATGGGTCAATTTAGACCCCTCTAAAGTAGCCCACAGAGTCCATGGAATCCGCTTTGAGACCCACTGGCCTACACAGTAAAACAACCCTCCTTAATTTAGCTCAGAGAGTGCACACACTTACAACTGGATAAATTAACACAGTATTTTACAGTGCAGTCTTCACGGAACATCATTCCCCACTGGATAGAAACACTCAACACATACAGTAACACCATTTGGTGTACAAGAGACATGATCTTATGATCCTAGGTTGTCCTTTTTTCCCCCGCACTGAGATGCTCTTGGACCACGTGTAGATGTGTAGTTGTGGGCTCGCCTAAAGGCGAGCACACGTATGTTATCTTCATTATTTATTTATTTCTATACTAGTCAGTATCCTAAAACTTTGGCGCGCTTCATCTCCTAAACGCTTACACCTTTCAACACCATTCAAATTTTTATGTGTTCAGCTTACTGAGGACAAGTGTGCGTGTATTTTTCTTTTTGAAATGTTTTGTAGTTTAATTATAAAAAAATAAAAATGTTTAACTTTAAGCACCCAATGCATTTCCAATGGGTCCCCAGAGTGGAGAGAAGGATAATAGACCCATGTTTATGTTAAGGCGCTGTGGCTGCAGTGTTCACACTTCAGATATGCTATCTATATCATTGCGTTCACACAGGTCTGCTCTCTGATTTGATCCAAATGTCTAAGCTGTGTGATGTATAAAACTATAGTTATAGTTAAAACTATAAATAAATGTCCCTCTCCACTCTACTGATTACACAGCTGTGATCAAGAATCAAGTCCGGGCGATGGGATGTAAATCCCATAGCCATATATCCTAGAGCCCGCAGGGACAGTCAGCCATATTAGTGGTTGTTGTTGGTTGTCAGGGAGATATCAAAACCAATGCATTTCCAAGTCAGATCCACAAACACAATAAAAGCCATGCTCCACTCCTCAGTCTGGAGTGGCCACATAGAAGAACGCCTTGGTTATAGACATAGTGGAGGACATATGTGATCTGGGATTGTTAGCCTACAGTATATGCACTCAATATACTCCACTACAGTTGGAGTCCATTTGACAGTTGCTGGTTCCCAAACACAGAATCAAAAATGTAGATCTAGAACACATATAATATGTACAGTACAGTAAGGTTCAGTAGAGTACAGTAAAAGTACAGTAAGGTTCAGTAGAGTACAGTAAAGTACAGTAAGGTACAGAAAGGTACAGTACAGAAAGGTACAGTAGAGTACAGTACAGTAAGGTACAGTAAAGTACAATACAGTACAGTAAGGTACAGTAGAGTACAGTAAAGTACAATAAAGTACAGTAAAGTAGAATAAAGTACAGTAAGGTACAGTGGAGTACAGTAAAGTACAGTAGAGTACAGTAAAGTACAGTATAGTAAGGTACAGTAGAGTACAGTACAGTAAGGTACAGTACGGTACAGTAGAGTACAGTATAGTATAGTACAGTAAGGTACAGTACAGTACAGTAAGGTACAGTAGAGTACAGTACAGTAAGGTACAGTAGAGTACAGTAAAGTACAGTAAGTTACAGTAGAATACAGTAAAGTACAGTACAGTAGAGTACAGTAAAGTACAGTAAGTTACAGTACAGTACAGTACAGTACAGTACAGTAAGGTGCAGTACAGTATAGTAAGGTACAGTACAATACTGTAAGGTACTGTACCTTACAGTACCTTAAAGTATCCTATTTGTTGGGTTGGAACCGAGCCCACACTGTTTCGAAGGAACAGTATTTCTAGTTTTAACTGTTCTCACTGTTGAACCACGGGAATAGTTAGCATTTGGTAATGTATAACATCTCTGATGTTTTAGTCTGTGTATGACTGCGTATCGACATGTTTGAATAACTAAACAGGTTAACTGTAGCCATGTCAACAGAACTGGTGTCCCTTTGGCACATTATGCTTTTAGTTATAGACAGTACACCCTGCTATGTCTGGCTAGCTAAAACTACTGCCTTATCAACCTATAACAGGTTTGGTTGGATCCCCCTTTCGCAGGTAAAGACAAGCACTTTAGTCCAGTGGTTCCCAAACGTTTTAGCTCGTGACCCAAAAGAGGGATTAGACGTTTGCCCGTGACCCAAACTAGTGAAAACAGCAGATCTACAAGCTCACGACCCGTCGCTTCGTGCCGCGTTGTGAGCTTTTAGATATAAACATTTGCTTTCTAATTTATAGAAGTTTATATTTTCACTTTATTTATTAATTAAATTACTTTAAAAAAGGATTATCATTTATTTTATTCATTAAAATCTTAGCTTCTTGGGGAATGTTTTTTGAAAATGTTTTGACCAAATGTAGGTAAAAAAATAAATAATTAAGGGAACCATAAAAATGTGTCCGCGACCCACAAATGGCTCCCGACCCAGTGTTTGGGAACCACTGCTTTGGTCCAGCATTTGTCTTTCTGCTAAACTGAAAGGCTGGTTGGTGCATAGCAGGAGAGTGGGTCAGGTGCACCTTGGGATAGGATACCCTGACCTGTGGCACGCCTAGCAGTTGTCATTGTTACGGTGGCATCTGGTTGTGGCAGACTGAGCTGGGAGCTGTAGTGTATACCTGAACCAGTTCTGTCAGCAACTCAGAACACATGACACACCAAAGCTGTGAATACAAACATGTTAATTGACTTGTAAACGTCAGATCTAGGATCAGGTCTGAGAGGTGTATTTGTGTGTGTGTATTTGTGTGTGTGGGAGGGGGGGGGGGGGGGTTGGGGTTGTCATACGCAAGCAATTGTGGTATAACAGCACAAAAATAAAATCAGCACCATGGTTTGGGGTTGGATCACATTTGTGCACAGTAATTCAATATGATAGGCTAGAATATAGAGGACCACTTCATGGCAGACTAATAGGGTCAGACGCTGATCTTTAATCCACCCCCTAGGCCTAGGGGACCTCCACTGTGTATGTCAGCCAGACTCATTCTGTGTGGATAACGGCTGTCAGTGTTGCACGGCAGTAGGTCTACAAGCCTCCATTTCATGGGATGGGGCTTTGGAATACGTTTTCCGAGGACTTCCACATTGAGGAGAGGGGGAAGTGATTGGTGAACTCAAACCCAGGGACCAGACACCTTCTGCAGGACTCAAGCTTAGGTTCCTGGGTGCTCTGGTGGTTTAAAGGACCAAAGTATGTGAGGGTGGCCAGAGGGCAAAGAAAGAGGGGATGTTGCAGCCAACACAGAAAACTGGACCACACATCTATCCATCAGCCCATCTGAAACTTGTGTCATGGAGAGGCCTTCCTATTGGTCCAGAGCAGCGTGGGGGGCAGGGGTGGCGACTGAGGCGGGCGGTGCTTCCAGCTGCCGTGCCCCTCGCACTGCACTCGACGCCAGCGGAGCAACTCCCCGAGGGCGCCGCCGCTCTCATCCCCGCCGCACACGCGCAGCCGTTGGTTCACCTGAGGGTGCAAATGAGGGGGGGCCGGCCAGGAGAGGAGGGGGGCAGGTGGGGGTAAAGAGAGAATATTACAAAGCGTTCACATTCAGAGCCCTTGTTGAATTATTACTGACTGCTCAATGTTCAGGGTGCAGGGAGATGAAATGGCCAGGCTATGAGTGCAGGCGATGGGGAGGAGAGAGGTGGGTTTGCCAATGACAAGCAGTGGTTTTATACACATAAAGAGAGGGAGCAGAGATGGGGGGGGGAATATATATTTCACAAGTCAATCAGATTTGAATCGCGTGCAAGAGGAGGATGAAGAGGAACCGAACAGATTTGATATATCATATTCTGATCATTATCTGTCTGCATTAGGCCTCTGACACTGGTGGCTGGAGGGAAAAATAGGCCACGTCGCTGCCTGATCCATCATTTTGAAAGAAGCAATAATCATTGGGCTGATTTTCTCCGCTCTCGGTGGGCCAGCGTCTCTCGGGCATCGTCCTAACAGAGGCGGAGAGGAGATGAGATGAATCTGGGGCTGGCGCTGAGGGCCTCTCTGGAGACACCAGGGACATCCAAGAGCCAGCGGTGGGAGTCCCCTCTGTGACTGGCAGCTTTAATGACACCTCATTTCCATAGCCTTGTACCCCAGAGCCTCCATACGTCAACTTTTAGGAAGGGCCAGAGAGGAGTGGCTAATATACATATAATATATGTGGAGACAGACTGCAACGCCGCTATGGAGCAGGGACGTGCAGAGAATGTTAGAGAGGCAGGGGCTGACATTTCTAAAAGGGCCTTTTTGTGAAAATATAGAAAATAGCAGACCTCCAAGCTCACAACGCGTCACGCTGCGACGCGTTGTGAGCTTGGAGGTCGGCTATTTTCAGTGCTTGATACAACACATGAACTAAGGATAATCAAGTCAAAACTGGATTTCTATTCAGGAGAGTTTGCACAAGGCAATTCTCTTGAACGCTGCCTTCAGGTATGGCATGGAAAGAGGGCTTTTTTCATTTCTTTAACCATAGTAAAAATGGCATCCATGGTCTGGAGAGGGCACTTTTTACAGACAGATAAAAGGGCAGGGGCTCAAGCCCCCTTTAATGTCTATGTGTGCACGACACGTGCCTGCTATGGAGCAACTACCAAATGAACGGACACTTTGAGCAGACATGCATGGCAGACAGACACACGTAAGCGCACGCACACACGCACACGCACACACGCACACGCACGCACACAGTCTAAGTAGGAGATGCCATCAGTCATCAGCCGGTCAATACCCGGGCCGATCAATCAGAGAGGAATTCCAATCTTCCTCAGACAGTGGTGCCAGCAGTAGGACAGAGCCCTGTTCATCCTTATACAGGTTATGATCCATTCCATACCAGTAGGATCCAAACCAGGTGTGAAAGCTGGTTTGGATTGCGTGGGTTGAGGATAGGTCTGGAAATGCTATGGATTGGAAATTCTTCCACCATTCCTTTCCTTTCCAATAGTTTATAGTAGAACATTCCAACGATAAATGTCAAATGTCTATGCATGTAATCTTAGCATGCAAGCGTGTGCGTGCGCGCACACACATGCAAGCCTGTGCGTGCGCGCACACGCATGCAAGCCTGTGTGTGCGCGCACACGCATGCACACGCACAACCCACCCACACACACACACACACACACACACACACACACACACACACTGGTGGTGATTCCCCCCCCCCCCCCCCCCCCTGTTTTCCATCGCTGCTGGAGTTGGAGAGGAGACCTAAATAAAACCAGCGGGAATCACACTGCAACATTTTCCCTGCATATTGCCAAGCATACAGTACAGTCAGTGACGCATTCCAGGAATCCAGGCCACAGAGTCACATGCACAGTGCACACACACACATACACAACCACAACTGACACATATACACGTTCCCACACATCAATGCACGCACACACACACACACGCAAACGCACGCATGGACGCGGAGACAGACAGACAGACAGACACACAGGTACCGTATGTGGGTGCATGTGTGTACACATGGGTATATGCATGCACTTGAATGTATACTCACACACACACACTCTCTCTCTCACACACACACACACACACACACACACACACACACACACACACACACACACACACACACACACACACACACACACACACACACACACACACACACACACACACACACACACACACACACACACACACACACACACACACACACACACTGCATTGATTGCCTGTACAAGCACAATGCTGAGCGACCTAATCTATAATTTACACCTCCCTGCCAGGCTATTCTGTGCTCTGACGCCAGCCAGGAACACTGGCTACTGGAACAGCAGACGTGCAGGAACACTGTGTCCTTCTGCAACACACACTCGCGTGCACACGCTCTCTCTCTCTCTCACACACACACACACACACACACACACACACACACACACACACACACACACACACACACACACACACACACACACACACACACACACACACACACACACACACACACACACACAAACTTGTGGCTATAGGCTCTGTCCAGAATATGCAATATTGCCACAATACCTGGACTGGTATTGATGATACTGGACTCCCTGATGCCATTTCCATCATGCCATTCAAATAGTCTTTTCCCACAGAGCGCAGTATAAAGGTGAGGTAGTATATATTTCACTAAGAATTTGATTTGAGGACAAATTTTGTGCAGTTAAGCCTGATCTTTAGTCTGTGGCCCTTGGTATAGACAGAAGGGTCTGGGGTCCCCTGGTCTGTGGATAGACAGAGGTAGACAGAGGGGTTCACTTGAATGTCCATTTACGGGCAAGACATTGGAGACAAGCTAGGCAACTAAGCGGAGGGCTCCAATATAGGACTGCACTGGGGACACTAAACAGCTACTCACACTGTATAGTACTAACTAGTAAGACGCCTCAGGGTGACAAGCGACCTCGCCCTTTAGGGTGAGGTCGCGAGGTCTTGGCCATCTGGCCAGTGATGTATATCGGACAAGTTACCCATATATGGAGACCCCTGGTACCCATATGGAGAATATATATGGATATATGCTGTGAGAGCCCAAACATGCTTTCTTTAGTTATTCGTTATGTGAAAGTCCTATGATGTCTATGACATCTGACCTCATACCCTTTTATGCCCATACATGGAGATCCCAGTATGTAGAACCAGCCACACAGATATGGGCTGTCTTGGCCATCTGTCTTGGCCATATGGATTCTGTTAGTGGGCGCGTGGTGATTTTCCGATGGCCTTAAAGTCCGAGAGACTTAAAGTCCGAAAGGCTGTTCAATTTAGTAGCCTATGAGAGCGGAGACACACACCGGAGGAGGAGAGAAAGAGAAGGAGAGGCGGCCGGGCTGACTGAGGTTGCCGACGCTTGCACCATGTGATGTTTAAGATGTTAAACTTGGTTACACTCACACAGGTTGAGTGATTACTTTGTTTGATGTGAAAGCATAATGGATAAAAACCTGGATGTTACCTCTTATTCTGTGACCAAGGTTGGATCCAGTCAATTTGAAGAAATAATAATCCAGCTTTTACTTGAGGCGAGGACACTAACAAAGCACAGGCCTACGTTTTCATTCACAACTTCTTGGCTGAAAATCCATTCTATATAGCCTATGTGTCATTTTATAGCCTATAGTTTAAACTAGAGCTGCTCGACTCTTTTCAGACTAGCGCTGACAGTGAGTGCGAGAGCTTAATTGAAATGACCTACATAATATGCGCAGTGAACTGGAATTAGGCTATATAATTAATTATTTGGAAACAGGTGTGTAAAGATTCTAATCTATAAACATCTCAAATAGCGTTTATACTTTTTTTTTATGAGATTTGGCCTTATATATTGATATGTTCTCAGATTTGGCTATTTATTTGCTGGCTTTTAGGCTAATTAATTAATTATTATTTGAATCATGCCAACCTCTGCGCATGGGGGGGGGGACCTCTCTCTCTGGGACATCGGATTCGGATCTCCATGCCGTCGGACGTTCAGGCCCTCAGAATATCGAGATTTTGCCTAGTGTGGTATGTGGCCGAAGTGGCCTCCATATATGGGCATTCCCATATGAAGTCATGTTAGA
>NC_137829.1:11547429-11557429 GCF_963921795.1 Nannobrachium achirus
TTTGAAATGAACGATGGGATCCGGTTCGCACTAAGGAACGGATCCCAGAGAACCGGCTCACTTCAAAGAGACATAAATCCCATCAGCCTCCATGCATCCGGGCGGAGGGGAACTCAATTCGATAGGTACCGAAATGTTGTGTAACTGCTGTGCGCACGTGTGTGTGTGTGTGTGGTAAAATCGCGCATGCGCAGATCCTCTTCAAACTTGACTGGACAGACTTGTACTAGTGAGGACAGACTAGTGAGGACAGACACACATTACTGCCTATAGCGGAGCTGCTGTGTTTCACACACCGCTCCAAAAATCATACATGCACACATTGACACAGACACACCCCGGTCCCACCAATCAATGTATAAATTCATTTCTACTAATTCGGGGAACCAGCCTACACTAGTGTCTCACTCACCATGAATGAAGAAGACACAAAAAGAATGATTCAAATCCATCTAGCCAAACAGTGAGAACGTGCAAACAGACAGTTGTCCATTCTCCACACGATTAGGCTAGACTGCTGTTGACTAATGTTTACAGAAAGCGAAACAAGCCCACCCATTCATTCCTAAGCGAGCTATCCATCCCCCCGCCCTTCATTCATCCCCTGCTTTTCTCTGTCCCCTTAGATCTGCTAATCCTACATCAACATGGTTTGGAATGCGGCTAATTGAACGGTATTCTGGGCTGCAGACTGGTTCCCAACTCCTCAATGAACTCATGGTAATGGAACCAAGTTCCAGACACCACACTTGATTAGTGAGATAAGGGGGCCAACGTGAAGGTCACCCTGGATTGTCTGAATGGTAATCAGTGAACTAACACCAAGTATGACATTCTCCCATAGCCTCGCCAATTAGGTCTAGCAGAAACTGCTATAACTGAGCTTTCGAAGTCTGGGGGTGATCCTTTTAGCAATGTATAAAAAGTAATGCCAGTAGTGTAAACCAGTGCAAGAAGATGAGATATTTTTGGAAACAAAAACAAAGCACACAAACAAACAGAAATAAGGGGATTGTGCGATGGATTCAGCAAAATAAAATTCCCAGCAGAGGAATGGCACAAACGGCAATAAAAAACTGCAGCTCTCGTTTGCTCAAAAGAAACATTTCCCAGCTACTACTTTAGTGTTTTCTGAATGGATGCATGTCCGCCACTGCCACAACATGTATCGGAGTGCACGTAATACGCTTGCATGGCAACTTTGTGCGTAAATCTTTGCTAATCCCAGGACAGCAGGTTGTCTAACAGTATGGTTGTAAATACGTTTCTGTCCACCCAAACATGCTATTCATATAGTCCAAACATGTCTGCTGGTGCCAGCGATTAGCCCACAAACCCCCGCCCCAATACCCGCTCAGCAATTCTTAAGCTTCTTACTCTGGGGTTAATGTTGGGTCACACCGCTTGACCACCAACTCTCACTGATCAACTCTTATCTCACAAGAACTGACCTGCATGCATGGAGATAACCCAACTGTACAGATCCCTGAAGAAAGAGTCAGCTGACCTGCATGCTTGAATATAACAGAGCCGTCTAGAGCTCAATGCCATGCTCAATGTTTCCTCATGCCTGATGTTGCAGAAGCAAAGATGCTAGCGGCATACAAGTGAACCTCCGATATATACAGCGTCAAGATTGTGAGGGTTTAATGTAACTCTCTAAAGATTTACCCTCCATTTGACACAGATTTTACGGTGTCCGATTGAGTGTGGAGGCAAAAGTGTTTACACTGACCGAATCCAAGAGCTGCAGTTTCCTTCAAAGAGGGAGACAGAAAAAGCAGGTCACTGATTCCAGGATCAGAGCTTTGGCCATCGCTCTCATGTCACAAAGGTGAGGGTTGCTGGCTGTTCTGATGCCTGAGACCAGTGCTTAAGGGCAGCCTTTACATGAAGAAAATGGGGCAGGAGTGAGGCTGTGCCATGTGGAGCAATGGTTTCCAAGTATTTTTGGCGTGGACCACACTCACCACATCCCACCAAGTGAAGGGTGCTTCCAACAAACCCTCCCCCCCCCCTTCCCTGCCTTAGAGGGCAGCCCCTGTGCCGAACGGAGAGAAGTTGAGATGCCCCCTCTGGAAGAGAAGACAAGAAGGAGAAACAGCGACAATACTTTAGCATCAGAGAGAGAAGACAAAAGAAAGAGATTGAGAAAGCAGAATAGCCTGTACATTAGGTGAGGTCATATACTGTAGTTTATGCCATTACTACTTTTGCAGTGTAATGCTGCAGATAAATTAATACTGGAATAAAATACAGCGTGAAATAACGGTGTAGCCTGAAAAGGAAGCTTAGGAGGTTCCACATTGGAAGCTTACCTCAGAAGACCTGGCTATTATATCACTATGTCACACGGTGTAAGAATAACCGAGGCTGTCTTGAACAGGGTGTGCTGGCATACCGCATGCTGGCAAGCATCTACTCACTGTGCTCATCTCACTTTCTACACTAAACCCATATGACATTTTCAGAATGTCTCTTTCTCTTTCTCACAGTCTGTCATGGAGAAAGCAGGGATATTCCATTAGCAAACCAGGGGGAGTGGGAACGCAGCGTGCCTTCTTATCTCTGGTGAGAATCTCCAGAGAATGCTGTGCCCGGGGCCGCATGGAAACTGGATCACAACGTGCTCTGCTCCTTTCCGTTTGCTTTGTACACCCCTGATATCACCGCCAACTCTCCAAAGGGCACAACACACAGATCCCAATAGAAGGACGGGTGGGGATGAATTAGCCATGTCTTGTTTCATTGAATCAATGGATCGCCATCGATCCAGCGATACAATATGGACATTTCATTCTGGCCGCAAGTTGACAGGGAAAGGGTCAGATACTATTGGGGAAAACGCTGTGTCGTAGCCACCCTCAGGTGTTACGGGAGCAGTTAATTGTGTTAGGTGTTATTTGTATTCAGATCACCTCTCGCAGCGAGGGCCGATTCTGTACCAGTGAATAATTAATAACTAAATTCAATTATTTACATTTTGTAACACTGCTGTGTTCATTAGTCTTGTGCGTCGCCTTGTGTCTCTATTCTTAGATGATGTGTGTTAGTTGAGATAGTCAAGGTGGATTCTCCCTTTCTCCGCCTCATGTGATGGACCTACAGGTATGTGGTTGTACGGGCACGTTCGTGCGTGTGTGCGCGCTCGCGTGTGTGTGTGTGTGTGTGTGTGTGTGTGTGTGTGTGTGTGTGTGTGTGTGTGTGTGTGTGTGTGTGTGTGTGTGTGTGTGTGTGTGTGTGTGTGTGTTTGTGTGTGTGTGTGTGTGTGTGTGTGTGTGTGTGCGTTTTGTTTGTCACAGGACCTAAAATCCAATCCTGTAACCTTAAACTTATGTTCAGAGCCAGGGAAAGCTCACATGTCACAAGTGAAACAATTTGTTCAATGGAAGCCACTTTTAAGCCCTTCTCAGTAATGACAAAGGTTGTTGTTGTTGTTGCGACAAAGGCCACAACAACATGCAGCCCTGCTAGTATTGTGTAATTTCTGCGTTTGTGCGCAAATGCAGATCTGTGTTTGACAAGATGCGAGCGAACAGCTACTGTATGTTACCTCTGACTGTCTCCTTGACTGTGGGTAAAGATACAGTAGATAAGTGTAAATAGCAGCACTCCAGCAAACAAATGTAAGACCTCTAGGCTAGCCATTTCTTCCTCAGAACATCATCATCAGTGTGTATGTGTTCAAAATCAAATAAACAAACAGAATGCTGGCAAGTTAAGTTTCCAAAACGAGGCCAGCACTGAAATTCCAGTATGTTCACATAGAGGGCCCTTGTGATGATTTCAGCTATTCTCTCCTAAGATATTTAATATAGACCCCTGAATGACTACGGTCAATTAAGTATATATAGTTTATGGGGTTAAACATGCTGAACAAGGCATGATGATCACTGCCTAGTCGTCAGGCTGGTCTTAGACTGATCCTATTCCTCTTGGACCTACCTGTGGATTATACCATTGTCAGACTACTTTATGAGGATTATGCAGTTGACACAGGCTGACACTTTGCACCGGCTTAATCCCATGTACAACGCACCGTTATGTCTTACCTCAGGCACTTACCACACCTTATGTCTCACCTCAGGTGTAAATATGTAGATCATTTGTTTGTTTCTTATTGATTGATCTCCCCCCCTTTATTCTTCTTCCCTTTCTTGTTATGGAAATAACAAAAAAAGATGGAGCATGCACTAAAACTAATTTCACCCATAGTTTTACACCTGTAAACCTGTGAGCAGAGACAGAATCACCTTGAATCCTGGTCTTTTACACCTACAGTAAGAGTACATTTTAACAGTCATGTCAAATATGTAATTTCATCTGCCTTAAAAAATATTGCAAGAGCCAGGGGAATTATGTCCAAGCCAGACATAGAAAACACTTATACATGCATTTGTTTTCACAGGACTCTCAAGCAAAGCTCTTCGACAACTCCAACTGATTCAGAATGCTGCTGCTACAGAGTCCTGACTAGAAAATATGACATTATTACACCAGTCCTAAAGTCCTTGGCTAGTAGACTACCATTGGCTGCCAGTCTCCCAGAGAATGTTGTTACTGTCTATAAATGTCTCTGTGGCTCTGGATCTTAGACATTCTGAAGCCATACTGTATGAACCCTCTAGAATCCTTAGGTCATCTGGGGCGGGCCTACTAATTGTTCACACAGTTGTAACAAAACATGGTGAAGCAGCCTTTCACCATGCACCACAATCCTGGAACAATATTCCATGTTACACCAGACAATGCCAAACCATGGCAGTTTTTAAGTCCTAGTTAAAAATATATTTATTTAACATTGCTTACTCCACCCCCCATGATTTATATACTCTTTTATCTTATTTTAATGGAATGTATTACATTTTATTTTTATTTTTAAAGTGCATTGTTGCACTCTGAATGTATTTGTTTTTTATTCTGTGAAGCACTTTGAATTGCCTTGATGTATGAAAGGCGCTGTGTAAATAAAGTTGCTTTGCCTTGATGCGTCAATAAAGTTGATTCTGATTCAAGGTGAATTTTGCTGGACCCTCATTCTGGACATGGACGGGTTTGTTTTGCTCACCTCCAACTCTATATTAGCGAGTATATATTCTGCACAGATGAGATCTCGCCTATGATACTTGTTTTGTTTTTGCAGCTGAGTGAAACTTGTTATTGCCTCTAAGGAAGTGGTCGGCGAGATTTTACACAGGCGAGAGTCAGGCTGCAGGAGGTTATGTTCCTACCCTCACCGGTGCCTTGTTGTGCAGAGTGCACAATACACTTAACAGTTTTACTGCCAGATGTTTTATTTATTTATTGGGTCTTTTGCCAGCAAAAAGCGGCTTACCTTTGCGATGTTATAGTAGATAGATAGACGTTTTTTATTTTTATTTTTATTTTTTTGATTGCGCAACATGCACTTTGGCGGACCTGGCAGCAGAGGGCGGCGTCATGCAAGAATTAATGTGAATTTGGCCGTTCTGAGTTGCCATCCATTGAGACCAGTCACTCGCCACAAAGCCACAGGGCCAGAGAAATCAACAAGGAAGTGAATTGGTCTCCGTTGATGTTAACGCATAATGGATTTTTTAGAGCATCATTGCGGCAGATGTGTTCACTGTACACGGCGGCGCGACCCCTCATCAGCTTACGGACATCAACAAGGTAAACGAACGAACGGCCGCATTGGCGACGAGCGACGTTCAGAATTGGGGCGAACGGTAACGTCCGTAGCAGTAAAACAGTTAAGGAGCAGCAACACATTTCTATCGGACCAATCATGTGGTGGTGTGACAGTCTAAGACGTGGGTTCTTCTCTGGTTTAAGGCGTGTGCTGTTTTTACCTGAGTATGATGGCTGTCCATGTGTCTGTGCAGAGAGGTGGAGCCGGACGAGTTGGACTTGCCATGAGTGTCATCCTCCAACGACCCTGAACAATGACAACATCAACATGTACAGTATACACAGTAGTGTGAGTGGAAGAATACACACCCACCAGCAATCATTTTACACACGATCATAGACATGCAAAGTCTGACTCTGAAGGCTGTTTCACTCTTCGAAACAGGGGCGTTTATCTCTTTAAAATATTCTTCTTCTGCTCTCGCTATCACCATCTGGGCCAGCCTCCACCAATCCACCCATGCAGTCCTTATAGCAACCTACCGCCATACTTCCCTCACTCATGTGATTTCTCCATGAAACCAGTGTTGATTTCGTCGACTAAAACTATGACAAAAAATGTTTGTCGACTGCGTTTTTTTCAATGACGAAAACGAAATATCAAACATATAATTTTCCAAATGTCTGTCTGTCTGAGTGTCTGTCTGTCTGTCTGAGTGAGTGTCTGTCACAGCGTTTCTCCTCAGTGGCTGGAGCAATTGATCTGAAATCGCATCACCATTAGCATATGAAAACACCTGACATAACTGTGAAGCCCGTTTGTCACTTTCACAAATCATATGCTGTATATTAGCATTTTCATGGTGTATCTATATCTATTCTGCATCTAGCTTGAGGCATATCTATTCTGCATCTAGCATGAGGCAACATGTTTAACCAGCTGTGTGTGTGTGTGTGTGTGTGTGTGTGTGTGTGTGTGTGTGTGTGTGTGTGTGTGTGTGTGTGTGTGTGTGTGTGTGTGTGTGTGTGTGTGTGCAGGCGGGTGGGCGGGCGGGGGGTCGTTTGTCTTGCCCTGTTACAGATTTTGTCCAAAAATCATGCAGATCGGTACACAGCCATTAAACGAAATGGGTATTTCTTACATTGATTTCCCTACATATTATCATGCAAGCACCAGTTAAAGTTACTGTCCATCCCTCATATACTGTGTGCACAGTGCACATCCCATAACCCACACACTGCACATCATTTCGGAGCTCATATCTTTGAACGGGTAAGGGCTAGTTGTTATGATATTTAGTCGACTAAAACTAGACTAAAAGAAAAACTTTTCAGGTGACTAAATTATGACAAAAAATTTGCTGTAAAAAACAACACTGCATGAAACAATGTCAACAAGTAATCCATAGGTTAAAATGGCTGCCCCCCGCCCCAAATACAACCCAAAAGGTTATCAAAAATGGACATATTATGCATGCCCTGGTACCATTGGAGATCTGGTTGCCATTCTCGATGGGGGCGGGGCAGTGGGGATTGTGGTTATTGGCGTTCTTGTCCTGTAACTGTGGAGACGGGGAGGTGGGGGCGGAGCCACAGTCTTCCCGTCCAGGCAGGTTGATGTTGGAGTTGAATCCTGAGCGAGAAAATTACAGGAGCATAATGTCATTGTCGGGCAGAAACCTTGTATCTCCGAGTTTCAAATGTGTATGTTTTTTCGTAAATTCAAGCCCTACTTTATCATACAAAAGTGTCGCACACAGATAGCAGATCCACAAGCACACAACGCATCACAATGCAAGGTGTTGTGTGCTTGTAGATCAGCTATTTTCACTATTTTAAATTATTTTCAAAATGATAAATACAAAACGAACGGTTTTGGACAACGATATTGATTGATCAGCACACACTTTATATATAGTGCCTCATGCACAGAGGAAATCGTACTCCTTGTACACATGTAAAGGACTTGCAGAGAACAGCTAACTCACTCACTATACCATTAGTCCATGTTTCTCTTCAGATTAGATCAGTGGTTCTCAACCTTTTCAGGCCGCGACCCCAAAATCAATCATATTTTAACTGACCCCCCACCCCGACGAGCACTAAGAGTTGAGGCATTACATTTTGTAGAACACGGTTCTATTGTGACTATAGCAGATCTACATGCTCACAACGCCTCGCGCTGCGAGTAGATCGTCTTTTTTCATAAAAAGTCCTTAATTGTCAATTTGTACATATACCCTCTATACACTTAAACGTTATGTTGGTTTGTTTACTGTTGAGTGAGAAAACAATGTTGCACATTACGTTAATAATCTGGGGACTCCCCAAATAAAATATTTGGGGACCCCCCTGGGGGTCCCGAACCCACAGGTTGAGAACCATTGGATTAGACAATGAACCATTCCCATACAGTAATAACCGTATCGTTTGTTGACTGTTAGGACAGGCAGGCAAGACTACATGCATGACATCACTGATGTTCAAAACATGTGTGTTATGGATTGATTGGAATACACGGGTGAGGAGGAGGCAAGTTCCTGCCAAGTATGTTTTTTTTCCGGTATTCTTTTCCCAAATTATCCCTGGCTCTCTACTGTATGTGCGTCTATCCTAGCCTGATGTCATACATACAGCATTCAACGCAAGGGCTGTTTGGTAGGAAGGCGACCCAACGTGACCTCTACCCCTACAGTCAACCCTTAGGGCTCACATAGCTCTCGCATGCAGAAATGAGGGGTGTGTTCACGTGCACGGACGAACGCGTGGGTTTCGGTGTGTGTGTGTGTGTGTGTGTGCGTGGATGGGCATTCATCAGCTGCCATCCCACGTCGAGCAAGCACCCCTGGCCCCCTCTATTCATGAGATACCTAAATATACCCTCTCTCTATCCTCCACACAACGCAGCCCATGGGGTAGGTGGGTGTTTGCACGAGCGAGAGAGAGAGGAAAAGACTTGGAGTAGGTGAGAGAGAGAGAGAGAGAGTCTATGCGTGGGATGGAGTGCTAGTGAAGAGTGCAGGGCTGGAGGGGAACTCGCATGTGTAGAATGAACCCTGTAGCCATGAAGGAAATGTCCGTGTGGAGCGTTTCTGTGCTGCTGCTGCCGAAGGGCTTGATGTCGTGTAGGGAAGAAACCTCCTATCTCCAAGTTTCAAATTTGTATGTTTTTTGGTCAATTATAGCCCTGCTTCATCATACAAGACTGTCGCACAAAACTGGTGAAAATAGCAGATCTAGAAGCACACAGCGCCTCGCACTTTGTTTGTAGATTTGTAGATTTGTAGATTTTTGTGGTTATTTTTACTAGTTTAGATATTTTTTTGGACATACAAGGTTTCCACCCGACAACAACGATGTACTTTGGTACTTTTGCACACCAAAATTAGCAGATGTTCAACATTGGTGAACTTTGGCGTCAGCCAATAGGACAGAAGCACGTTGTCGGCCCCACTTGGCAGGCATTCCGTTTGCGGTTTTCTTTGCAGGGAGACCACCGCTGCGTCGTACGTCAAACGAACCTCACACCAGAAAACCATGCACTGCCCCCACAACCCTATAGGTAATTGACGCATTTGACACCTCTGCGCGCATTGGCTGCTCACCCCCTCTTCCGACGCATGACGATCGTGCCCTAAATCCGGCTTGAGGTTACCGGGGTGTTAGTGGTCGTGAGTGATGTTAAGAAGGCCGCGGGACCGACCACCTGCCCTCTCCCCTTGGCATCCCCGTGGCTTTTCCCATTTCCCCCGGGAGAGGAGGAGGAGGTGCGGGAGAGCGAGGGCAGCTGCTCTTCACAAGGATGTCTGAGATAGCGACTCTAACCCCTGGCCACCCCCGCAGCGTCAGGTGTCACGCGCAGCCATTTTAACGGGCAGCGGGGAACGGAAGTAGGCCATCCCGCTAAGCCCGTCGGCATCTCGCCGCGCTCAGATCTCAGCGCACCGCCTGGCCTCGCGGACTCAAAATAACAGCAAGGTCGTGACCCCCCCCCACCCCAACTCCCGGTACTGAGTTCCCCTGTCGCAGACACAGTTTCCATGACGCCAGCGCTTTCTCCCCCCCTGGCCTACACACAGGTACAGGCGCTGACGAGGAGTCAGCCGGTAAGGAGTCACGTGAGACGGATGCGTCAGTGCCTCTGCGTTTGCGTCTCTATGCTCTCTTATAAGGAAGGAGGCGAGCTACCGGGGCCCCTTGACCTTGTCCCCGTTATAGCAGCATGACACAACTGGGTCATCTGCAAAACTAGCCTAGGTCCACATAATTATTATTAGCCTGCATGCCTGGTTGACCATTTGTCAAGACCAGGAGTAAACATAATTTGGTTGGATAATTCCCCCCATCTCTAGTTCTCTAACCTGTCTCGTATGGCTGGCATGACCATATT
>NC_137829.1:11559929-11564929 GCF_963921795.1 Nannobrachium achirus
CTTGGCCTCGCCGCTCTGAGGAGACACCCCCAGACCCACCAGGCCCAGGTGCATGCTTTCCAGCTTGGCTGCCTTGGTCGCCAGGCTGGCCGGAAGCCAGCCTGGCTCGTCGGGCGGGAAGTACTTCATCTCCTCATAGACGGCCTCGGCATCTGCCTGCTCGGGGCTGTCTGGGGGCTCCTGGAGGCTCCTGGTCCGAGGCTGGGAGCCCACCATCTCAATGTACACGTCCTCCTCGTCCTGTGCCTGGGTGATATGGTGATAAATATCGTTGAGACGATACAATGTCTCCACGATATGCCTTTTCAGAGATATCGTATATATCTTGATACAATGAGGGAATAATACAGAGATTCTTTGCAGAATTCATTTAAAACATTTTTGTCTAAATCAGTAGTTCTCAAACTTTTAAATATCAAGGTTTCCCCTTAATTCTGACAGTATACATTTGTATACTGTCAGTGTTACATACTTGTAAGGATCAATTTAGACCCCCCCCCCCCCCCCAAAAAAGGAACCCACAGAGACCCTGGACTCTGGTCTAAAGGGTCTGTTACTCCTTTTTCTTTTACTTTTTTTACCTTGCACTGTAGGTGGTTGTACTGTTAAGTAACTTGAAAAATAACCATAAAAACCAACATGAAAAAGAATAGTGATAAGATTGTGTATCGTGATACAGCTTGGGAAAATATCGTGATATAGTATTTTTCCATATCGCCCAGCCCTACCTGTGCCTGGAACAGGCTCAGTGGTGACCCGTGCGGTGAGTCCACTCTGCCGCTCCTGGACAGCAGGGCCAGCTTGACGTCAGCGGGACGTAGCTGCTGGAGCTGGGCCGATATCTTGTTGATGTCCTCATAGGAGCCGGTCAGCTTGGTATTTGGGCTGCGCTTTGGCTTGGGAGGCGGCACCTTCCTCGTGGTAGTGTAGTCGTCACTGTGGGGCCGGGGCTTGGACAAGGCTGAGGAATAGTGGAGATTGACAAAACACAATGCCAGTTAGATAACGGGGGGATTCGGTTGTAACATGCTAAAACCACAGCATCAATAAGCAGACAATATATTAGGGATGGGACGATAAGCGATATTATCGTTTATCATGATAAAAAACAATCACGATAATCGTATCATGGAGATTTAATTTATCATGAAATCGTCCTCCGTCATGCACTGGGATCAATTCACATTTTATTTGCCGAGCTTCATATCCGGTAACATTTAAACCCGCTAGTGGTAAAACGTAAAGTTATAATACGTACTTGATACAGTCTTTTTTTCACTCTCTACCAGGGCAGGAATTTCAGGGAGGCCATGAAGGCCATGGCCGCCGTTGCCCCTCAGTTTGGCCTTGTGCCCCTCAAACCAATGGCATGACCTGAGGCCACAGTGACCTTAATGCCCCAGCTGACTGTACCACTTTCTCCTCTGTCTCTTTCTGGTCAATATGTAGACAGTCTGACAGTAGACACCGGTGTCTTTTGTTGAGATTCTGAAATCTAAACTCCCCCGAGTCCCCATCTTTAAACCAATCCGGTGACTTTGATTAGTGCAGGGCTGAGCATGGATCAGATTGTAAATACCATCATTTATCTATTTCACTGCAGATTAGGTTATCATCCCTAACCCTTAAATTCAACAAATTCTTTCAATGGACTAAAATCTTGTTTTATTTGATGGCCTTCCTGCCCTGGCATTTGGCCTTTGTGCCCTCAAAAAACTGAAGACACCAAAGGCCAAGTGGCCTTGCCCCTAAAATGAAAAAATTCCAGGCCTGCTCTCTACCAAATCTCTTTGCCAAAAAAAGCGACTTGTAGATCTGCTATTTTTTGGCAAATGTTCCGCCCCAGGATAATGGATTTTGATTATCGGGATAATATTGTAAATCGCGATTTCTTTGGTCATAATAATTGTGATATGAAATGTTCATATCGTCCCATCCCTACAATATATCTGGTGAATGTTTGTGATGGTGCTGTTGTATATACCTGCGGGGTCTGTAGGGGACAGCTGGGTTTTCGGGGGGCTTCCAGCCGGAGAGCCGTAGCCCTCCGGAGTGGGGCTTTCTTTTGGTCCCAGGGTCAGTCCCGCACTCACCGCCTCATACGAGGCACTCAGCCGAGTGTTGGGGTCCCTCTTTGGTTTGGGAGGAGGCTGCTTGCGAGGGGAGGCGAGACCTCCCCCACCCGCCCCGTCCTCTGCCTGCTGCAGGGCCGGCTTGATGGATGGACTGGCAGTGGAATGGACCATGTTCTCCAGGGGGATGGGCACCGAGCTGGAGCGAAAGTGGCGAATAATTCGGCCACCCCCGGTGACAGAGCCCTCATAGGCTTTCCCGCTTTTCTCCACAATCCTAGAAATGTGGGTGGAACACAGTCAAAAAAAGAAATGAAAAAGAGGGCAAAAAAAAAAATCCCCCAAAAAACTATGAAACTATGTTTTCAGACTCTCACATTTCAATTAACACTATATGGATTTGATTGTAAATGATGAAAGAGAACAATATGCACTGTATGATGAGGAAGAATGTTTTTTACCATACTCATTTTCAAACAGAGAGCAATAAATGGTTTCAACCGTGTACCCTCAGTCACCCTCCACCACCACCGAAAGAAATCATCAAGCTTCAGCCATTGCTATAATTGCTTTCCATTAAATAATCATCTGATGCAGATTAACGTAATTATATCATTCAGACCATTAGTATGCATGACTCCAGTACATGTCTGCATCATCTGTCATGCAACAAATATGTGCTAAAGAGGCCAATCGGAGGATAAAGATTGAAAACCAATAGATTATGCTTGCCGTTAATTGTCTAAGTCTAATCTCCTTGCAGTAATTTGATAACGTGATCTCTCCAGTTTGATATTTCCTTCCGTAATCTGCCCAAGCCATCTGTTGGTCCCAATGGTGCAGGCAGGGGTGTGTGTGTGTATGCGTGTGTATGCGTGTGTATGCGTGTGTATGTGTGTGTGTGTGTGTGTGTGTGTGTGTGTTTGTGTGTATGCGCGTGCGACCGTGCGTGCGTGCTGATGGGGAAAGGCATCTTAACTGCTTAGAGAGAAAGGTTGTGCTGTGCGTGACTGTAAAGTGTGCTATATGTGTGTATGATACGTGAATGTGAATATGTGTGCAGTACGTGTTGTGCATGGGCGTGTGCATATGGGGCTACTTATCCTCCCAACCTCTGTGACACCTCTCTCACTCCCCCCTACCACTGCCTCCTCCCGCTCAAAGCCCCCTGTGCTCCTGCAGATGTTACACACACACGCACAAGGACACGTAGAGGATACAGGAACTTACACATAGTAAAACCCTCAGTTCATTCAACTCCAATTTGAACAAATGTGTACACCCTCACGGGTCCATATCTATATCTCAGAGTTGCAAATGGATAAATTCATATTTAATTCGACTGTATAGTGTGTGTGTGTATGTGTGTGCGTGCGTGCGTATCATTTCATCTCTGCAGGTGGCGTGCCCCTAAAACAGTAGCGTGAAATGAAATATTGCAAGAAAATAATTGTTGTTGATGGCACGGCAGGAGGACATGATTAGTAAACATTTAAGTTTTAATGACAAACTGTACGCTCGTTGTTACTGAGAATTGCAAAAAAAAGCTGTACACAAACACAAATAACGTGAGGAAACCAATGGAAAAGGATATGCTTACAAAATATCCCTGCACTTAATGCCGTAATTGATAGCCATGGTTACCATGGTAATCATCCACACAGATTATTACATCAAATGAAAATGAAAGAAAAATGCTATGACATTTTAAAATGTAGGCACTCTGTTGGCACACTGATGAGCATGGACGAAGAAACAGCCCAGACACAGGTACAGTATAAACATTCTATAATCATTGTTATGGTTTCATCAGGAAGAAAATACGCAATATGCTTATTTCTAACATTCTTCATTTGTGATACGATAACACCCTAAGAAAAATATCGTAGTGTTTTAATAAATCAAGAGAAGTGCTTTGTTAATCCCCTGAAAAGATCCCACCTAATGAATATGTTTTAATCATTTTGTAACCTTATAAACCCAGGCAATAATGCTAGTGCCATTTTCTGAAAGCAATATATCTCCTATTGGAATGAGATGAGGTACAGATAAGGATGCTTTTCCATCGGCATGGAACTGTACTAATGCAAGCTGATAGCTCAGCTCATTATCCGCGTATCAATCATGATAGTCGCAATTAAAAGCCCCCGGCCCGCATAGACACAATGACATCATTAATCACAAATCACATGCCACACTGTCACACACACACACACACACACACACACACACACACACACACACACACACACACACACACACACACACACACACACACACACACACACACACACACACACACACACACACACACACAGATGAACACACACATGTGTGCAGGCAATGGGTCTCTCGCGCAACCGTAAATCCTGTGGATGACACTAAACGCTGATTGTTTGTTATTTTTTCTTTAAGTAATGCTGCACTCTCCAAAAGGCCATTGCATTTAAGATTATTCAAGCTGCCCGGCTAATCTGCAAAACGCCTATTTCTTTCAGGATGAAAGCATTAGTGTGTCATAATCTGTGCGGTAAAAATGCCAGTCCATCAGCCAAGGCTGTAAACAATACATCATGCAAGCTCTTTCACGCAAATGAATACGGTGAATATTACTTCCAACAAGCGCTGGGTACCGACAGACACTTGGTGCCAAAATCAATGAGGAAATGAGCAGTAAGAAACCACACGGTCGTTATAGGTGGCAAAACTGCCCATCTACTTTGCGTTTGAAAACACAGCCCAATGAGCCCATGCATCATGTCCCCGTGAGCCCTGTATGAGTGCTTGTGATGGGTGGAAGTCATCAGTCGTTTACCTCTTGGCAGGCTGATCCTCCTCTTTGCCCACTGGCTCGGGCCTCTCGCCAAGCGGGGGGCTGTTGCTGAGGCCGTTGCCATGGCAGCGCAGGCGGTCGCTCTCGCGGGCGAT
>NC_137829.1:11569929-11579929 GCF_963921795.1 Nannobrachium achirus
GCACCAGAGAGAGCAAGAGAGAGACAGAGAAACACGGAGAGACTGAAGCTAATATAGTGAGTGAGAGAGAGAGAGAGAGAGAGAGAGAGAGAGAGACACTGGGGGGTTAGCACAGTGAGAATGGGAGGATAGAGCATGAAGGAAAGGAAAGGAAAGTGTGTGTGTGTGTGTGTGTGTGATGATATTTTACATTCGTCTTTTATATAAGATTCTCGTCTGTATCAACCATGTCTGGTGGTTAGTTCTTGTGTTATTGCGTCAGTGTGTGTACTTAGCCCATAGCACTTACCGTAGCACTTTCCCACTCTCAATGACCATGCAAGTGTTTACTGAATAGGTGCTTAGTCTACTTATGTTACTATTTCTTTGCGTTTGATGTATTGGTGTTGATGTACTGATGTATTACCTTGCTTATTGTAAGTCGCTCTGGATTAAGAGCGTCTGCTAAAATTATGAATTGTAAATTGTGAAAGGAAAGGAAAGGAAAGAAAAGGAAGGGAAGGTGGGGGTGAGATGATAGAAGACAGAAAATGGCGAAGAGGAGGCGTGAGGAAAGAATGAGTGAGGGAAAGAATGAGAGAGAGAGAGAGAGAGAGAGAGAGGGCGACGGGCAGAGGGCTTCTGTGAAGACAGCATTGTAGCCCACCCCCACTCTGCAGCAGCTCTGTGCGTGGCCAAGGCTGGCTTCATTCATTGGCCTGATCAGCGTGGAGAGCAGCGCAGAGGCAGAGATATGAATGGCACTCGGTGCTGGGGCTGAATGGAGTCTTTGTGACTGGTAGCCTCCTCTCTCTCTGTGTTAAAGTAAACATGGCCTTGACGTATAAACAACGGAACAGATACACACGTGCGTCAGACAAAGACGCACACAAAGGCCTGTGCGCCTGCGTGCCGAGTGCAACGTCTACACGCAAAGCATGTACTGTATGAATACATGCATTGCGTTGCACGCGTACACTGTACTCAGGCACACACACAATTGCACAGACATGGAGGCAGTTTCCGCACTTCACTGTATTGAATTGTTATAACACTTTTATGAGCTGTTCAAATGGGATGGGATGAGGCCAAGATTGATATAGGTTTTGTTTTGTACGAGTTCTGATGATATGGAAACATATAGAGTGCCAACGAGGGAAATGACAGCTGCACCTTATAATGGATTTCTTCACACAAATGCAGCACGTTTCACTCTTACCCTCCCTTTCCCATTCCCCATCTCTCTCTCTCCGTACCTGAGCTGTTTAGTGCAATGAATAACATCTCTTTACTATGGGGATGGACAACAAAAGTCATGCAAATGGGCCTGGGGTCTCAGACAAGCATGCCAGAGGCCGGTATTACCATCACAATCACCGCAGCCCATGTCTCATCATCTCACTGAGCATCACGCACGCACACTCTCTCTCTAACACACACACACACACACACACACACACACACACACACACACACACACACACACACACACACACACACACACACACACACACACACACACACACACACACACACACACACACACACACACACACACACACACACACACACACACACTCTCTCACTATAACACCTCTAACCAGAGGCATCAATTGGGTATGGCAATTGGTATTGGCTACAGGGGAAACAAATAAAATGTACTTCTTAAAATAAATTCATCGTGCCTGTTGCTAAGGTTTAGCAACATGGCTGGTGTCTCGCACGCGTGCGAGGGCACGCGTGCAAGACACCAGTCATGTTGCCATACCTTAGCTTTTGCTGAACTGACGCCACTGTCTTTAACGCGTGCGCTTGCACACACACACACACACACACACACACACACACACACACACACACACACACGCACGCATGTGCACGCTTAGCAAATGGCATTCACAAACCCCCAACAGGAATCTTTCAATTACAGCTGGGACAAAGAGAGTCCTGACTCTACAAGGTACATCCATCAGGAGCACAATGACCTGGCAGCAGCTTACGGGCCGACTAACACTGCAGTCTATATTGGATTCACTTCATCATGTCCTCCACAGCTCCTTCCTTCCTTCCGCGTTCCGTTTCCTCCAAAACACACACCCAACGTCAGTTAACATGCATATGTGCAAATACACGTGGTGTAAACGATTGCTTCACACTGTTACGGTACAGGTGACCCCGTGGGGAACTAACAGGTGTATGGTTTGCACTAAATACCTCCCAGTGAGGTGGGGCGGTGACAACAGGGCTTAACAGGCACTGTATACGAGCACCTACGGTAGCAGCTCAGTGGTGATGTGTCGTTCTTGAGTTATTCGTACAGCAGAGCTAGTTCATTGCCGTGAACGTGAACTAGTTCACTTCCTTAAACTGTTACGTTCCCGCTTTCGTTCATACCCCCCGTCCCACAGAATCGGAGGGAAGACTGTACGCGCAACATAATAAAAACGCCCGCGATTTTTTCTCACAACCGAACGGTGAACGGATCATTTGAACGTGAACGAAATCAGTCGTTAACTGAAATGAACTGTTGCTCGGGGGGGGGGGGGGGGGGGGGGGGTGTTCCCGCCCTGGTTTGATCCTGTCATAGCGTAGTGTTAATCGCGTCCCCGTAACCCCCAACTGCTCCCCAGAATAATGTCGCAAATATTAGAGGCAGAAATTGTGAAAATAGCAGATCTACATGCTTGCAACGCCTTGTTAAATGTAATGCCTCAACTCTTAGTGCCTGTCAGGGTGGGGGTGGGGGGGTCCCCAGTTAAAATATGATTATTTTGGGGGTCGCTGCCTGAAAAGGTTGAGAACCACTGCACTAAACCACTGAATAGCAGCGACGTACGTATGTGTGGTCTGTTGGAGGCTATATGCTCATAAATGGATGAGGGGGTAGAGTACTGGAGGTGTGGATGCATGTGAGCACACAGAGTTAGTAGAACTCTGGGAGTGTAAAAATGGACTCATATGGGTCCGTGTTTACAATCTCACAGTTAAATGAACACTCCGGATTTCACTTGGTACGTACGTGTTTGTGTGAGCGTGTATGTGACTGTGTGTGTGAGTGTGTGTGAGTGTGTGTGTGCGTGCGTGCGTGCGTGCGTGTGTGCGTGCGTGCGTGTGTGTGTGTGTGTGTATCCTGAACTGGCGGGATCTCTAAAAACATGGTGATGTTTACAGCAGGCTAGTGGAAACTTTTGGGGGGGGTCATGTGACCAGTTGTGTCCTCTCTCATTATCTGGCAGGAATGTTCACGCTAATCCCTTTATCCTCAGAGAGACAGAGAGAGACATAGAGTGGGAGAGACAGACAGACAGACAGACAGACATTGAGAGGGAGGGCCGGAGGGACAGAGAGGGGAGAGAAAAAGACAGGAAAGACAGAGAGAGGAGAGAGAGAGAAAGAGAGAAGAGAGACAGACAGAGAGAGAGAGACAGAGAGAGAGAGATGATAGAGGCAGGTAGAGAGAGACAGAGAAATAAAGGGAGAGAAAGTGAGGGAGAAAGCGAGAGACGGACAGACAGACGGAGAGGAGGTAGACTGAGCTAAATCCTCTCTGTATGTGCCGTTTCTCAGAATCAACTGAAAGAGAGGGAATGACAAAGAAAGAGAGAGAGAGAGAGAGAGAGAGAGAGAACAGGGGGAGAGGGGGTTTGACAGGAGTCCTCTCCCCCCCTTGCCAAAAAAAGAAGGGAAAAACATGTTTGTCTTCGAGGCTGAGCAAACAGAGTCTGGTCGGGAGGGGGAGAGAGAGAGAGGGGGGGGGGGGGGGGAGTAAGAGCGGGGCTCTATCTCTTCTTTTAAAACAGGGGTCTTCAACGTTTTCAGGCCAAGGACCCCTTAGTTGAGAGAGATATGAAGCAGGGGCCCCCACAAGTTTTCAGAGATTCCATATAGTTTCATCGTTTGGCAGCACGATCATCAGTGTTTTCAGATATTTGTGTTTTCAGATATTTAACCACTTGAACCGTCATTGCCTAATAAACTTGACCTTTCCCTCCGTACTTAGTCTGCTCTTTTTCCCCTCTACACCAAACCTCTTTGCCGAAAATAGCCGATCTACAAGCTCAATGCGAGGCATTGTGAGCTTGTAGATCTGCTATTTTTGGCTACAGTTCTCAGAATATGGACACTAGGGTTCAAGTTGTTAATATAAAAAGGATTGGAAGATTTGGAGGACCCCCTGTAGTAACTCTGAGGACCCCCTAGGGGTCCCGGACCCCCTGTTGAAGACCCCTGTTTTAAAAGGAACCGGTGAAAGAGTAACAGAGAGGGGGGATCAAGCAAGTTGACAGAAAACCTTCCTTACAACACACTTGAGTGTGTGTGCGCGTGCGTGTGAGTGTGTGTGTGTGTGTGTGTGAGAGTGTGTGTGTGTGCGTGTGTCAGGCTGACACGTGAAATGTCACAGTAGTAATCATAAGGTAAAAGACAGAGCCTCCGTAACAGTCCGGGCTTCAAAAGCTGACCCACAATGTTTGGTGTGTGTGTGTGTCTGTGTGTGTGTCTGTGTCTGTGTGTGTGTGTGTGTGTGTGTGTGTGTGTGTGTGTGTGTGTGTGTGTGCACGCGAGCGTGTGCGAGTGCGTACTAGCCAGTGTGGGTGTCTGTGTGCCACTGTCAGCGGGCACACCGTGCATTAGAGACAGCATGCCGTCAATCTCTCAGTTCACTGTGACCTGTGGAAGCATTGTCAGGTAGGAAGCTGCCACGGATCACAGTGACCTGCAAAGAGCACAGTGTGTGCCTGGATTACAGGGAGAGAGAGGGAGATGGGGGGGGGGGGAGAGAGAGAGAGGGAGATGGGGGGGGAGAGAGAGAGACAGACAGACAGACAGACAGACAGACAGACAGACTAAGGGTTGATTCATACTCCACTTTTAGAGCCTAATTTATTTCGGTTCGGCTCTGTCTTAACTATGATATGGCGTCATTCAGAGCCGAATTAATGACGTTACCCGCCCCCCAATCCTATGAATGACACACACACACACACACACACACACACACACACACACACACACACACACACACACAAGCCCCCTTTCCACTGCAAGGTGGAACCAGAACTTTCAGGAACCTGAACCTATTTTTTTGGTTCTGGTTTTGTTTCCATTGCACACGGCCCGGTTCCAGACAAGGTTCCTGGAACCTTTTTTCGGTCCTGCTCCTGAAGTAGAACCAAACTTGAGTTCTGGGAACCTATGGCCGGGGCCAGCAGTTCTGGTTCGCACGCACGCACATACGCACGCACACACGCTCGTCCATTATGTTTGCAAACACAGAACTTTCCAGAACCTAAACCTATTGTTTTGGTTCTGGTTTTGTTTCCATAGCGCACAGCCCGGTTTCAGACAAGGTTCTGGGAACCTTTTAGGTCCTGCTCTTGATGTAGTTCTGGGAACCTATGGGTGGAGCCAGCAGCGCTGCTGCACTTTTTTTGGGACCTTCCCGGTTAGGTTTGGTTATATGGAAACGTAAGCAGAACTTGGTCCCGGAACTTCACAGGTTCCTGAAGGTTCTTGGTTCTGGAAAGTTCTGGTTCTAGTTCGGCCCTGTAGTGTAAATGGGGCTATTGTATTGGTGCCCGCTGGACTACCGGTCCAGGCACATACCACATAGGCTTAATGTAGCCTGACAGCGTGTCGCTAGTTAGATTCCCGATCACGACTGCCTTTGCTGCGTGTCACATCCCAACTCTCTCACCATTTCCTGTCAGTCTACAGTCCTATCAATAAAGGCATTAAAAGAAAATTGTGTTTATGTATAAGTGGTGTTTCCCAACCCTTGCATCTTTGAGCATCATTGTCTCCACCAGGCAGAGGACATGGCCGAGACTACGTTCATACCACCGTCCGTGCGCACGCGCGTTTCCGTCTGTCTGTGAGCCCGAATTGCGGTGATGTCCTTTATGTCGGTTAGTAAAAACAGAAAGATGCGTCGCAAGTGACGTCATGTTGTAGTTTTCTAACCACCGCGGTGACCGGTGAGTGAGTTATCACCTAAAAGTGGAATATGCGTGGGCCTTTAGACTGCCTTCCTAGGTCTGAGATGTTCGCTGAATTTTATTTACTAGACCTTACCCGTTCGAAGATATGTGCTCCAAAATATGTGCAGAGTGTGGGTTGTGGGGAAAGTTACTGTGGTGCGTGCGTGAGAATATGTGGGAGCATCATAATGTAAGGAGCAGCTCATGGAGTCATGGAGGAGTGTATATTTATGATGCAAATAATTTAACAGCAAATTTAGGTGAATAGAAGTATGAATGCGCTTGCTCCACATAGTTTTTTCATACCCGTTGGAAGATGAGACACACATCAAACGCACCTGGTAAAAGCGAGAGAGAGAGAGAGAGAGAGAGAGAGAGAGAGAGAGAGAGAGAGAGAGAGAGAGAGAGAGAATGCACATTCCTAACTGTGAGAGAGGGGTGTGTGTGTGGGGCTACAGATCCCATGGCCTGGAGGAACGGACCGTAACCATGACAACAGGCTAAGAAAACGCTAATAAATAGCTTTATTTTGGGAGAAATTAAATTCGGGCTCCGTCACCGTTGGTATAATGCTAATGGCCAATACCATGTGAACTTTGGGATCAGTTGCTGAAGCGAGTGAATAGATAAACGTAGATAAGCGTGAGCGTTAGAGCGTGAGTGTGTGAGTGAGTGAGTTGTTTGGTGGTTTATCTGATAGATATTCAAGCTACTTGCTATGCAAAATCAGGGAACTTTAAGCAAAACCCCAAAAGGGATACATTAGAAGTACAATAGCAATATTTCTGCACTCATCTTTGGTTCAGGACTTCGGAAGGATTTTCCATTTGGTCCTAAAAAACGGCACTTCAATTCATCGGTTAATCGATTGATAAGGTTATCAACTATCGATTAAAGGGATATTCCACTTTCAAATGAACTTTTGGTCATTTTATCGTCTAATCAGTCTTTTGTGAACACCCTGGACAGATTTTAATTAGCTTGATTCAATATTTAGATATTTGATATTCAGACAGCCCCATCTAAGGGCCCATTCCCATACACACCCATTGTAACCTAAAACTCCATTTTAAGTCATTTAAAACACCCATTCTTTTTTCTGGTGACTCATACTACCCTCCTAATACGTGAGCTGGCCGTGTTTTTTTGATAACTTTTTTCATTTATTTTTAATATTTTTTTATTGTATTAAATTCTTAAAATTTTCCCCTGGATGGGGCTGTCTGATAAAATGGATATCAAATATCTAAATGTTGAATCAAGCAAATTAAAATCTGTCCAGGGTGTTCACAAAAGACTGATTAGACGATAAAATGACCAAAAGTTCTTTTTTTTTTAAAAGTATAATATCCCTTTAATGACTGAATCGATAATTTGCATCCCTAATCCAGAGTGAAGCAAGTGGAAATGACGGCAGTAGTGGCGGCAGTGGGGGGGGGGTGCACTGACCTGGTGAGGAAGCCTGAGAAGGGCAGACGCACCGGGTAGCCGTAGCGGATGGTGCGCACCATCTCCAGCACCCCCACGTACTGCAGCTGGGCCGACACGTGGAAGCTGTCGAATGCGTCCGGCTGGCCGCCGGCGTTGGGGCGCACGCACTCCACCAGGTGGGGCGTGCTGGCCTGCAGCTTACTGACCACCTCCGACAGGGAGTTCTGTGGAGACAGGAGAAAAATGTATTTCTATAAGCACATAAACGGGATGATTGGACATGTTTTTTTTTTGATATTTTTGGGGCTTTTTCTGCCATTATTTCAAAGTGGAGAAAGACAGGAAACAGGTGAGAGACATGCAGTGAAGACCATCGGACACGATGGACACAGATCAGCACCAGCTATCTTCTACATGCTGCACATAGGCCAAGGGAGTGCATGCCATGCATTGTTTTTTCACATATACTATGTTTTAAAAATATTTTTGGAGGGAATAAATAATGGAAGGCAATGGGTGTCGGATCAGGCTGAAACCTGAAGCCCATATTACGGAGTCAAACACGTCAAAGATGACTGACATCATCAACTGGCCACGTGAAGTCTGAGATCCACTTCGTTATTAGACCTCGTCTCGGACTCTGGGTAGGTGAGAAGCCTCCCTCGTCTTGGCGTGGTCACTAACGCCATAGGTGAGGCGCGGCGGCCCGGGGTGAGATCACATTATGGGAGTGAGACAACGAAGAGGGATTTGTCGGGGTGTGTGCGCAATGTGCTGCCTCCGTGGGGACGCCATGCACAAAGAGCCCTTTTGCTCTGGGCTTCAGGGCGTGTGTAGCATGAGGAGAGATTTCCTTCAACTGCACTGATGCTTCTCTGGTGTGTGCATGCACACATACGCAATACACTCCCATACAGTGAGTGTAAACACTTGAGTATTTCTTAGTACCAGACCTTCAAACTGACGTCATGCACTGTTTAGCATGCCTGTAAGTACAATGCCCAGCACCTCCCCTTAACGTCAGCCACTTACAGTACGCCGACATCACACACACTCGCGCGCGCACGCACGCACGCACGCACGCACGCACGCACGCACGCACGCACGCACGCACACACACACACACACACACACACACACACACACACACACACACACACACACACACACACACACACACACACACACACACACACACACACACACACACACACACACACACACACACACAGTGGCTGTTGTTCATTGTCCATTCATTCATGTGGAGGGCTTTATGCTTGGCTTGGTTCAGCATCATTCTTCAGCCCACTCTCTCTCTCTCTCTCTCCCTCTCTCTCTCGCCCGCCCTGCGGGGCCGGACCACCACAAACCCACAGCTCCAACACTGCAGCAGCATACTGGCCTCATTCAGACCACGGCTACCGCTGTTCTGAGCCCCACTTCAGCTTCCTTGCGTCACCAGTGCACATCAAACCGCTCTGCGGTAGTGACACATGGCACATATTCCCCGACTGCCGTTGCACTTTTTGGGTGGGTGAGGAAATCTTCTATAAATGAACAGTATTCTTTTTTTATATATTTTTTGTAGTTACTGTGTACTTTTGCCACTTTATGCGCTCAACTGGTTTTCAAAGAGTGCCATTGTTATGGCTGCTTTATAGTGTTTGAATATGAATGACGTTTATGTTGATTTGATTTGTTTTGTAAAGCGACTTTGGGTACCATGAAAAGTGCTATATAAGCCCTAATGTATTATTATTTTTGAGCTAGTTGTTGTGCTGTATGACCTGTGCTGAACGATCAAAGCCTCAAGATCAACCAATCTAAATCTGACATAACATTTCCCAATGCATTCTGTGTCAAGAGCTGTTGCGCTGGGAAATGACAGCAAGCCTTCATAACGCCAGGTTTTGAGGACTTTTCCTCATGACAGGACAAAAGCCATGTTAAAAGCTTGTAATAATTTTGAAGGTCCTTGACATGAAAAGGTTTGAGCAAGTTTGAGCACACCTCACTGATATAGAAACATACGTTTTTCGGAAAACTAGAATCGGGCTCAGGTCTACAATAAATGGGTTAAAGTTTCACTTGACGTGGAACTCCATTTTAACCATGATATATTCATCGAAAACACCCGTCCTTGGTTCTAGTGACTGATATTGGCTCCTACTACATGAGCTGGCCATGTTTTTTCAATTACTTTTTTCATTTATTTTTAATAATTATTTTGTATAATGAAAAAATGAAAAAATCTAATTAAATATATGAAAAAGGTTATTGAAAAAACACAGCCAGCTCAAGTATTGGAGTTACAATGGGTTTGTAGAGGAAGTATAGGAAATTAATCTCAAATATCTAAATACTGAATCAAGCAACTTAAAAACGGTCCCAGGTGTTCCCAGAAGCCTGATCAGACGTTAAAATGACGATAAGTTTAATTGAAAGGGAAATATCCCTTTAAGTGGTTAATGTAGGGTGCGCGGCAGGGCTGGTGCACGGTAGCAGCTCTCACCCTCAGCTGGACAGACACGGTGACTGGACCACACCTCTCCAACCGCTGGAGGAAGGAGCTGGCTCCCTTCTTCTTCAGCATCTAGGGACGGAAAACAAGC
>NC_137829.1:11584929-11667429 GCF_963921795.1 Nannobrachium achirus
ATGGATTTCTTCCATCCATCCATCTTTCCATTTTTTCCGGATAAACTTTATTTCGCCGCACTTCATCGGGAATCGTGTGCTTGCATTTTGCAAGCTGCGTTATATATATTTAAATTTATTTTTTCTCCATTGACTTGAATGGTAAAATGCCAAAATTAAACCTTTCCCAAATATAGAGTTGACCAACATCATAGATGTCTGACGTCATAGACCACATGAATCGGACACAGTGGGCTCTATTATGATTGTCTCAAGTACCAGCTCTTATGCCTTAACTTAAATGCCTGTCCATACCGTCTCTGACCTCCGAATTCTTCGTCGGAAAGGTCCGGTTCAATTACAAAATGACATCACTCGCATCTTCTGAAAAGCATTACCCCGAATTAGAGTTCGGAAAGCTGCACGTCGGAAAGTCGGAACTCTCCCACAAAAAGCCGGTGTTCGGAGACAGTATGGACAGGCCTTTAAGTTAAGGCATAAGAGCTGGTACTTAAGACAATCAAAATAGAGCCCAGTAAGTTCATATAAGGGCATTCCAAGATATGGGCTTAATATCGATGACATAAGGTATCTCCATATGTGGGCATATAACGGACAAGGACTGACTGACACAGAGGGCTCTATTTTGATTGTCTTAAGTACCAGCTCTTATGCCTTAACTTAAAGGCCTGTCCATACTGTCTCTGACCACTGAACTTTTTGTCAGAGAAAAAGTTTCAATGTACTTTTCAATGTGCAGCTTTCCAAACTCTAATTCGGGGCAATGCTTTTCAGAAGATGCAAGTGACGTAATTTTCTAGTCGAACCGGACCTTTCCGACGAAAAGTTTGGTGGATACAGTATGGACAGGCCTTTAAATTGAGGCATAAGAGCCCAGAAAATTGGATTACCATAAATCCATAACATTTGTCAAGTGAGGACCAAGACAATATTATAGTATTATATTATAATATGAGTCTACTATACTTGAGGTGGATATTTGAGCTTACAAGTCTGGTAATACAAGTGCACGCACGCACGCACGCACGCACGCACACACGCACACACACACACACACACACACACACACGTACGTTTACTTCAGAAGAGAACTAAAGGAAACACAGACTTGTCTGTGTCTGTGTGGTTACGTTAGCAGCATGTCTAATCTGTGTACTGCGTATGTGTTCTGAGTATGTGAATACTGGGTTTTGTACTTACACTTCATAGCCAACAGGAGGTTATGAGGGAGCAAGTCCTTGTTTCTTGTGAGTGATCCCGTGAGGTCATATGAAACCTAGCATGAAAACAGAAAACATGTTGTTTTGCATAGTGTGTGACAAAAACAAACAAACATAACATAACATAACCATAAAAAAGGGTGTTCATGCTGACCTGTCCCTGCAAGCCAAATGACGTCATGATGACGTTATGATAACGTCCTCCAGTGACTCTGGTGACGTTCAGAACTAGGCCAGATCATAGCTCATATGGGGATGGTCTTGCCGTCATTACCAGGATGTCATATGCACTATAGGATTATTGTTATTGTTTGTAATGTTAGTTGAAATATGAGCATGTAAGGTTGTATTCTGGGACATATCTGACTAGTAATGATATTTATCAGGCCTCGATCGGACCCTCTCTGATTAATCAAGGATGTCCTTTTTCGTGGGCAGGATTTATGTTGGTTGAAATCAGGTGATATTCTAGGCCAGATCTGACTGGTCATGGTTTGACTTGATCTGGCCCCAATGGAGACGTCACTGATTGGTCCAGGTCCTGACCGTGCTTGCTGGGGTATATCTGTATGTACAGGATAGAGTGGACGCGTCCTTGTGTGTTGCAGTAATACATTTTATTACAGCAAAGATAGCCAAGGAGTATTAGTTTTACCGATTTGGAAATCGGCTAACTCAAAACGCTAGAATGTGCAACACGGCAGTATAGAATGCAAAGAATCTAACTCATGGAAACGCACACCGGCTTGACCTGTCGTGCGTTATAAACATGCTTCTTTTCATGTGAACATTATTAAATGTTCCATAGCAGCCATCTTGATTAGCAGTGAAAGGAACACAAGGACAATGAGGAATTGAACAGAAACAAGTCATTCTATCCATCGTGCTATCCATTGTGCCGTACATCCAGAATTCCAAGGATCTGTCACAGCTTGGGTACATAGTTTGTTGACTGCCATTTAACTCATACATTTTCAAAATACATTGTAGCTTTCGGGGTAGCTCCAGTTTTGGGGGGGTGGTGGTACTGGATAAATGCATGTGCATTCATGTAACATCCAAAGTTGATCGGCCAGAGGGCGTCACAAACGTAACATTTTGATCTGATTGGACAAGCTTCACGTGATGTAGTGCTCAGATCAGCACTACTCGTACAGTAAAGGAAACAGAGTTTGCAGAAAATGAACAATCTCAAACATGGACAAAATCACTTGCAGCAGAGCAGCGTACTTTACGAATTAAGAGCAATGCATCATTAGCCTGGGAACCAGACAAATCTGCCGTTGCAAAAACAAAAAAATGCCCTGCGCAGTGATATTTGTTTGGCCATGCCAGGCTAATGCATCATATTAAACAAATATGAAGAATATAAACATGTTATACAAGCTAAAAGCAACACAGTTGCAGCCGACGGCCGCCAAATGCAGGAAGGAATGCTGGCCATAAATAGTCGACTGTGTGAATGCATAAGGCAAAATCAAGGCTTCTAATATCACTGAGAATAAGAAAAGATTACAATGGATGCTGGATCAATAAAAATAGTAAACTAGGCAGAAAGATCCACGCGCCAACTAGCTTCCTTTTAGGGGATTTTATTTAATGCACTTCCTCAGACTTCTTTATAATACAGCCCCATCAGTAGGGTCATTTATTTTCTTTGGCTAAAATAAGTGTTAAATAGCTCTTTCCGGATAGTACTCATTGCTATAGAGTGTTTGTTCAGTAACAGGAGTCTCCATGTCTCTCCAACTCTTTATCAAACAGAAAATTTATTTTCAAGGACGGGATGCCAATTTCATCCAATCAGGATAGAGAACTCAGTCGAGATACAGATTAAACAAGTGCAATTGGAAATGATAACACCAATGAATTAGCAGACAAAATTGGAACTGGAACACGGCTGATAAATGTGTGTTCTCTCCTGACAGGCTGAAATATGTGTTGATTAGGTGTATTCTTGTGGGATGTATGATGACTCAGCACTGGTATGTTTAAGAAGACAGCTATTGTACAGTAATACCCTGGTAACAAGTGAATTACTATACCTTTTGGTCATTTTATCATCTAATAAGGCTTTTGGGAACACCCCAGACAGTTTTTAAGTTGATTGATTCAGTATTTAGATATTTGATGTTAATGTTATCAGACATGCCCCCTTCCTATACAAACCCATTGTAACTTATAACTAAATTTGAACCATGATAGATTCATCAAAAACGCCCGACCTCCTAATACGTGAGCAGGCCGTGTTTTTTCAATAACCTTTTTCTTTTATTATTTTTTGTATTTTTTTGGAAAATGAAAAAAAAAAAAAAAAAAAAATAATAATAATAATAATAATAATACAATAAAAAAAATCTAAAATGTAAAAAAAAAATGATAATACAAGCTTGCAGCTTGGCACGAAGTGACGCGCCGTGAGCTTGTATATCTGCTATATTCTTTTACAGCCAACGCTATAAAACCGAAATTGACACAAGACGCTTTCCCGGTTTTAATGGGTTCATTCAGCTCTGACCGGAAGCATAAAACAAACAGGTATTAATCATTCTCAGAGCCTTTTCTCATAAACACTGCGGTTCCAGACAAACCTGTCCAGCGTAGTGGCTGACGGTGAAGGCCGGCCCCTGGTCTTTGGGCGGGGGGTTGCCGTTGCCGTCCTTGGTGCTGAGGGAGAGGCCGTGGGTCAGGGTGGAGTCCAGCTGGGCAGACAGCCTCTTGTACATGGTCTGCTCTGCCGGACGCAGGCTCTGACTCTCCTCGTCCACCACACATAGCAGGCCCTGAGGCTTCTGGACAAGCGGGGGAGAGAAACATGGAAGAGACAGTTCATGTCAATCCTACTTACCAGTTGTCCTCGATATGATTTGAGTACAACGTCGTTGTCGGGGTGGAAACCTTGCAAGTCCAAAACCTTTCGTCTTGTATTTATCCTTTTAAAAAAAGTTTTAAAATAGCCGATCTACAAGCACACAGTGCCACGCGTCACAAGGCGTTGCGTGCTTGTAGATCTGCTATTTTCACTTGTTTTGTGTGACAGCCTTGTATGATGAAGTAGGGCTTTACTTTCTGCCCGAGAGTGACGATAAGGGTGCTTTTATTTTTATTTTATTGATGTTTATTGCTGCATCAACTTAAGGCTGGTTGGAAATTTATGTCACTAGGTTTCAGACAAACACAAGACAGGGGAATTTGAAAAACTTATATTATATTTTCTAAACTAATTTACAGCAAATCCATCGTGAACAGAACTGACATGCTATACTTAACCACTTAAAGGGGAAGACCACCCATTTTCAATATTGAACTGAGTCATTAATATACCTTAGAGGAGTTGTGTGGAAATAGTAAAAAAAGTTCCCCCCCTTCTGTGTTGCCTAGAACTGAAGGATTGATTTTGGGGTTTGTATTGTAAAGTACAACTTGATGACATCACACATTGTACTTAAACCCCAAAATCAATTCTCCAGTTCTAGGCAACACAGAAGGGGGGTCACTTTTTTTCTATTTCCACACAACTCCTCTAAGGTATATTAATGACATATTTCAATATTGAAAATGGGTGGTCTTCCCCTTTAAGCCTGATTTTATACTCTGGCTATTCTACAAGCTCACAACGCATTGCAATCCAATGCGTTGTGAGCTTGTAGATTGGTTATTTCTTTTTTCTTTTTTTTTTTAGTTAGTGAAATAATTAAAAGAAATGTGAGAGATGCCAGGGTGAAACTGGTTAAGAGAAACACATTCCATTCATTTTGTGTGTTGTCAGTATGGTACATTGGTACAGCTGTTGAACTGAAACCTCTTCACGTCACGTCACAGCATCTTCTATCTTGTAAAGGTAATGTTGTTTCTTGCACGGAGAGAGGCTTCTTTGTTTTGGACAAATTCACATGGAACTGCCCGAGATCACAGGGAACACGAGTGCGTGTGCTGAACCGGCTGTACCCGGCGGCCCCTGTGACATATCGAAGCGTTAAGCCAGAGTGACGAGCTACACTGTGAAATCGTTTTGGAAAATGTCTAAAACATCAACACAGACAAAGAAAATGTACTTTGTAATTTTGGCAAACTTTTGAACACTTTCACTTGAAGTTCAGTTGGATAACATTTGACAATGAGTATTTATGACTCAAGTAGCCTCCTGGACGTACATGTATGCAACCTAAGGACCGCCCATCGCAGCAAGTATTGTACTTAAGCAAAATTGTGAGGTATTTACTCTTACTTCTATTCCACTGCTTCTCGAATCCAAATATTGTACTTTCACTCCACTACATTTATTTGAAAACTTTAGTTGCTAGCCACTTGGCGGATATAAATTATACGGTCACAATAAAACACACATACTAACACACATATTAATTACAATGTTATTCATAGGCTATTTGAAAATAGACGATCTACAAGTTTGTAGATCTGCTATTTTCTAAATCTTTGTACTCTTACTTTTGGTACTTCAAGTACATTTTAAAATTCAATTTTTTTATCCCACGATTTTGTAATTTTTCACCCGGTGTCAATTATCTAATGTAATACTGGGCATAACACTCCCACTGCCAACCTGGGGAGACAACGGACTGACCTCACGCTTCCCTCTATGCATGAGGTGTCCAAGTTGCTTCTTCGCCCCCAACGCCCACGGCGTCCCCGGCGGGAATCGAACCCAGGACCTTCTAGATGTGAGGCTACAGCGCTACTTTGTTTTAATTTTTTTTATCCCACAATTTTGTAACCCATTTTTTCACCCAGTGCCAATTGCCTTTGTAATCCTGGGCTCTGCTCTCCCTCTGTCTGCGGCGCCTGGGGAGACAACGGACTGACCTCATGCTTCCTTCTATGCATGAGGAGTCCAAGTTGCTTCTTTTCACCTGACAGTGGAGATTTCCCTGGTTTGGACGTAGCGCGTGGAAGGAACACGTTATTCCAACCAGTTCCTTTCCCCTCCATCAGGTGCCCCGGCTGGCCAGGCGACAGCACTACTGAATGCGCCACCGTGCCCCCGCTTGAAGCACATTTTGACGGCGTCTCTTGCCCACTCAGAAAGAAGCAGAGTGGGCCGGTGTGAACCGACAGGCACACTGTAGCGTTGTTACCTGTAGGAAGAAGTCCAGGACGGCTGGCTGGTTGCCGGGGGAGCGCAGCGTCTCCATGGCGACGCCCTCCTGCAGACACTCCTGCTGCTCCTGCTGGAACAGCACCTCTGACACGTACTGCCTCACGCGCTCGTTGGTCATGTTCACGCACAGCTGCAAGGACCGCACACACAATCATTCTATGTTCTCTCTTTTACACACCGTCGTTCAATGGTGTAAAAGCAGGGGTCTTCAACGTTTTCAGGCCAAGGACCCCTTAGTGGAGAGAGAGAGATAAAGCAGGGACCCCCCACAACCGTATCATAAATTCCATATACCGGTAGTTCCATCGTTTGACAGCACAATCATCAGTGTATTTTGGATTCGTGTCAATTTGTGTTTTCAGATATTTAACTACTTGAACAAGACTTCATAAACTTGACCTTTCACTCTGTACATAGTCTGCTCTTTTTCCCCTCTACACCAAAGCTCTTTGCCGAAAATAGCCGATCTACAAGATCACAACGCCTCGCAGCGCGAGGCGTTGTGAGCTTGTAGATCTGCTATTTTTGGCTAATGTTCTCAGAATATGGACACTAGGGTTCAAGTGATTAATATAAAAAAGGAGAAAAAACTCTCTATCACTCAAAGATTTGGGGGACCCCCTGTAGTAACTCTGAGGACCCCCTAGGGGTCCCGGACCCCCTGTTGAAGACCCATGGTGTAAAGTAACTAAGTGCATTTACTTAAGTAATGTACTTAAGTACAGTTTTGAGGTATTTGTACTTTACTTGAGTACTTACCATTTCCAATACTTTTACTTCTACTCCTACTCCACTACATGTCAGATCCAAATATTGTACTTTTACTCCCCTACATTTGTTTGAAGATTTTATTTACTAGTTACTTTTCAGGTATAAATTATAATATTATAAAACACTTTAGCCCTATTTTATACCATAGGCTATTTGAAAATAGCCGATCTACAAGCTCACAACGCCTCGCGATGCGAGCTTGTAGATCTGTTATTCTCCAGGTTTTTCTTCAGGATATGTATGACACTGATTTACTATTATGACACAAGGGCACGTTAGGAGTCCGACTAGCGCTAGTGGTTCTCGAATGTTTTATTTGCAAGGACTCCCATAACTCTGAGAGTGTTATGGGAGTACAAATGAAACCTTTTATTTGTACACTCTGTGTTAGTTACAGACCTGTTATGGTCATTCAGGGCTAGCTCTTTATGTGTTTCTGGTAATATTATTGTCTTAATGTCTTCTCATCTTTGAATTTGGCCAGAAATGTCCACCACAAGCCAGCATGGAGACACAAACATGCACGCACGCACATATGCGCGCACGCAGGCACGCACGCGCACACGCACACACAAACACACACTTTAATGCCCACATCGCCCCATAAATACACAGTTGGAAGCACGGGAAGCGTGGCACCTCAGAGACACATGGCTATATGTCTTCAAAGTGCACGCGTACACACACACACACACACACACACACACACACACACACACACACACACACACACACACACACACACACACACACACACACACACACACACACACACACACACACACACACACACACAAAGATGTCCTGCAAACAGCTGTGACACGTCAACAATGAATTAAATGGGGCATTACTCAACACCCAACTCATGTAATAGAGTTGACCCCAATATTATGAGGGGTGTTTACAGGGACACCGCAGGCCATTGTTGTGTACACAGTAATGGAAGGCTTGTGGTCCCTTTCCAGGACCCACAAGCCTTCCCCTTTTATTTGCCATTTGCACAAATGCATAGGAAATCTGGGAGCTCAGCTTCCAGGGTCAACATTGAAAAAAGAAAAGAAAAAGAAAATAAAGACAGATATTTCCAGCATCTGGAAATGTTGATATGCAATGTATTTTTGGCTGAGAAACGTCAACATTCAACATATCTGTGGTTTGCAGAAATGTACAATGCCAACGTTGAGGCAACCAGGCTGGGCAACAGGGACAATAGAATAGAATAGAATAGAATAGAATAGAATAGAATAGAATGAAAATTAAGAAGTGTTCTTCAACGGTTCTAAAGAAAAAACTTTAATATAAAGTCTGTGATCCACGTAAAAAGACATTTCAGAAGAAAGTTAAATCGTGCCATAATTTAGGACTGATCGTGGGCAAGGTGCTTTTCAGAGACTCGAAGCCCATAAAAACCTGCACAACGATACAAGACTACACATTACATGGCTTTGACAAGATTCCAAGCTGATCAGTCATGGTCACCGGACCACATCAGAAGTTCCTTGACCCACTTTCTTAGACACTGATTTAGAGCCATGTTTTTCTGCCGCGTGGTCGGAGGTGGAGCTATCCTTTCTGCCTATTCTCTGCCTCCTAGCTTGTCTAGTCCATTAAAAAGCCATAGTCCCAGCAGGTGGTTGATTGAGTTAGCTCATTAAGAAAGCGCTGAGCAGGTACAACACTCCCAGCAAACACAGCTCTAATTAACAAGACTGGGCTACGCTAATGACCCCTGATCACGCTGCTTGTGTACAGTGTGCTTGTGTGTGTGTGTGTGTGTGTGTGTGCGTGCGTGCGTGCGTGCGTGCGTATTAGCATGTCAGAGCAGGAGCGCTTGTTTGTCACCACCTCTACTGTAAGTGATCATGGTGTTTGTTTATCTGGCGCTCAGCCCATCCCTTCCCCTCCAGTGTGTAATGAGGGTGATTACAGCAGGTTGTCATTAACAGGCAGCTCTCAGAGATGAAGAACTTGCAGGTGAGAGAGGAGTGCAAAGGAGTATGGAAGGATTAAGAGACATTTTCTGATCACTTCGCGGCCATACCCATGAGTTAAGCTAATTGCGCAATGCCTTTCCCTTCAGAGAGACCCCTGCCCTCCCCTTTCCCCTCCACTGCTTTCAGTTGCACTTTCTATGCGACCTTGAGAGGAAAGGTCACTCGATTCCCTCCTTTCTGCTGGGATTAGAGAACATCCTGGTCAAGAACAAAGCCAAGTGACATCTTGCCGTCACGCCAGACACGGAAGGCGAAGACACGCGCAAGAAAGCGTGCGCGCACGCAGCCGCGCACACATGCATGCACACTAATAAGAGCTGAGAAGAGCCTTGGATGTCTCAGGGGGAGCGTAGGTAAGCTGCGAGCAGTTGGAGTAAGCACTTATCTCCTTGATTTACACCCACAGATCGCATATGGGCATGCGCGCACGCACACACACACACAGTGGCGTGGGTTTGGTCAGCGTGTGGCAGATTTATGGCCCGTAGCAAAGGAGCAACACAGAGTTGAACATAATGTACCCTCTGCTATGAAGAGTTCAAACAATATAATCACACACCGCCACAAATCACTGGCACGCTGGAAATGGACAAACATCACTCATTCGCTCACACACATACAATACCATTTTCACTAATATGTTCTTTTTTTACATTACATTTTATGACATTTTGTATTTATATATTTTTTTCTAAAACGTTTAAAAATGTTGTTGTTTTTTTTGTTGGGGGGGTGGGATAAAAGTGGATATTTTACTCGCAACCCATAGAAATGGGTTCTCGACCCAAAAAATGGATCTGGACCCAATGTTGGGATGGCTCTAGCTGGTGGCACAGAGACGGCCATTGTGCCAGCAGAGGGTTTATCCGAGGACAGGGCGACATCACGCCACAGCGAGCCGTTCCACACCTCACTTCATTCATTACAATTACACACAAGAATGTTAAGGCCAGACGAGATGCGGGGCGAAGACTCCTACACTCTTTAACAGCTTGATTGTGTTTCTGGTGGTGATGGCCTCACATAGCCACGCACACTCATCTGCAAAACATTTCAATGGCACAGGATGACGGCCTTGTTGCTCTCTAGGGCGTTTTGTCCTTTTCTTTCTTTTTCATAATATAAGAGAAGCTGTGATAGTCTTTGAATATAATTATCTTTTTAAACTCAAATATTTGCTTCTGTTGGTCCCTGGAACAACATATTTTGAGATGGGGGTCCGAGGCCAAATACATGTAATTCTGGGGGTCCTTTGAGAACCACTGATTTAGAAGACATTTATAGAATCGGGTCAAAACTATTCAAAGACTGCACAATTGTCAATTTTTCAAAAATAGCAGATCTACAGTACAAGCTTGCAGTGCGGCACCAAGCTTGTACCGGTATATCTGCTATTTTTAATAGTTAAGCATCATGGTTAAAGTGGTTCAAATCTACATGGGATAATTTAAGCTCTATGTACTTTTTGTTGTATGTGAAAAGAGCAGAGACATTTTTTGGAACAAGAAAAATCAAACCTCGGTTCGAAGTGGAGCGGTGAATTTGAGCAGCTGTACCCTATGTGAGTGAGTGAGTGAGTGTAAACTGTGCCTGTGAGTGAGTGGTGAGTGTGCACTGTGCCTGGCCTGCACAAAACAGCGCCCCTCCTTTAACTAGTGTGTTGTGTGTGGCCACTCAAGGTATTGCCAGGCTACGGACAGGGCCAGCCACCCAGCCACCCAGCCAGCCACCCACATACCCACGGACATACCTGTCTATTGGGAGCGCTTTCACCGCTCCAAAAATAGCTGATCTACAAGATCGAGCTGCAACATTTTGGATTGTATTGGGTATTTCCTGCATGCAATACCAGCGTATAAATCAGGCGGCAACTGTTCCCGCACCTGCTCAAATCCGTTCCTCTGGAATTCTTCAAATCCAAAGATGTCCAGGATGCCGATCTCAAAGGCAGGGTCACTGGAAGGGAATCAAAAGGTTTACAGGATAACAGAAGCACACGCATCCTCACAGACAGACAAACAGAGAGACAGACAGACAGACACAAACATGTATAGCTAAAAAACCCTGTAACCTGATATAAGCAGACTATTGTTGGACTATTATGTAACCTTTAACAAGTCTGCAGTATGTATCCCATTATAACTTAATAATTTACCTAAACATTCGGGTAAATGTTTCAATTCAAGGTCTCGTTTGCCTGTGTGCAACAACAACCTGGACTGGACGGATATCTCTGAGTCTGAGGCCCTCTACAAGAGGAGACAGAGCTAGCTGTTCTTCCTGAAGATGCTCAGGTCCTTTAATGCAGTGGTTCTCAACCTGTGGGTTGGGACCCCAAATTATTTTGGGGGGGGTCCCGTGATGATTGACTTGTGCAACATTGTTTTCTTACTCAACAGTAAACAAACCAACATAAAGTTAGACTAGGGTATCTGCACGTTTCTAAAGTGACGAATTAAGGTATTTTTAATACCTATAAAATGACAAATTAAACATTGGCCAAATTGTCAAATATTAGAGGCAGAAATTGTGAAAATAGCCGATCTACATGCTCACAACGCCTCGCAACGTGAGGCATCGTGAGCACGTAGATCTGCTATTTTCACAATAGAACTGTGTTATACAAAATGTAATGCCTCAACTCTTAGTGCTCGTCAGGGTGGTTGGGGGGGGGGGGGGGGGGGGGTCCCCAGTTCAAATATGAATGTTTTGGGGGTCACGGCCTGAAAAGGTTGAGAACCACTGCTTTAACGTGTGCAACAGCATGCTGGGGATGTTGTACCAATCTGTGGTAGCCAGTGCCGTACTTCTTTGCCACAGTATGCTGACAAGTAGGGATTCCAACAAACAAAACAAGCTGTTGAGGGAGTCAAACTGGATAATCTGGAGGGGGTTAGGTGGAAGAGGAGTACGAGATGGAAGCTGGACACTATCCTGGAAAACCCCTTATTTTAAATAATGTTTTGTTTTGGTTCTTGACTCTTCACTTTTACCTTTGCTGGGTTTCTTTCTCACAACTGTTGCTGCTATGACACCTACGGTACGTTGTACTTCCGAGTTCATGCTATCTTATCTTACTTTGAATGGGGTGCGAGCGGTAAAGGGCGTGCGTCCACAGAGGCATTTATTGCATTCTGTGGTTCATGCATACACAGGGGGAAAAAAACACAAACACATTCCTGAAGTTAGAGCTCTGCTTATCTGCGTGCGATAAGACTCATCGACATCAACAACAAGACCAAGGATCCACTGACCTCCACCTGTGTGAGCTTTGTGTGTGTGTGTGTGTGTGTGTGTGTGTGTGTGTGTGTGTGTGTGTGTGTGTGCGTGCGTGCGTGCGTGCGTGCGTGCGTGCGTGCGTGCGTGCGTGCGTGCGTGCGTGCGTGTGTGCGTGCGTGTGTGTTTGTGTGTTGTGTGCACACGTCATGTTTTGTGTGTATGAACTCATCACTCAATACTTTCCATATTGTCATGGTTGGTTGGAAACCTTGTATATTATGTCTAAAACGATAACTTTTCAAGAAATGGAAAAAAGAAGCGCTTACATATTTTTTTAACATCAAAAGTTTAAAAATGTAGATACAAGGTTTGAGCCTGACAACGACGTCAACATTCAGTGTATGTGTTCTTTCCATGATGCAACGTAAGCCATTCCAAACCACAGTTCTAAACTATGTGTTATGGCTGTCATTATTTACTGTTGTCTCTCCCACAGAGCTGAAAGTGTTGCCACATCGTGATGACAGATATACTACACTGGTAAGACTTCTGATAACTACTGCTGTTATCGGCACTCCAGACTTTCAAGGAAATGCAATTGAGCTGAAAAACATCTACTGGCACAAAAAACATATTCACACGCGTGTTCACACACACACATGCGCACGCGCACACACATACACACAGGGACGTGCAGAGAATGTTAGAGAGGCAGGGGCTGACATTTCTAAAGGGGCCTTTTGGAGAAAATTGAGAGCTTGGAGGTCGGCTATTTTCGATGCTTGATTTCTACACAGAGAGGGCAATTCTTTCAACATATGATGCTGCATTCAAGATCAGGAGAGTTTGGACAAGGCAACTCTCTTGAACGCTGCCTTCAGGTATGGCATGGAAAGAGGGCATTTGCATTTCTTTCACCAAAGAAAAAACTGCATGCACTTTTTACAGGCGGATAAAAGGGCAGGGGCTCAAGCCCCCTTTGATGTCTATGTGTGCACGTGCCTGCACGCACGCACGCACGCACGCACGCACGCACGCACGCACGCACGCACGCACGCACGCACACACACACACACACACACACACACACACACACACACACACACACACACACACACACACACACACACACACACACACACACACACACACACACACACACACACACACACACACACACAGAGGCATACCCAATGGTGTCGTCCTGTCCCTGTAGGTACTCATTGATGCTGTTGACCAGATAGCTGAACAGGCGTCCGTAGAGGGCTTTGGCCAGCTGGTCTCTGTACTGCTCCGACATCTCCACCGTGTGGCGCCGCGTGATTGCATCACCTGATACAAAGCAAGGTACAGGACAGAGCCGGGGATGTCGGGTAGTACGACATAACCTTTACCATATACACAGATACAGTACATTTTCACCAGGACAGCATAATGCATGCAGAGGTTCAGGAGGGTATTTCCTCCGGATCCCCTCCCTGCAGAACAGCTCAGCCAGCAGGGGTCGCTAGTGCGCTAGTGCTGTGACTAGACCCCTCAATCACTGGCTTCCCAACCACAAACAATGCTGATTGTGATCATTGGAGCGCCGACATAGGCTACAAACAGTGGTAGTACAGTAGTTACTTTGCAGATATACATTATAATATTATAAAACACACATTAACCGCTTATTTTACAACGCGATTTGAAAATAGCCGATCTTTAAGTATATTTTGATGCCAATACTTTCGTACTTTTACTCAAGTACATTATTAATTCCAGACCTTTACTTAACATTCTTTTTTAAATATTATAATACAGTAGCTGTGATACAATTATTTGTTAAGTATGGGTAACGTTTCAAATCTCATGTGTAGAGGGACAAGGCCTGTAAAAGGTTACCTTTAAAATACTGAAGATCAGAGGTTAGGGCGGAGCTAAGGTCATCGGAACACACCTGCAACATTCCAGCCACTGCAGAGAGAGAGAAACACAGAGAGAGAGACAGAGAGAGAAAGAGAGAAAGAGAGAGAGAGACACACAAGAGTGACTACACAGGTTGAATATTGTGGCGGCGTTGCGAATGGCGTCAATACAATCCTTAGGAAACTTGCGGAGAATCACACTGATAATCAGTGGTGATAACACCCCCTGCTCCCCTGCGTGATTCACTCTGCCGGACAATGACACCAGCGCTCTGCCAGGACGATGAGTCCAGCAGCGCTACAACTCGTCACTGTGGAATCAATCAGCGGAGCAGGCAGGGGTGTCGCATCAAATTCTGGGCCCTGGGTACTTTAACTATTGAAAAATAGCAGATATACAAGCTCACAGCAAAACCTATATTTTTATGTCAGTGGTGCTGAAACTTATTCATGTGAAGGACCCCCAAAATGATATGTATTAGGCCACGGACCCCCATCTCAAAATATTTAGTTGGTTCCAGGGACCCCCCCAGAAGCAAAATTTGAGTTACAAATGTTCGCTTAAAATAAATAAATACATATAGGCCTATTCAAAGATGTGCACACATTTTCAAGACTTTTCAAAAATAGCAGATCGACAAGCTCGCAGCGCGCGCTGTGAGCTTGTAGATCTGCTATTTTTCAATAGCTAAAGTATAAAATAATTCCAGGCTCCTCCACCTTGGGCCCAAGTAACTCAGTCCCCCCCCCCCCTCCCTTGTGACGCCCCTGGGTGCAGGCAGTGAGTGGTTAGTCATCCCCGGAGCTTGGGAACACCACTCCATAAACAGACGTCCCGTTATGGGGTGACAGTCAGGAACTTTCCCAGTCCCTGGCTTCATGTTGACATCACTAGCCATGACGTCACATCTCTCCCTGACAACGGCAGCCCACTCTGCCCCCCCCCCCCCCCCCCCTCTCCTCCTCCCCCCTCAGCAGCTGATGTCATTTGTTTACCGCCTCGCTGCGGGTCAGAGGTCGCGGAAACACATGTGCGGTGGGTTGCATAATGAGAAAGTGCGCGTGTGAGGGTTCCGAGAGAGAAGAGAGAGAACAACACGCTGGCCTCCCTCCAGAAAAGTGTCAGCTTTGTGTGCAGTGGCGTCAGTTCAGAAAAAAGCTAAGGTATGGCAACATGACTGGTGTCTTGCACGCGCGCCTTCGCGTGCGCGCAAGACACCAGTCATGTTGCCATACCTTAGCAACAGGCATGATACATTTATTTTAAGAAGTACATTTAATTTTTTCCCCCCGTTTCTACGGTTTCTTGGGCCGGTTATGGCGGCCTGGAACGGTTGTTCAAGTGCAGCTAAACTTGGCATGTTAGTAAACGTGCCACGATTAACAATAATGCATTGCACCTGTGCAGCTGACCTGCGGAACCTGGGAATATACCATTTTGTCAAGATGGGAAGAATACAAGTGTGGAGAATATAATTATAATACCTTGTTAAAGTGACCATTTTGTAAAATTTTGCATTTGTAGTTATTTTACTGTAATTTAACAACATAATAACCAGCACAGATAGACAAAGAGACATTCATGAATTTATATTTAAAAGTAACTTTTATTTTCCCCCCTGGACCCAGGTTATGGCAGCTGCATACCCCTGCCATACCCAATTGATGCCCCTGTTTGTGTGGAAGCGCGAGTGCATTTTGTGTTGTGTGTAGCAACCACGGTTGAGAGCGCACCATGGTTACACTTTAGCCAGTAAAAGGGCTTACCAAACAGGCGACTAACTACTGCCCCCCACCCCACCCCATAGCCCTCTATCCCAGTGGTTCTCAACCTTTTCAGGCCACGACACCCCAAAATAATCATATTTTATCTGGGGACCCCCCACCCCACCCTGACGAGCACTAAGAGTTGAGGCATCACATTTTGTGTAACACGGTTTTATTGTGAAAATAGAAGTTGTGAGCATGTAGATCGGCTACAATTCCTGCATCTAATATTTGGCCAATGTTTAATTTGTCATTTTAGAGGTATTAAAAAGTCCTTAAATTGTCACTATAGAAATGTGCAGTTACCCTGTATACTGTACCAGGGTTCCCCAATTAGTTTTCCCCAAGGGCCGAATTATGTCTAAGGTACCAAACCAAGTGCCACAACATTGCGGGAGGCGGCGGCGGCGGCGTTCCCACTACTCCAGCGACAGTTAAGCTATACAGTACTAGTGTTTTTGCTGCTCTCATACCAACATTATTCCCTCGGCACAAACCTTCCCTCTGCAGTGCTCTAAAAGTGACTGGAGTCTGTCTCATTTCTCTCCAAAAGCCCTTGAATATGACTGAAAATGATTAAGGATTACTGTGATTATGGTAAGCTTACGTTTCATATCGCACAAAACAAAAAAAGGGGGGGAAAAAGATATACTGTATATATAATTGTTTTTCTTCTTTTGACTGGGGTTGGTGGGGGCCAGACAGAAACCCCCCCGCGGCCACCTATTGGGGAACCCTGCTCTATACCCTTAAACTTAATGTTGGTTTGTTTACTGTTGAGTGAGAAAACAATGTTGCACATTAAGTTAATCATCTGGGGACCCCCCAAAATAACCGACCCACAGGTTAAGAACCACTGCTCTATCCCACCCCACCCTCCCGCCACCACCACCAGCCCCACCCGCAGCCCCCGCTGTGAGGGTTATAAAGGAGGGACCCTGGTCACGTGACAGGGGTGCTGACCTCGCTCCAGCAGTTGCAGGTCAGAGGGGAAGGCTGTGTCGCCGTCCGTCAGCGCCGTGAAGCGCAGGTCTCCAACGTGGAGCACGGTGGCCAGCAACGTAAACACAGACTCCACCTCCTGGTCGAGAGACACAGAGAGAAAGAGAGAGAGAGAGAGAGAGAGAGAGGGAGAGGGAGTTTGTTTACTATAATGCAATCAGTCCCTGAAGGTCACATTTAGCCATTATTGTGTTTTTTAATGCTACTGTGATATGATAAAGAAAATCTTTCATCAACCTTAAATCAAGACACAATTAAAAGCAAATGCATTGTGACACTGATGCACCGAGGACAATTTGCACATTGAAATGATTTCCTTTCCAGAGAAAGGACTTGATTTTGATTTAATATGATGTAAAAATGGTTTAGGGGTACAACACACAAAGTAATCCATTTCATTGATTAGAATAATATTTGTTTCCCCTCTTTCAACATAAACAAATAGTGAAAATGGCAGATTGTTTTGTTCACAACACGTCGCAATGCAACGTGTGTGAGCTTATAGATCTGCTATTTTCTCATGACACAGACGACAAAGTGTACAGTAAATAATAGCTTAAGTGGTTAATTAAAGATCATAAAATCAATTGAAGAAGAATTCACATTGATTCATTGATAGATACAAAATGTGCCACATTTTTGCACACACCTCACATTTATTCGATTAATTGAAAAAGTAATACCGTAATCACTAAGATAATGGATAGCTGCCTGCAGCCCTAAAATGATCCTTGCTCTCTTCCTTCATCTCCCTCCTTCCACTCAACCCTTGTTTACCACACGTCTTCCCTTTCTCCCTCTTTCCTCCCTTCCTCCTCCTCTCCTCTCCTCTCCCTCCCTGTCCTTGAGTAGAGGACGCTTAATGGAATCCCCCATTACCCATTACCCAGACCCGCTGACTCTCTCTACGAGGGGGATGTTTGAGTTTGCGTGCAACGTGTGGAGATTCTACGCCCATGTGTGTGTTCGCGTGCATGCTTATGTGTGTGCGTGCGTGCGTGCGTGTGTTTGTATTACCAACCGTCCCCACAAGTGTAGTGGAATTTGTGAAATAGACATTGTGTTTCACCGCTCCTCCTCACAAGAGAATTGGTTGTTGGCTCTTAGGGTTGTAGAATTTCAAAAATAAATGGCATTAATAAAATCACCATCCTAAAATGTTAATGTCCTCTCAAGTATAGCAAAATAAAACGTGTGTGTGTGTGTGTGTGTGTGTGTGTGTGTGTGTGTGTGTGTGTGTGTGTGTGTGTGTGTGTGTGTGTGTGTGTGTGTGTGCGTGCGTGCGTGCGTGCGTGCGTGCGGTGTGCATGCTCCGAAGGCAGGATATTGGAGCTGATATCTGGGAGATAAACACATGCATTAGTCTCTGTCTGACACTCTATACATAGAGAGAGAGAGAGAGAGAGAGAGAGAGAGAGAGAGAGAGAGAGAGAGAGAGAGAGAGAGAGAGAGAGAGAGAGAGAGAGAGAACCCCTCACTCCTCCCCGGCCTGAGGAGGAGGAGGAGGAGAAGAAAGGGAGTGAGGGGAGAGAGAAAAGGGAGCGATAGGGAGCGTTAATGACAATTGACCTTTGGGTCCAGGGCTGAGGCTGGTTCCCCCGATGAGAGCTTAGACAGAGATCAATGGGTGGTCTATGACTCCCCACCTCCACACGCCCCCTCTTCTCCCTGTCCGGTAAACAACACTGGTTGCCCTCTCGTAATGTGTGCTCTCTATCTCTAAAATCCCTGTTGGATCCATATGGATCCATGACACATTTTGCATTGCAGAACTGCTTTAATGGGTCGCGAGTAAATGTCCAGTTTTTTTTTTTTTTTTACCTTTCCTACAAACAAAAAACAACATAATTATAATTTTTATCTATACATTTTTTCATTTTTCACAAAAATTCAAAAAAGTTCAAAGACTTGTGAAACCTTGTAGATGATGGGCTATTGAAACAGGGCTTAAGAGGTTCATTTGTTATGTATTGTTTATGTATGTTTGTGTCCTGCGGAGACAAATTTCTCTTTTTGGTCTCGTGCCAGAACTCCTCCTCTAAACCAGTGGTTCCCAAACCATTTGTGCGAGACGCAAAAGAGAAATTTGATGTCTCCGCGGGACCCAAACTAGGGAAAATAGCAGAGCTACAAACTCACAACGCGTCGCATCACAACACGTTGTGAGCTTGTTATTTTCAATGTAATTTCTCAAATTCTCTGGAAAAATGCTTGAACTTCCTTACATCTACATGTTAGATGTATTTCATTTCTATTTTATTTTTATGTTTTGAAATAATAATTTCTGTATACCTTTTTTGTAGTAAATTAAGTTTACTCATGACCTATAAAAATGGGCCTGTGAACCACAAATGGGTCCCGACCCACTGTTTGGGAAACAGTGCTCTAAACAGACTGTACCTGCGTCCTTATCCTATCATGATATAGTAGTCCCACCTACCTACCTCCACCGCACCCTCCCCTCCCCTCCTGTGTGTATTGACTGCTGTTGGATTAAAAGGTGAGGCGGTGGTCACTCTGCTTGCTGACAGATGCTGACTGGGAATCCAAGAATAGAAACGCGATAACGCGCTGGGAACACACTCTTCTCTCTGTTTCTCTCTCTCTCTATTGCACACGCGAAGCAGAAGTGCGCGGGACAGGCTGTACTGTACCGCAAAACACGCTACTACGGCGTGCATGCTCCGTGCACATGACACCGTGTGCACTCTGTCACCCTCCCCCCTCAATGTCCTCTCACCATCAAGTGCAGATGGGCCTGCCATCCCACAGTTCTAATGTTTTATATTATGCTGTTCACGTATGGCTCAGTGTCACATTCAGAATACAAAAATCAAACGTGCTGTAAGTGATATTTTTCTTGTTAAAACAGTTTATTGTAAAATGGGTCTCCCCATCTCTCCAGTCAGGCGAGAGAGAGAGAACCCTACAAAGATCATTCACGTTAGCGTGTGCAGTTCAACGGTTTGTTTTCCCATTCCTTCCCTCTTCACTTGTTTATCCTGAATGCGTTTTCTCTCCTGATTGAATTAAATTGGTATCCCGACCTTAAAATTCATTTTCAGTTCACTAAGAGACTAGGAAACCCTGATTATTTAGAAATGATTGCTATGGGAATATAGAGCTATTTAACACTTAGTTTAATAAACACTATCACTTACAGCACCTTTAATGTTCATAAATGCATAAATAGACAGCCCTCCCGGCATAGATCAGGGGTAGAGAAACCGTTATTAGAGCACGAAGGGTTCCCGAAGGGTTCCCATTTCGAATCCGGGCTCCCCCTGAGTTAATGTCGAAGAGTCCTTGAGCAAGACTCTGAACCCCTAATTGCTTGTGGTGAGTAGGTTGGTGCCTTGCATGGTTTCCTCCGCCACCGGTGTATGAATGTGTGCGTGAATGGGTGAGTGTAATGCACTATCTATGTAAAGCGCCTTGGATAAAAGCGCTATATAAATGCACCATTTACCTCCCTCTAAATAGAGCCGTACGGTCTAGACTTGGGTAGGTGTCACATTTAGGTGAACCCAGTCGCTCACAATGTGCCACAAGTTCCACAACACAACAGCTTGTGGGCTTGTAGACAAGCTATTCTCAAACCAAGATGGTAAAGTAATAAAATAGGTATGTACTGTATGTCATGTTATTTCAGTACCAGTTTGTTGAAGCCCAGGGCTCTCAGGGCTTGTTTGAGGGCAGTGAGACGCTCCCTGCTCTGGGTGGACGCTGTGGCCACTGGAGCGCTCTCTCCAGGATGAGCCCCACTCAGATACCTGGGAGAGACACAAGGATACTCCAAATACCTGCATATCCATATTGTGACAATGTATTTTTGTATTTGATTAAAAATATAAATATATAAAAAAAAAAAATATATATATATATATATATATATATATATATATATATATATATATATATATACAGTATATCTACAAACTCACAACGGGTCGCAATCCGAAGCGCTGTGAGCTTGCAGATCAGCTATTTCTTCAAATTAAAATATATATAACTATTTTTAGGGCTTAAGCGATTAGAACCAGGAAAAAGATAACACTCAAGTCATGCCAGGTCACAATATATCATATCCAATATCACAGACGATATCTACTGACATATCACAACATCGGTATAATATCGACATATTGGCCAGCCCTAGCCTATAGGTCTACCACACAGAGACAGAACACAGGCGATGCGACGCATTGTGAGCTTGTAGATCGGCTATTTTCCAATGTTTTATTTGTTTTTAAATAATAATAAAAAGGAACTGTTCTTGACATACAAGGTTTCCACCCGTCACCGACTATTATGCATCAGGGAAAAACGAGGACAGGCGGGCGCACCTGTCAAAAAGCATCTCACCATGTGCCCAGTGGAGAATTTACGGGCCTTGCCTTGGAACGAGCGAGAGACAAAGCCAACAGGTTTTATGACATACATATGTCACATTCATCCACTTGCATGAAAAGGGAACTGTGATGGTGTAAGCGGCGAGGCTAGGAGAGAGAGAGGGGCAGGGTAAAGAGAGGACAGGGTTTAAATCAGTCGGATCACGCAACACCCCACGGTGACCAGACAAGGGGAGGTCGTGGATGGGTTAGTGTCATGCCAGTGGGTCTCTCCATTGTGCTCGACCAGTTCCAAAAAAACACTTTTTTGTCCCACTGCGGCAAAAGAACGGCAACCGAGGACAGGCGGGTCGAAACCTCGCGGGCACGGACCACGCACGAGCAGACGTGCACTGACAGACGTGCACAGACAAGACAGGCGGGCGCTACAAATAAAGACACAGCTGTGTGTGCACTGCACACATACAGACGACTAGCATCCATGCTAAAATGTAAAAAGCATGTACGTACGCATGTCGCACGCGCACACACGCACATACTGTACGCACACACAGCCGAATCTGACCTGGTTAATGTTTTTCTAATCTTCAGTCTCATGCTGAGTGTGTAAAAATCTGCCCGGTAAAATCCTCAGTGTTAATGTAACTGTGAGTGTAAAAATTGACCCATTTTTGCACTTTTACACTGGGGGTTTGGAGAGTGCAATACAATACGAGAGGATGTGAAAATGCAGGCTATATTTGGATTTATAAAGGGGTCGTGTTGGGTGAGGGACTTAAATAATCCTATTTATTCTGCACCAGCGGTCTGCTGAACACACTTGTTATATCATTAGCCAGACAAACAAACACAAACACACACACACACACACACACACACACACACACACACACACACACACACACACACACACACACACACACACACACACTACTTAAGGTCAGCACACAGTGTCCTTATTAGTGGACAATGACCAGATTGAATTGCATGAGAAAAATGCAAGTGTGTCATCCTTGATTGGCTGTCATTGTTTCCATCGTTCATCAAATGGCTCTGAAAGCATCCGACCATATCATTCCTTACTGTCGTTACAGTTGTGGTGTGGACACCGCAATCCACTTGAGTGGACGTGAACCCACTTGAACGATTCTTTTTAAAATTAATATATTTATAGTTATGCTCATCATGCTTGGTGTGGACAGCCCCATTATAACCCATTTAGGCCTTAAAGGAGTAGTTCACCCCCAAAATGACTTTTTTTCTATTGATTACTCATGCCATGGAGAGTAGAGTTCAATAATATGTTTTAGTTTTTGTCACATTCCTAAGACAAAAAATTGATTTGAGTAAATTTACCCCCATTGATTCCGGATGGTGACCCGTTTTGAAACGGGTCACCATCCGAAATGAATGGGGATAAATTTATTGTTATCACATTTATGTCTTAGGAATGTGACAAAAAACTAAAAATATTATTGAACTCTACTCTCCATGGCATGAGTAATCAATAGAAAAAAAGTCATTTTGGGGGTGAACTACTCCTTTAAAGCTTTTACTATTGACAAATAGCAGATATACAAGCTCACAAGTCTTTGAATATATCTTTTTAAAAGCGAACTTTTGTAACTCAAATATTTGCTTCTGGGTGGTCCCTGGAACAACATATTTTGAGATGGGGGTCCTCGGTCAAATACATGTAATTTTCGGGGTCCTTGACATGAAGAAGTTTGAGAACCACTGATTTAGAAGACATTTATAGAATCGGGTCAAAGATATTCAAAGACCTGCACAAAATGTTCACGATTTTTCAAAAATAGCAGATCTACAAGCTCGCAGCGCGACACTCGGTGCCGCGCTGTGAGATTGTATATCCGCTATTTTTTTTATAGTTAAAGCATAAAATAATGGTTAAAGTGGTTCAAATCTAAAGTGACACAGATTTGCGTTCAGGCCTACAATGTGAGAACAAAATGGCCACCGTGTGAATCTGGTTCCAGTACCTGTGAGCGAGGACATTGTTGAGGTAGAGTGCGCTCTTCTCCTCTGGCGACATGCCCTCAGCCATCAGATAGAAGACGTTGAAGCTCTGCTGGTGAGGGGGCAGGTGGATCAGACGCGACTTCTCCAGCATGTAGGTGTAGATACGTGCTAGAAATATAGATGGAGCACAGGTCACATATTAGAGCTGGGCAGGTCAAACGGCAATATCAGCTGTCATGATCTACCACTACCTGGTAAATAAATTCAATTCACCGAGGTCATCTGAGGTGAGCACGATGATGGGAGCTGCTAAATAGAGCAAAAAGAGGACACGGTGTGCTCCAAGACAGAGATGGAGCTCTACTGCCCCCTCTTGGTAATGTTGAATAAGTGTGTATAAATACCAAACTGTTATTCTATTGTCATTCTGGATTTGATTTGATTTCTATTATTATTTGTTATTTGGGTGTTGGATATGGTTCTTGTAAAAATAATATTATCTTTATAAAAAATGGAATGGTCCAAATTAAAAATGAATTAATTCATGTAATTCGGAGGTAGCCTACAAGCATACAAAAAGCTAAAATTAACTTCATTTGCATTGCACTTTTTATGGTACAGTATGTGTCAGCATAGGCTCACTTCCAATATATGGAATCTAAAATGTAAACAGGGATAATTATGAGTGTTCACCACCTGATACCTAGCGTCCCTATTCTGCGTTTCAAGTTACAAACAATTCCAAGCTAAACGCTACAGGTAAACATTTCTATCTAACAACGTTGAAGTTGCCTGTCTGTCCGTCTGTCAGTGTATCTGTGTATCTTTTATGCACGCCCACACCACAGGCACTTTCCATCTGTGCGTTTTATTTTATTTTATTATTTATATATTTTTAACGTTTTAAAACTTTCATTTCACATTGAAGTCAATAAAGAGGAAGATCCCTGTCTTCTTCATAGTATTGGCCTCCAAGTCTTTTCTACTAAGAAGGGCAACCCAGACCCTTGCTTCCATAACCAGAAAGTTTCCAGACCCTATGAAGTTCTGAGAGGTTTTTGAAGCGGTGAAAACCGCTTCTAATGAGTGGCTTTGTGTGTCCCACGCCCATATGGTCATTTCAGTCCAGAATGAACAGGTTTTTTCAAAAACAAAATGTGTCTTTCATGTCCATATATGGTCATCTCAGTCCAGAATGAACAGGCTTTTTCAAAAACAAAATGTATGTCACCTCATGTCCATATATGGTCACCAGTCCAGAATGAACAGGATTTTTCTGTCCCGTACGTCCAGAATATCAGTCCAGAATGAATAGGCTTTTTCAAAAAGCAAAATGTGTGTCCCATGTAATATGGCCATTTCAGTTCAGAATGAATAGGTTTTATCTGTCCTGTCCCGTCCGTCCGTCCGTCCGTCCGTCCGTCTGTACGAACGTATGTGTGTAGTGTCCGTCCCGGTCTGATGATTGGATACTTTGAGGATTGGTCAAGCTTCACATGACAATCCGGCCCTCCAGATAAAATCATTAATTCATTCAGAATATAAAGAATGTATAGATCACAGAGTTCATAACTCTAGAACACATAGAATAAAAGTTCACCGCTTCACTTCGAACCGCGGTTTGATTTTTAGTTTTTGTTTACGTATCTATTATAACCAGAACCACCCTTGAAGGGGGAGGTACAGTACTTGATATAAAGTATAGCCTATAAAGATATGAAAATTCATAAAAAAGTGAGAATATCTGATCTACAAGCTCATATATCATATGATGTGAGCTTGTGTGATATGTGAGCTTGGGTGATATGTGAGCTTGTAGATTATTTACCTATTTAGTTTAGCCTACGCCTTTTCTTTTTTTTTGGGGGGGGGACTGGGCAGAACTTGGGGTCCTGAACCTGAGCAGGGCCCAAATTAGGTTCTGAGAAGAACCTTATTTCAACCTGAGCCAAAGAGAATGTAAGCAAATCCAGAAGCCGTGAAATATGTTACACAGCATGGCATGATCTGCTTAGTTCTTGTAGTGGAATATTATAGCCATATTTGACCCGCGCAATAACCCTGACTATGCTGGCTACCCTGCTAGTAGGAGAAACATGCAGATTACCTCTGAGCAGTGTCCGTCTCTTTTCACAGTACTGCATGGTGAGAAGTTTGATGAAGCGACTAGAATTGTTATTCCTCTGGGTCTTGGCATGTCCGAAAGCCTCTAGAATACAGTTCACCTATAGAGGGAAAGACAACAGCAATCATAGCTAAGTATATAGTATATCTTTCAGTGTCTTTTACATGTGTGCTGTAATTTTCTGATATAATAATGACCCATAAGGCTATAGTCCTTCCCACGGCACATATTTATATACATTAGTTTAAGCCTGGAACCAAGCCATCCAGGCTCCTGGTGAATCATGACCATGAAACATAGTCTGTGTCAAAACTATTTGAAAACCACAAAAAAGGGGTATTTATTAAATATAGTATAATATAACCAGTAAGACGCCTAAGGGACGGAATTCGCACAGGAAGCAATTCATTTGCAAGTGTGATTCGAGTTGCCGTTGGTTGTTTAAGTTCGACAAAATGTGGACAAAATATTTTCCCAAAGATGGATATGACTGATGTCTGACATCATAGATGTCTTATGTTATAGACCACATGAGACTCACACAATATGTTTAAACTGACACAATATGTCCATATATGGGCATTCCCAGATATGGGCTTAATAGTGATGGCATAGAAGGGATTCTATTGTATGGGCATTCCCAGATATGGGCTTAATATTGATTGGCATAAAAGGGATTCTATTAGTGTGGTTGCCCTAACAGGGCATCATCTGGAAATCAGTTGTAGAGGACAGGGATCTCCATATATGGGCATAAAAGGGACAAGGACGTAATTAATTTGCAAGTGTGACTTGTGTTGTGGCAACCACACTGGTTAAACTGACACAATATATCCATATATGTGCATTCCCAGATATGGGCTTAATATTGATGTCATAAAGGGATTCTATTTTATGGGAATTCTCAGATATGGGCTTAATATTGATTGGCATAAGGGATTCTATTAGTGTGGTTGCCCTAACATGGCATCATCTGGGAAACAGATGTAGAGGTCAGCTCCATATATGGAGATCTAAGTGATGATCCAGTCGTCTCCATGTATGGATAGCCAGAGTTTGGAACACAGGAATTCCTCATTTACAGTGAAATGAGTGATAAGAACAGGAGTTGGTTGATTTACACATTAGATAAGTGTCCCTGAGCAACACACTTAAACCTAAACTGCTCACTTCAAGCCCTCATCATAACCCATCTGAGAAGCCATCAGCTGGGTGAAGTTGAAACAGAATTGTCCTTGTGGGAATAACAATGGATGAAAAAAAAGAGAAACATGCCAAAACTGAGATGTATAACTGGTGTGCTGCTGCAGTTCAGCTTTTCACCACTAGATGCTGATGTGGCTCTATTTGTGGATACCTGGCATGGTTCTTGTCCCTGTGTGCTCTGTGAGTGTGGTGACCCAGATATTGACTGCATAAGGATTACTTCATAAGATCAAGGCACTTTCAACACCCAAGCTACACACTATTACCCAGCTAGAGGACTGGCTAGAGGACTAGCTACACACTATTACCCAGCTAGAGGACTGGCTAGAGGACTAGCTACACACTATTACCCAGCTAGATGACTGGCTAGAGCCATTTTTGAAAAAGTCGTGAACATGTGTGCAAATCTTTGAATATATGCATTTTTAAAGTGAACATTTGTAACTCATATTTTGAGATGGGGGTCCGTGGACAAATACATATCATTTTGGGGGTCCTTCACATGAAAAGGTTTGAGAACCACTGACATAGTAGTCTCTCAAGAACAGACTAACTGAGCTCCAGTTAAGTGAAAAGGACCTTTTCTTTGACGATGGCTGGCCAGATTGCTGACATAGAAACATAGGTTTCTCAAAGAAATCGTAGAAGGATTCAAAAGACACTTATAGAATCGGGTCAAAATTCAAATTTTCACGATTTTTCAAAAATAGCAGATCTACAAGCTCGCAGCGCGGCACTCGGTGCCGCGCTGTGAGCTTGTATATCTGCTATTTTTCAATAGTTAAAGCATAAAATAATGTGTACCCGTTCTAAACGGGTTAAAATAGATAAGCGGAGTGGGTCATCTGGGCATAGCGGCTTAAAGAGATGGTTTCCCATGGCAACCGGCAGACACCAGTGAATCATTTTGTCAAGCTATGTTAGCCAAGACATATTCTAATCTGCTTTACCCACATTAACCCTGGCATCCCCTATTTTGGGCACGTCACAAGCTCAGATAGAATCGCCAATTTCCGAACAGCCCAAGTATAAAATAAGGTTTTAAGTGCTTAACAAGATCAGGATCAATGATTTGAGTGCCAGCTTAAATGACTGTGTTTTTCTTTTCTCCATGGGAGTGCAGGGGAGGAATCATAATTCCCATGACCCTACTAGAGTCAGATTTCCCCCCTTTCATAACGAGCAAGTAATTACATAGACATTTAAATTGCCTGCAGATCATTACCTATCCTCACAGCATGTGTCACGGTCGTAGCTCCTCATTCACCGCTAGATGAATGGGATAGGGACAGGGACGTGCTGGGCCCCTGATTCAGCCCGGGAAAAAGAATTGGAGAGGCCCTCATTGCGCACTATAGAGAGAGATATACAGTAGTAGCTGCTGCTACTCAAAGATTTGCCATTTCAGATCATGACAAGTAACAAGCCAGTGGGCCAATTACATTAGTTATATTTCGTCGTTGTCGGGTGGAAACCTTGTATGTCCAAAACCGTTTGTTTTGTATTTATCATTTAAAAAAATGATTTAAACTAGTGAAAACAGCAGATCTACAAGCACACAACGCCTCGCGGTGCGAGGCGTTGTGTGCTTGTAGATCGGCTGTTTTCACTACTTTTGTGCAACATTTTTTTTCCTAATGGCCGGCCTGGACGGGCCGGGAATGAACCGGCCGTTCGGGAGTTATCCCGCTTTTCCCAATGGCCAGCACGTCCCTGGATAGGGAACATTCTCGCTCCGTTCTTGTGTTTCGTCGTCAAACTGCACAGCACAGGAGAGAGAATGCGCTCTCTCCTAAGAATATAGCTCCGCACCGTTTCTGTGCAAATGGCTCCATCCAAAAGAATCACCATCACAGAGGCAGCTACGGGAGGTCACCTACTGTATCTCGAGCACATAATAGTGCAATCACACTCACCGTCCAAGGGTGATGATGTCTGAGACAAAGGAACAGCTATCAGACCCTAACAAAAAGACCACTAGTCTGTACCCATCCTGGGCCCCATACTGCGGCGTGCTAATCCATATATCTATTCACACCCCACGTCTGACTGCTGTAGAAGAACAGTAGGCGACATTCATCGAGCCGCTCGTCTCTGCCTGTCTACACTGACTGCTATTGGATTTATTTGATCACAGAGAAAACAAGGGGAAAGAAGGGCGGGTGGGGACTTGTGTGCACTGAGGAATCAGAACAGGCACGTGCACACATAGACATCAAAGGGGGCTTGAGCCCCTGCCCTTTTACCTGTCTGTAAAACGTGCCCTCTCCAGACCATGAATGCAGTTTTTACCATGGTGAAAGAAATGTAAATGCCATACCCGAAAGCAGCATTCAAGAGAATTGCCTTGTCCAAACTCTCCTGAACTTGAATGCAGCATATTATGCTCTCACTGTCCAGAAATCCACACCACATCTCCAGTATTGCCTTTTTTATGCTTAGTTTAGTGTGTTAAGAAGTACCGAAAATATTATTCTTCAGTTTTTCACATTCAGGCTTAAAGGAGTACTTCACCCTTAAAATGACATTTTTGCTATTGATTACTCACACCATGGAGACTTGAGTTCAATAATATTTGTTTGTATTTGCTGCATTCCTAATACAAAGATTTGATTACAATAAATGTACCCCCATTGATTCCGGATGGGGACCCAGATGGGGAGTAATGCATTTGGGTCCCCATCCGGAATCAATGAGGGTAAATATATTATAATATATATTTTTTGTCTTAGGAATGCAACAAAAACTAAAGAATATTACTGAACTCAAGTCTCCATGGCGTGAGTAATCAATAGAAAGAGTCATTTTGGGGGTGAACTAACTCCTTTAAGGAGAGGAGAGGAGAGGAGAGGAGAGGAGAGGAGAGGAGAGGAGAGCTCACATGTCTCATCCTGGGTTCCAGAGCAAAGCCTTTGGGGCTGGAGCGCGCTGTCAGGTGTCTCACGATGTGCTTGCAGGCCTCTGTCTTCCCAGAACCACTCTCGCCACTGGAGGGAGAGACAGAGACAACGACAGAAAGAAGCAAAGAAAGGTGAGAAAAACTGAAAGTCATGAGCATAAAGGTTGTTGAATTGAACTTAGATGCCACTGACACAAAGCGCACGTAATGCTGCAAGACTAAATGTTTGCATGCGTATGCGTGCTGTCATCCCCCTTCTGCACAGTAAAATCCTGTTATTTTAACTAATGTACAAATGGATAAAGTAACACTGAGGACTTTGCTGTGTATGTACAGTATGTGTCTCATGCATGGGTGTGACGGGTAAAGTCACTGGCGTGCTCTCTGCATCTTTCACCTTTGTCACACTACTTCACCCACATGACATCATCCCTTCTCTCCCAACCGCTAAAGTCTCTCACACACACACGCACACACACTCACTCACACACACTCACACACACACACACTGAGTCAACTTATCTGGCATTGGATGCCTGTTAGTTAGTTGCCGTAGGGTGAATATGGGACATGCCATACGGCGCCTCTACAGTACACGCTCTGACACACAGTGACACGCAGAGAGTCCAGAGCAGCACTGTAACACCAAGCAGATGGCTTTGGTAGGTCACAAGCCCTTACTAATGACTGCAATGATACCCTGGTGCTCTGCAGCATTTATGGCTGTGCTGCTGAACAGTGTGAAGTCCCAAGAACCTTTACCCCCCCCCCCCCCCACCCCACCCCACCCCACCCCCCAACTCTTTTCATTTACCACTTTGCGTTAGATTTCAAGGGCGTTTTGTTAGTGCACCGGCCTCCAGGGCGGGATCATGGCCAGGCCACTGATTGTCTGTAAAGTCGTGGGAGTATAGGTGCACCGCATGCGTGTGTAGTGCGTGATGCATGTGTCAGCAAGAGAGAGGGACAAGGAGAGGTTGAGAGAGAGAGAGAGAGAGAGAGAGAGAGAGAGACAAAGACAGACAGAAGTAGAGCAGGAAAGCGATTGTAGGAACAGGGGCGTCACACAGGGGGGAAAAAAGTGGGATTGAGTTACTAGGGCCCAAGGCGGAGGGGCCTTAATTATTTCATACTTTAGCTATTGAAAAATAGCAGATATACAAGCTCACAGGCACTCGGTGCCGCGCTAAGAGCTTGTAGATCTGCTAAAGTCGCGAAAATGTTTGCAAATCTCTGAATATATGTATTTTTTAAGCGAACATTTGTAACTGAAATTTTGCTTCTGGGGGGTACCTGGAACTAAATATTTTGAGATGGGGTTCCATGGCCAAATACATAACATTTTGGGGGTCCTTCACATGAAGAGGTTTGAGCACCACTGACATAGAAACATAGGTTTTTCAAAAAACCTTAGAAGGATTTGAAATATTCAAAGACTTGCACAACTTTTCACAATTTAAAAAAATAGCAGATCTACAAGCGTGAGATTGTATATTTGCTATTTTTCAATAGTTAAAGCACAAAATAATACGTAATAATGCGTTCCCAGTCTAAATGGGCCCGCAGTGAATCCTTGTACCCAGGGCCCAGAATTTGGTGCGACACCCCTGGGTAGGAAGGAAGAGTGGGAGAGAGATTATGTACCTTGTCCTTGAGGGCCTTAACCTTTTGACTGCATTCGGCTCACTGGAGCACAGAGGCATGGTATGTAATGCTGAAGCTGTGTACATGCGTGCATGCGTGTGTACAGTGCAGTACAGTATGTGCGTGTGTGTGATGGATAGCCTGTGGCCAGGCTGCATTAACTCTCCACCAGATTGGTCGCGACTCAGCGGGAATGTGGCTGGGAAAAAAGTCGGAACAGGATTTAATTGCAATCAGGGGCCTGCCTCCGCCCGGGCCGAGGACAAAGCGCGGGACGCCAGCGTGCTCCCAGAGCACATCCATCTCTCTGTGAACACGGTGAATGGAGCCAGCGTCCAGGCCCAGGCAGGGAGCTATTAATCTCACCCGGGAGTAACGGGCCTCGGAGCGTTTTAACAGGCCTGTGGGAGGAGGGAGGCATGCGCAAACCACCTGGCTCAGCTAACTTCACCGTTCACACACGCGTGCGCTGCATTCCTACACTGTTGGGCGTGCCTTGTGCTTGCGTAGCTCGGCTATTATAGCTCGGTTATCAATAATGTGATGTGAGATGATGCCACAGCAGAGCTCTCATACCGAGGGAAATATGTGCGTGCGTGTGTGCGTGCGTGCCTGCGTGCGTGCGTCTACCTGAGCATAAAGCACTGTGGTCGTCTCTCCTGCAGCATCATGTGATAGGCTCTCTCTGTTGAGGAGAAGATATGAGGTGGCAGAGAGGAGCACAGGCGACCTGTGGAGCTCAGATACAACTGACTCACCTGAGACAAGCAGAGAGAGAGAGAGAGAGGGGAGAGAGAGAGAGGGGGAGAGAGAGTTCAGAAAAATTGCATTAAAACCTTGCGTAACATGAAGACGTTCCTGAGTCATACAGTGCAAAGGCAATATAGTGTCAATTTACTGTGGGTACACATTTATGCAGCCGCGTGACTGAGTGAGTGCTCGTATGGGGTCTTTAACCCTGCAAGGCCCGAATTAATTTCTACTGGTCAAAAAAAAATCAGATGGTGTTGTAGGAGTCCTAATCACAGGAAAATGTAATGTTAAAAAATTAATAATGTTTTTGTGCCATAAATCATAAATCATAAATCATGCTCTAATTTGCATATTGGGGATATTCTTCACAATATTAACATATGCACGTGTTCTAGACATTCTAATGATCACGAAAAACAATATTACAGGCATTTTACTTGTGTTTTTGTGAGGAATAGCTTCAGTTAAAAAGTGAGATGTTGTTCGTCCAGACGCTGGAATTTCAACTTCTCTGGGAGATGTGAATGTCAGCCCCTGTGGGGGGTATTTATATGCAAATATCGTGGCCGATGGCATTGTAATACTAAAAAATAGGATTTAATGGTGATGTTAATGTGAAAAAAGAACAGGAAAAATAATTATAACATTTAAAAAAAAATGATTTAAAAAAACGTTGCCAAAAAGCAACGCTGGGCCTTGCAGGGTTAAGGGGGTTCCAGGGGGGTCCCCACAGCAAAAGGAGAAACCATTAAATGTCACTATTATTGCACAGGCTGAAATTAGTTAGGTTTCACTTTCTCCATTGTTATCTCCCCTTCTACAGCAGCCTATAGATAGTTGTAGAACACAAAATCTGATCGAGATATACGAGTGTCCTTGACAACGTCACTCCAATCCAGAGCTACATCAACATTAATGTATTAATGTTGATGTATTGATGTATTACCTTGCTTATTGTAAGTCGCTCTGGATTAACGCCTAAATTGTACATTGTATATTGTTAACTGGAACCTGCCTGGGCTTTGTGTCCACCTATTAAATCAGCACACATACTCACTCGCAAAATATGTCTGCAGCAGCTGTGCCTATCCTCTACACACTAACCTGTCATTCATGCCCAGTGTAAACAGTATAGCTGCTGAATTTCAATTGGCAACACTCTGTTGCTGACTCTGCCTGTTAGATCCACTGACTTTCCTCTGGCCTCTTTTGCAAGGGAGCCGTCTCTGGATCCCAGGTCTCTTGCCTGACATTTCCTGACTCCTATCCTCTAGGGATGGGACGATAATCGTTATTATCGTTTATCGTGATAAAAACACTCACAATAATCATATTGTGGAGATTTAAATTCATCGTGAAATTATCCTCCGTCATCTACTGGGACCAATTCAACTTTTATTTGCCGAGCTGCATATCCGGTACCATTTTAACCCTCTATAATTGGTAAAAAAGACATGGAAATAACTACTTGATAGTCTTTTTTCACTCTCTACCAAATCTCTTCGCCAAAGAATTGTCTTCTTGTGGGCTTGTAGATCAGCTATTTTTTGGGAAAGATTCCGCCACAGGATAATGGATGTATTAAGATTAAGATTAGCCCGATAATATCGTAAATCACAATTTATTTGGTCACAATAACCGTGACATGATCGTGACATATCATCCCATCTATAGTATCCTCAAAACATGTAGCAATGCCTGGTCTCTATACTGCCTCCCCCTGGTCATGCCTGATGGAGGCTGACCAGGTCTGATGGAGGGAAAGGAACTGGTTGGAATAACGTGTTGCTTCCACATGAAACTTCCCCGTCACGTGATAAGAAGTGGCCTACTCACTCCTCATGCATTGAAGGAAGCACACGCTCAGGATTATAGCTCGGTTACAAAATCATTATTAGTGCTGTTTGATGGTCGCACTCTTTCACTTTTCCTCAGCAGAAAATGGTTTGTCTCCAATCCGTCATCTAAATAGCAATACCCCAAGGTTCAAGTGCACCTAGCTCTTAAATAGAATGATAATAATAATAATGTTTATCGTCCCCAAAGGGATATTTGTCTTCACAAGTCCAACAAACCAAAAAAAAGAAAAAAAAAAAAAACAACACATAACAATATATATGTCATAGTATATTGGAGAAACAGCACATTCGAGACGCGGAGCACTCGAGATGCGGCACGGGGCGGAGCAAGCGGTCGCCACAACAACGTACTCCAGGCGGTGCGCCGCTCTATTGTCCACGACACTGCGAGCGGCTACCGAAGCCCCCCTGTATCCACGAAGCCCAAACGAGTTACGAGGCCCCCCTGGGTCCACGAAGCCCCAAGCGGCGCGAAGGCCAGCGGACCTTGGTCCTGCTCTTCGCCCCCGAGCGCCGCAGGCGCGAGTGGCCGCGAAGAGCGGGCCAGGGCCGCGCGGCCGGCGGAGCGCCGTGCGAGTTACGAAGCCGTGGTGAATGCAATCGTTATATTTATGCCCAGGCCGTAAGGCCTGGGCAAGCGCACGTTAAACGCCCTGTCCAAGTGACTACAATGGAGCTAATGGCTAGGCTAGGCTAGGCTAGGCTAGGCTAGGCTAGGCTAGGCTAGTAAATAAAGAGTAAACACTTCCGGTCTGCGGCGAGTTCAAAGCGTGACGTAACTCTCTTATCCAGTGGCTGACGTCGCCATCTGGTGGTGATTAGTGTGTGGTGAACGTCAAAACGAGTGCTCCTTGACAACTTTTACTGGTTTCTTGAACATACTGTAACATATATAGCACAAAAGAGAATATCACCAAGACAAAACATGAGGTCCCCAATGTACACAGAAAACCATCCTATCGACAGGGCAGTTTGTTTAGTGCCACAATGGCTGAGAGGACAAAACTCTTGCTAAAGTAAACCTTGTCCCATTTCAAGGTTCTGTATCTTCAAGGTTCTGGATCTAAGACACTTTTATGTTATGTTATGCCCAAAACACAACCAAGTATAATTTAGAGGCTTAATAAAATCCCTTTGCTCCTGCCATGCATTGTGCCTTAGACAACCAACTGTCTAACTAGCAAAATTGTGGAGGGGAAACACCTCCAATTGCCTCTGTGGTGATTTTTAGCAGCCTTTGTCAATTTTTGCAAAGGATAAAGTTATGCTACTCGCTGTGTTCCCCTAGGTGTTAAATATAGGTCGCAACAGTAACCTAGTTGCCCGCCTGTTCAAAACACAACTCTAAGAAATATTACTCCGTGTTCGGACCCTCAGTCAAGCTGGGCATGATAGATAGGCCTACCATCCCAGAAGCCACATCTTTCACAGCGGTTTAATTTCACATCTTTGCTGGAGTTCTACACCAGGGAAAGTATGCTTCACGTAGCCACAAGCCCTTCCAGCCAATCCAGCAGCTGTGTGCTGAAGGGTGTGGTTGAAGGGGGTTAGTTAAGGGGGTAGCAGGGCGGTTTTAGACCCCGGCCACAGAAAATGACAGACGGCTAGAAGATCACACACGTTGTTGTGACATATGTCCTACTCACTCTGACTCCTCCCTTCACCTCCACACCCACACACACCCACCCACACACACACACAAAGATGGGGAATTGATGTCTGGAGCGCGGCCAGCTGTGGGCGGGAAGAGGACAGCCATAGGGCACTGGGCCCTGTCTCCTCCACAGCAGCAGGAGGCGTCTCCTCCTCGCCATCCAACTAGCCCTGTCTCATATGGGCAAACCATCAGCTGGCATCAAGGCAATGGGGCTGTGTGAAGGGCGCATTGTCATCTTCTATTTATTCTCTCAGTGAACACAGCGTGATTGAGCTTCAACTGAACTGAGCTATAGAAGGGAGGGACTGTGGACACACAGAATGCCACAGGAAAAGCGGGATAGGTATATTTTTACTTGTACGAATCTATGTGTGTAGTGTGTACTGAATGTAACAAAGAGATAGAGAGAGACAGAGAGTGAGTGCTTTAACGTGCATGATGTGTGATCCTGGCTAGCAAAACTGGATCCCTGGCCGTCTTCCCTAATGTGCTGTATCACTGACAGGAAGATTCTGCATTATTTATCAGCCACATGAAGGTCCATTTCATCCATTCATACACTGCTAATTATACACACCATGCACTTACAATGTGGTATAGTCTACATGCACAGCACATGGTCTATCAAGCCAAGTGACAGTAATAAAGATCAATGGTAGACTAGGACAGGTACCTCTTTAGAAAACATTAACTGGTGTCCAGAAGAAACACACTGTAAGATTGGGTAAAATGTAGAAAAAAAAGTAAAAAAAAAAAAAAAAAAAGTAAAGTCAACTTACCAGAGTTGAGTAGATCGGCAGCTCTTTATTTGGATTGACAAGCAGGAGGATGTGTCCAATATAGGTCTACAGAAGAGAGGAAACACTTGAATTAGCTCACTTTGACACTTTGAAATTCCTTTAGCCGTGAGGCCAAGAGGCGATTTAGATGCTGTTAAGTGTTTGACTTTGAGTCAAACATTTAACTCAGAGTTTTAACCTTTCATAGAAACATTTGGGGTCACACAGCGGGAAGAAGGAAGAGGGCTGGGACATATAATTAACCGCTGATTGCCTTGAGCGAACACTTGGGCCAGCATCTCAGGAGAGGCAGACCCAAGGACAAAATGTTGACCTGAAAACACAACGCTGTGCCACGTTCTTCCCTCGACATCAATATTAATACCACAATGATATTGTCATTATCATAATGTTATGCTGATCTCTTGACATTATTTTCAAGAGTCAGCACAGAAAAACTGACTGTTCACAGATGAAAACAAAAAAACAAATTTGCCCTCCGTGTAGAGTACACACAGACCCTGAGGTCCTTTAGATAATATCCAACCGATCCCCCCCTCCTGACCCTTTGAGAGAAACCGCTAACCTTTCCTTTCTCACACCGAGCCCCCAAGGCTGTTTGGAAGCTAACAGCTAACACTGTCCCCTGAGAGAGTACTGGCAGCGCTAACATTTCGCCCAGCATGCTGCTCAGTGTCCTCGGGCCTTAGATTCAAGGTTAATTTGTGCAACTTTCCACTGCTCGTATAAGCTCATCAACCCTCAGCTTAACGTTTTATCTTTGATGCTTTAAGGGAATCCAGTTTTTGAGAGAGTCCAATTGATTTTGGGGAAAGAGTAGGCCTATTTTTATAATCAATCCACTCCACCACACTGTCGTTCATTCGTGTGATGTCATTGGCTGATCGCCCCCCCAAATCCCATCCCTTCACAATAACCATTATTCATTAATCCCTCCTAACTCTCACATCCTTCCCCAACAGCCCCTCTCCTCCCATCAAGGTTTTGGCCGTCCCGTTCCTCCTCTCTCCTGGCAGAGGCTGAGGCCCACTCATCAAAGCCCCGTGGCTGTCCACCCTGCTGGGGCGCATATGGACCATTCACTGTTTTTTGTCGTCCCTCTGCTGTGATCTCCCCCCCTCTGTCTCCACACGTCTCTGCTCTCCTCGCCGCTTCCACAGACTGACCTGCATTACCTCCATCACGACAGACAACATCGGTGTCCTCACTGTCATCTACCTCTCTTCCACGTCCTGCTTAATATTCCGCCTCTCTCAATCTCGCGTACCCCAGTGTCCCAGACCATATGCCTGTCCTTTCTATAATACGGTACCTTTCTTTGATTTTCCCTTCATCTCCTCGTTTCTCATTTCTATCGCCTGCCGCGGCTAACTGTGCTGCCCGTTGTCCATCTGCCTCTCCATAACAATAGACCATTAGAGCCTCTCCGCTATGAGAACTCTCTGGGCACTAGTTCAACATTGATCCGGCTCTAGTCTTTATAGAGAGCCCGCCGTGTACACATTTCGAGGAAAATAGAAAATGGAAGGGGTTTAAAACATACAAAAACTAATGATCGGATCGGAATACGATTCAGTCCGTGAATATAGTTATGGATTTTCCTTCCTCCAGTGATCAAATCTATATTGATTTGGCAAGCTTTACAGAAAATGTTCACCGATGTTTGCTTCCTTGTGACTGTGAAAATGCATGTGTGCTCGTACAGTAGGCCTGTGTGTGTGTGTGTGTGTGTGTGTGTGTGTGTGTGTGTGTGTGTGTGTGTGTGTGTGTGTGTGTGTGTGTGTGTTTGTGTGTGTAGCACTGTGCCTGTGTCCATGGATCAGGCTTCACGACACAAAAATAGAGTCACAGAATATACTGTACATTAACATTAACTCTAGTCTAAGAGCATGTGTGTTGAAGAAGTCCCATGCTATGCCTGATCGAGTCTCGTGGGTGTACTGTATGTGGGATGTGATTGCAACAATTCCCAATCTACATGTGTCACTCCATTCCAAGTAAACAAGCACAGTGGAAGACATACTGTAGTACCCAAGGGTAAGAATGTGTCTGTGTTTGTATTTCCGTGTGTGTTACTATTGTGTGCTTAACACGAGAGTGAGAATCATTGTCGTTGTGGAACAACAGTGTGGTTGGTTTGGCGTGTGGAAGCACTGCGGTGAAGGGAGCGTCCTACATAGATCTGATCGTTGCCAAAGCGTTTCTGCATCTCATAGAGGAGGCTGCTGTCGGTGAGCTCACTGAGGGATGCCAGATCATCGTTGGGTGCTGGGGGCATCAGCTTCACCTGTGAACACAGCACCAATACGACAGATGATAGCTCAGTAGGATCCCTAACACCCAAGTGAGTGCCTTACATAATGCAAGTGGACACTTCTGCCACGAGAGATAACAGCATACAGTACATTTAAATCCACAGTGTGGAACATTTCGCTGCGGCTAAGTACATTATGTCCCCCTCACACTGCACTACAAATACAAATTGGACGCTGGGAAATGTATTCATGTGCTTGTGTTAACACAGATGTATATTATGTATCCATGTAGTGTAAGTGCTAAAATCCTCTGAGGATGAAAAAGAAAATGGAACCAAATTGATTTTCTTTACCCTCTCAGAGTTGAATTAATGTGTACCGTACCTGTTCCAGTTTGCTAGCTCCAGAGCTGTAGGGACCGTCCAGACCATTGTCCTGGGAGGGATGTCGGCTCAGCGCCCCGCCTGCCTCTCTGAACATGGCACACTTCTCCAGCAGACTGTCCTGCTTGGAGATGGACAGGCCCAGGGGGTTTCTGGAAGGGGTGAGATGGGTCGAGTAGAAAGGGATAGAGGAAAGCATGACAAAAAGAGGAAATTGTCACGTTTTGTAAGCCAGTGGTTCTTAACCTGTGGGTCGGGGACCTGTGGGTCCCCAATTATTTTGGGGGGTCCCCAGATGATTAGCTTAATGTGAAACATTGTTTTCTCGATCAACAGTAAACAAACCAACATACAGTATGAGTGTATATAGAGGGTATCTGCACATTTCTAAAGTGAAAAGTGACAATTTAAGGACTTTTAAGATCCTTTTAATACCTCTAAAATAAAATAAAATAAACATTGGCCATATCGTCAAATATTAAAGGCAGAAATTGTGAAAATAGCTGATCTACATACTCACAAAGCCTCGCAATTGTCACAATAGAACCGTGTTATACAAAATGTAGCCTTCCCTAACACAGGCCTATTTTGGTATAGAGGGGGCAGATTCAGTCTGAAAACAGCCGGTGGATCCTATTGGTTCACGGTCTGTGCCATGGCCCGCCTCCCACTTCCTATGCCAGAAATTTCAGCAGGTTAGCCCAGGCTTTTATTTTTCTTCCTATTGCCAAAATAAAAGCCTGGGTTTCCGAGGCTATACAAAATGTAATGCCTCAACTCTCTTGCTAGTCAGGAAAAAAGGTTGAGAACCACTGCTGTAAGTAAATTCTCAGTGGGGGAAACTCTAAAGAGAAGAGTCTAAACTCACAGGTTCTTGACAGGAGTGGTGAGGTCATGGGACCCCCCGTCGTATCGTTGGTCTGTGCAGGGCAGAGGTGCAGAGGGGTCCTTCAGCCTCTGGATCCAGGAATCCTCAGCTTTCAGCAGCATGTCAACTATGGGCTCTGATGCTGCAATATCTGGGAACATGACGCAATTGTACTCCTTTTAGATAAAGCGACAAACAAAATGTTCACTCAGAAACAAAAATAAAAATGTAACGTTTCAAACTCGAGAATCAATTTGGTAAGGATTTATCTTTTATTGTAATAAGACACTCGTCATGTGTAGGGAATCTAGGGATGGGTATCGTTAAGATTTGAGCAATTCCGGGTCCGGTTCCGGTTCTGCTTATCAATCCGATTCCTTATTGATTCTCTTATCGATTGTCATTGGGCAGGGGGGAGAGAAAGAGTACTAATGGGTTCATTTAACATACATTCTCTTTTATATGATATTGATATAATATTATTTAAATTTTTCCCCAAAAAGTGTGCTCAATCCAACGTCCCGTTTTTGCGGTGGTCAGAACGTGAAGGCACAACGTCATTTTTTACAGTGTACTCAATAACGTCAGCTGCTTGCGCTTCCTTGCAGCTGCTGTACAGCACTTCTACAGTTTGGGACAACGGATTTACATACTTTTCTTTCTTGGACATGGGATTTATAGGGGAGCATTTAGCAACAGAGCACATTGGACATGGAAATCGTTTTGTGTTAGTAAGAATGTGGGAGGCAGCTTGCAAAACAAAAGTTTTAGGGCACTAGCTCGGACACAGAACGGGGAGACATGTCCATGTCTCCGTCCATGCAGTGAGCTTGAGTAAGTGTTACCAACTGAACTAGGAAGGAAAACTGACGCCTCATTATCAAAACTAGCATAGCACACAGGTGCAGCCACAATGACTGTGACATTAACATGCACATTCTCGTGAAATATACAACCAGACTTTAGAATGCCTCTGCTTAGAGACATGTTGGCTGCGGTCTTACAAAACAAGGCAGCGCGTCGCGTGTGATGTCATCGCGCATATGCAGGCATCGATAGCGGAATCGTTAAGGACTTTGGCTAAGGATTCCAAGGAATCGATCCACGGGGAACCAGTTCTCAACAAGAACCGGTTCTTGATACCCATACCGGTTCTTGATACCCATACCCATGTGTGTTAGGGAGGCTTTTGAAAGTGACTCTCCCATTCTTGCCTCAGCCACAGTGTTTCTTGCACTAAAAGCATCTATGAATGTCACAGCCAAAAAAGAATCTCCTCTGCGAGATGGTTCCTAAGACCCTGAGGCATCGGTTCGAGATTTTGACCACATTTTGCAGTTTTCATGGAGGACGGACATTCTAAAAAAAAAATGTTTCCCCCTGTGCGGTCTCTGCAGATACCTACCCTTACAAGGTGTAAATGATGTACAGGACTACAGGTATACATTTCAAAGACTAGCTAAGGGCCATAACAGTGTCAGGTTGTTGTGAGCTTTAAAACACAGCCAGGTACTTCCCTCTGTCCTCGCTGTCAGCACCTATACCCACCCACTCCCCCTTCGTCTCCACCACCAGTACGGATGAGTCCTCTCTGTGGCTGGAATGTGAACCCCACTGTGGATCGATGCAACTGTGCTTAAACAGACGGGGGTGGTGAGTTAAGATCCCCCATGTCTGTAATGAGGCCTAACAGGGCACAGGGGATGGGAATGGCTTTATCCCCTCTTTTATTTCAGAGTAACTGACAACCCCCTTGACTCCCATTTCTCTCTCCTCTCTATCTCTCTCTGCCTGCCCCCTCTTGTTGAAAGGGGCTTTTGAATAGAAAAAGAGGGAATTGTCTTGTGTCTCCAGGCGGCGCACCAGGCTTCCCCGTGTTAAGCCCATATGTTAGAATGGTCTATTGATTAAGGCCAAAGTGAGGTAGTCTGGGGTGCGATCAACCCACCCGGGAGGGGGGGAGCAGGTGAGGGGTGAACGGCTCGGAGTACCAGCGTAATATCCCTCTCTACCAGAGGTTAGCGAGAGCAGCTGAAACGTATCTGAACTAAGCCTCTCACTGCCATTATCACACGAGAGGCTCACTTAGAATTCAATGCAACATTTCATCAAATCCTCCGCGCTCCATATCAGATCCAGAGAATGCATTGGGAATCGTTTGGTTCTCAAAGAGCAATCCTCAAAACACAAGCACAAACATCATCATCCTCTTCCGTAAAGCTGCTATGTACCAGTGTTATCCAATCAGTAATCTCTGACAAACACACACACGCAGTCCCGCACACACGCAAGCACGCACAACCACACACACACACACACACACACACACACACACACACACACACACACACACACACACACACACACACACACACACACACACACACACACACACACACACACACACACACACACACACACACACACGGACAGGACACACAAAAACCATCACCTGCATAATGAACCATGGGTGTTGGTCTTGGACACGCTCTAGTTTTCTGGTACACTTCCAGAAAAGATAATTCTCTTGACTAATGATATCCTATGTTTGTATCCATAAGGAAATTAATCACATCAGCCTGTCGTGATTATTACAAAACACCTCAAAGGTAATGGTGTGTGTGTGTGTGTGTGTGTGTGTGTGTGTGTGTGTGTGTGTGTGTGTGTGCGTGCGTGCGTGCGTGCGTGCGTGCGTGCGTGCATGCGTGCGTGCGTGCGTGCGCGTTTGTGTGCGTGAGTGAGTATAAGCTGTTAATATTATCATTATTTCCCTCTTGAGTTTTCATATACAGTATGGACAATAATGACCTATGTTTGACTGTGTGTGTGTGTGTGTGTGTGTGTGTGTGTGTGTGTGTGTGTGTGTGTGTGTGTGTGTGTGTGTGTGTGTGTGTGTGTGTGTGTGTGTGCATGCGTGCGTACATACATGTGTGTTTGTTTGAATGTCCCTCTACATTATCATAGTGATTACTTATGCATGCAAAGAAAAAACAAAAACAAACAAAACCCATTTCTCCGGTTCATTAGCGCGCACGTTTGTTTGTCTGTTCATGTGTGTGAGAGCCAGCCTGTCCATGTGTGTTTGTGTGTTTGTGTGTGCGTCTGAGAATGAAAACATGAGTGATTACCTGAGGGCTTGTCTTGGTTGCAGTTCAACAGAGCAGGGTTCGCCTGGTGCCTGAGGAGCCGGCTAACGATGCTGGTCTGTTAGAAGGAGACGGGAGAAACACCAAGCCTTGATTTGGACAGCACATTTTTATATAGTTTTAGTCATAGCCTTTTGACTAAAATTCCATTTGGTTTGAAGCATATTTTAGTCATCTAAAATGCTTTAGTGTTGGTCTAGTTTAAGTCGACTAAATATCATGAGATTTTAGTCGACTAAATCAAATCTACAGTTGATTTTGTAGCCTGAAATGTGTTTTGGCGGTGCCTTGATGGCGTCGCAATGGCTGATTTTACACTTGGTTGGATACTGAAAATAGATGATCTATAAGCTCACAATGCGATGCGTGTGAGCTTGTAGATCTGATATTTTCAGAGCGTAACACCCCAGCGCAACCAAACATAACATTACTTGTCTCTCTTCTCCGCTAGTTTTTTTGTTGACAAAATTAGTTGACAAAATTATTTACTTTTTATTTAGTTTTTGTCAGTGAAAAAAAAAACACTAACTGGTATTTATCAGAACAAAGTTTCTGATGAATTTGCTAAAATATAGAGCAATTTTATCTGTAGGCTTGGAGCAGATTTGTAAAAGTAATGGTTTTGTTCTTATAGCCATATGTCAAATAAGAAATGTATTGCATCAGTGGCATCTTCCAATTGCATTAGTATTAGTATTAGTCAAAGGGGTTTACTGTAATATCACATCACTTTTGTACAGTATTTACTTATAACCTAGGTATAATGGTTGGGTAAGAGTATGGGATTTTGCTAAGTAAAGCCCCTGCTTCACCATGCAAGACTGTCGCACATAACCAGTAAAAATAGCAGATCTACAAGCACACAACGCCTTGTTGTGTGCTTGTAGATCGGCGATTTTCACTATTTGAAATCGTTTTAAAATGTTAAATGCAAAACAAACTGTTTTGGACACACAAGGTTTCCACCCGACAACAGCGATATGCTGTGATATTGCTAATATAATTCTAGTAGGAGACAATTATTAGGTCTGTTCTAAATATTGCACTGTAGATTACTGAAAATGTCCATGCACGGACACAAGTGCAAGGCAGGGGGGGGGGGGGGGGGGTGGTACCGTGCACATGACAGAGGGGAGGTCTACAGGACAGCGTGGGTCCTTTATTAGCCACTCTAGCGACCCCCCATCTAACATATAATTTTCCGAATGTCTGTCTGTCTGAGTGTCTGTCTGTCTGAAACCGCGTTTCTCCTCAGTGGCTGGAGCAATTGATCTGAAATCGCATCACCATCAGCATATGAACACACCTGACATAACTGTGAAGCCCGTTTGTCACTTTCACAAATCGTATGCTGTATAATTGCATTTTTATGGTGTATCTATATCTATTTAGCCTACAGTACCTTTTGTGACCACACATGTTAAGGGAGGGGCGCTGTTGTTCAGGCCATGCACAATCACACACAAACCCACACACACACACACACACACACACACACACACACGGGGGGGGGGGGGGGGGAGTGTGTGTGTGTGCAGGCGGGCAGGCGGGCGGGCGGGCGGGGGGGGGGGGGGGGGGGGGGTGGTTCTGGCCCTGTTACAGATGTTGTCCAAAATCATGCAGATCGGTACACAGTATCTCTGTAGCCGTTAAATGGAACGGGTATTTCTTACATTGATGCTCCTACATATTAGCATGCAAGCACCAGTTAAAGTTACTTTCCATCCCTCATATACTGTGTGCACAGTGCACATCCCATAATCCACACACTGCACATCATTTCGGAGCTCATATCTTTGAACGGGTAAGGGCTAGTGTTGTATAACAGAAGAAGACCCCCGTAGACTCCCACCCTCATTATGGCGAACATCGCCATGGCATGCTGTCACACTCTATATAGATGAATCTAACCTGGGGTTTCCTGACAGTTTCACTCCTCCCACAGCTTCCTGTTCTCACTCTATGTATCCTCTCTTCCCTTTCATTACTCCTTTCATCCTCTTATGTTCTTCCTCTTCTACACTTCCTTTCCCAGTTTCCCGCCTCCCCCTTTGCCTCCCTAAGGGAGTGACATCGATGTCAGGTGTGTGATCCAAGAGATGAGACGTGTGATGTGGGCGGAATGACTGTGTGTGATGAGAACACATATTGTGTGCAGCGTTGTTGACGTTTCTGCAGTGTGCGTTTGTCAGGACTGAGCCTGTACTTGGTGGGAAAAGACTAGGGCTGACCCAGATATCCGAATATTCGGATAGTCAGGTACAAAGAGGCGCACAAACACACGCACATACTGTAGGGTCTCCTAGTGGAGATAACAAAATGTTATCAGCATGCAGTGCATGCTATTCCCCCCGTACTGAGGAAATCCTGCCAAATTAGGCTATGTATTGATTTCATTTGACACTAGAGTTTCACTCCAGACGCTTTGAATAAGAATATTAATGTCAAGTGTCCTTGAGCAGATAAAAGAGTCCAGACAAATCTCCACAGTTCTGCCACTGTTTTACTAAGACATGGCATTCAAATCACGTCAAAACACAATTTCCACATTGGAATAGCGAGGCACTAATATACTGTACTATGCTGTGAGATTGGACCACACACTGAAGTAGGAAGAGCAAATAAATGTTCTTCTCACGAGCTAGAAATTCAAATTGAATAGAAATTCAAGGAACGTGAAAAAAGTGGTGTGTGGGAGCAATGGAGAATACTTAGCCTATTAGAAAATAGTTTTCTCCTTTTTTTTTCTCTCGGGGATACGGGATTGCCAATGGTTGACACACTTGACTTTGAAAATGTTGAAATGTTGGCCCCTAAATCAGATGCCTGTCATAATCGTATTAATATGCTTCCACAATACACCGGTTTGCTTTCATTCTCTAAACAATTAAATTTCAAAGAGGCCAATACACCCTCCACATCACTCTCATTACGAGGTAGCACTGAGTCTGTTCAGCTACTGCATGCTTCAATCAGTTTCTTTTTTTGCATTTTATGCAAACAGATCTATCATTTAGTAATCATGGCCCCATGAGTCTATGCCTGTCAGTCAAACTCAGTCTATAAATATTGACCTCATATCTTTGGCACTGTGCCTAATGATAATGACCTGTCCCATGGTCAAAGATCACATAAGGACCAAGGAAGTGTCAGCAAGATCAGGCAGTAATCGACCCATTGTTGGTGCATGGATGGGGATACTCTATTCGTTATTCATCATAGCGACTTATACCCATGCTCAGACAGACTGACACAATTGAATGCACTGAATTGTGTTTTGTTTTTAATTCGTTTCTGAAATTGGGGAGAATAAACCATCTGAAATGAGGAAGCATCTCTAAGCTCTAAGCTTTCCAGCAGGTTTGAACTTAATTTACTGGAGTCATAGGGTCAACACATTTTTAGTCAGGATTTATAGGCTGACCCTTTGTCAGTCTATTACCTACAGAGTGCTAGTAAAACAATAGACCTTTGCTAATAGGGGTCTTTGAGTCAACAGCACAGGGTTACAGTTGCTCAGCCAGTGTCTCCAGGCAGTGAGCTTGTGCTTCATTCAACGTGACGGCAAAACCTGGCATTAATATGACCGGTAATTAATTACCAGGGCTAGATCATTTCAAATGCATAGGATAAGCCAAGACGGTAATGTATTTGTGATGGAGGGAAGGGTGTGAATGTAGTGAGGAGAAAGTCAATGATGAGGAAGGCTATGCCTCAGTGTCTAGTTGGTATGCAGGGAGCTGAGCACCGGTACCTCTGAAGTGAGCAGGGAATAAAGTCATGCAGGGGCCCGTGGTGATTTAGCACTGCAGACCAAACCTAATCGATTCTCCACTGCTCTGTTCTGCCACTCTCGAGTCAGGTACACTTATGCACTCACTCACCTACAGTACATATGTGAACGTTGCTAATGTGAGGAGTCAGAAAGACAGAGAAAGAGGAGTTTTATTTAGAATCATCCAGAGGGAATTGGGTACACTTAACCCTACACACATCTATAGTGTGGTGGTGTGTGTGTGTGTGTGTGTGTGTGTGTGTGTGTGTGTGTGTGTGTGTGTGTGTGTGTGTGTGTGTGTGTGTGTGTGAGTGTGTGTGTGTGTGTGTGTGTGTGTGTGTGTGTGTGTGTGTGTGTGTGTGTGTGTGTGTGTGTGTGTGTGTGTGTGTGTGCGTGCGACGATATGAGAAAGATGAAAGAGAGAGAGAATATTTAAAGACATAATGTACTAGATAACACACAACCTCTGGGAAGAGGAACATGAGAGGTAAAGAGCCCTATTCTAAATACAGTAGGAAAAAATTGTCTTTGTCAGCAGCCAAGCACACAGCCCCAGAAATGTAATTAAATAACTGGTGGCGTCAGCAAGATTTCAACATGATTGCTCACTTTCCTTCATGGCTAGACCCCTCCCTTTCCAACAGAACACATCCACCCAGCACTCCCAACCCGACCTCCGGGCCCGTCTAGGAATCAGTCTTCTACCCTTCTATGTGGGAACTGGGAAGCCATTAAAATCTTGAATCTGAAATGCAGTAACTAATGCGAATGCTCTGACGTACCGCCGCCAGCACTCCTTGAACACGATTGATTGGTCTGAGAAGAGCAGTTTATCAGTGATCACAGAGAAGTCGCTGAAGGGCAGTCCTTCGGGGCGACGGACACTGCATCGATGGTTTCCTCGCTATTTCAACAACTTTCCTTATTGGTTGCGTTTCCCCGCTGGGTCGATGATGTCGCGAGGGTTGGAATTAGCAGGGCCTGAGTCTTTGAATATATCTTTTCAAAAGCGAACATTTGTAACTCAAATATTTGCTTCTGGGTGGTCTCTGGAACAACATATTTTGAGGTGGGGGTCCGCGGCCAAATACATGGCATTTTGAGGGTCCTTGACATGAAAAAGTCTGAGAACCACTGATTTAGAAGAAGGATTTAGAAGACATTTAGAGAATCGTGTCAAAAATAGTCAAAGGCTTGCACAAATGTTCACGTCTTGAAAAGTTCAAGTTCACAGCACGGCACTTGGTGCCGCGCTGTGAGCTTGTATAACTGCTATTTTTCAATAGCTAAAGCATAACATAATGGTTAAAGTGGTTCAAATCTAACATGCACAGATTTGCGTTCCCGGTCTAAATGGCTTGATTAACGTTAACAGTTGGGAGTGCCATGCAAGTCATGTGTGGACGCTGTTACCTGTCCATATTTGGCGGCCAGGTGGAGGGGAGTCCAGAAGCTGTTGTCTGAGACCTGGGGATCCGCCCCGCTCTCCAGCAGGACACACACCACCTCTCTGTAGCCACTGGCACATGCTATATGGAGCTATGGAGAAGAGAGAGGGGAAGTGAGGGACAGGATCAACACTATTATAAACACACATACAGTATGCTCACGCACGCACGTCGCACTCACGTACGCACGCCACCACGTACGTACCCGCGCACGCACGCACGCACGCACGCACGCACGCAGAGCCGTTTCTGTCCCCACGGGGGCCCTAAGCATGATTCTGCTATGGGGCCTTCCTGCGGGCGCGAGTGTAGCGTGCGCTCGCGAAAAATATACATTTCTATTGTTTTTTAATCCATTTTATAATGGGTTTAATTCTGTTTTTTTTAAATATAAATAGGCCAAATTGCAGAATCGTCATGCAATGTAGCATCAAATAGCCTAACATAACAAAGGACTGGACAAATACCCCCAAATAAGCATAGATGTAGGATATGCCAAGGCGATGATCTGAAACATATTATAGTAGGCTATATAATTTGTAAATATACATATAGCACTAAATCCTCCGCCTCCCCCCCAAAAAATATATATAAATGAATAAATAAAAAACAACAACAACAGGCAAAGTTTTTTTGCTATGTTTGATTTGTTCTTTTCTTATTTAAATAAAAAATCACACCCGTGTGAAGTGGAGCTGTGTGTGTGTGTGTGTGTGTGTGTGTGTGTGTGTGTGTGTGTGTGTGTGTGTGTGTGTGTGTGTGTGTGTGTGTGTGTAGATCATGTGTACCGATTTTTGTGACATTTGAAGAAAATATGTAGGAAAAGGAGCAAAAGGTGTGTTTTGGAGAAAATTCAAGATGGCGGAAAATCTATCCTGGCGCAAATGGGCGTGGCCTATATGGGGAGATGCGTCTTGACCCAAGGAATCCAGGGAAAAAAGAATTTTAATTTTCCGATCCACGGTTCAAGAGTTACGGGGCAAAACGTAAAGTGGGCCGTTATAGCGCCACCATGAGGCCGAGTGATGTAATTATTTTTCGATTCATTCTTAAAATCATTATGAATCTCCTCTCCGAGGTTTGAAACTGTAGCTCCTATGGTTTACGAGTGAAAAATACTTGAAAGTGATTTCTTGCATTGTCCCATTATAAGTCAATGGGGACAATTAAGCGTCGTTTTTTGCCGATTACGTCGGCATGGTAAGGCGGATCGGAACGAAAGGTAATAGAACACCATTCCCGGCCGAGCCGCACATTTTGATGTATATATTGCGCGAGTGGCGTAAATGGTGCGGCACTAGTTACGCGCCGAAGTCAGGCTACATACACACACACAGACACACAGACAGACACACAGACAGACCCACACAGCCACGTATAGGGAGCTGCACACAGCTCCAAAAATGAAAACTTCCCCCTAGGGGTGCTGGAGCACCTGCAGCACCCCTATGGGGAATATAGTTCCCACGGCTATGGCCGGAGCCATCATCCAAAACATCGCATTCACTTTCACTTTCAGCAGTGCAGCGATGCGCTGGTATTTGGGAAGCAAAGAAAGTCACCACAGTTTGATTCGATCATTGCTTAGTCAATTATGAAGGCCTTTGCGATTCGCTAATTGCGAGATTTCACATCGCGATTTCGGTTTGAAAACGATTGACCGTGCAGCACTGGTTCTTTTCTGCAGAGGAGGGGGCGGCGGGGGCCTTTTTGGTCGGCTGGGCCTTACGCAGACTGAGTAGTCTGCGTATACGGCCCGCCGGCGCTGCACGCACGCGACAACAGCAGTGTGTGGAAACCAAATGCGATGCTTCTTACTAAGGATGGAGCGATATTATCGTTTATCGTGATAAAAAACACTCACGATAATCGTATTGTGGAGATTTAATTTATTGTGATATCGTCCTCCGTCATGCACTAGGGATCAATTTACCTTTTGTTTGCTGAAATGCATATCCGCTACCACTTAAACCCTCTATAATTGGCAAAGCGGTACACAGTATCTCTAAAGTCATGTCATCATCATGGATCTGTCCCATTTCCCATATTCCCTCCTGATTGGCTACGACTGCCTTCTAAAGTTTGTGTATGCCACGTTTAGGGAGTCTTACTGGTTGGTAAAAGGTACTTATAATTAGGGATGTGCGCGTGTATTCGGTTATCCGAGTACACGGTTTGTAAACCACTATTCGTTTTGAAAATACAATTCGATTATTCTATTAAATATATTTTTAATTATTGAGATATTAACTTTATTAAACATTTAAACTCTGCGCCCATATTACTGTCTTGTCTTAATAAAATGTTACTTTTTAACAAGCAAATTAAGCAATCCCTTGGTTGATTTGCGGAGCATGACTGTCTGTGTCACAGTCTGACTGACTGTTGCGCGCTGCAGTGGTCGTGCTGACCTGCAGTGAGTGTGCATGGCTGCACGCAGCCACACACCAGGCAGGCTGTCCGCTGCGCAAGTAAATTAATGGCAATTAAGCGACGTGTATCTTAAAGATACTGGATGTGAATCACTCGCCTGCATGCTGCATCTGTGATCCGGTCCATGAATTAATCCATATTTTGAGGTGAGAACAAGCCAAGGAGAATGCTTAATCATACATTGGCTGAGTATGGAATACCATTATGTAGCTAACTTTGAAGAGAACAGAGCTGTTGCTCAGTTACTATAGCGACTCCAGTCAGACAGACATCAGCTGTTGTAGCGACCAAGCTGAGACTGATGCGCTAATTATTGATCTGACCCAGATTCACGCAATGACGTAATTGATTAATTTGAGCAAGATTTCAATATTATTTAACATTTTAAAAGGCTTTTATATACTCTTGATACTTTTTTCAAACGAGGTTTGCCCTAATAGATCGAAGTGCTCAGTTTTGGCTATTTTCTGTGTGAAATTACAATTAAAAAAAAAATAACAATTCATTTTCGACTAGTCGAATATTCGTTTACAAAATTGTCGTGTACACGTCAGTGAAATTAGTCGCTAGGAACATCCCTACTTATAATATACGTACATGATAAAGTATTTTTTTCACTCTATCAGATGTCTTTGCCAAAAAATAGCAGATCTATAAGCTCACAACGCGTTTTGACGCGTTGTGAGCTTATAGATCTGCTATTTTTTGGCAAATGTTCCACCCCAGGATAATGGATTTTGATTATCGCAATAATATCGTAAATCGCGATTGGCACAATAATCTTGATATGAAATGTTCATATCGTCCCATCCCTACTTCTTACCAGAGTGACCCCATCGTCGTTGGGTTGGTTGAGACTTGCTCCACTGGCAATCAGTTGCCTGACGTCGGACAGCATGGTGCTGGGCCTCTGAGTCCTCATGGTGTGCATGGATGTCACATCAACCCCTACAAGCAGACATAGGCACATTGTAAGTGCTACATCCACACACACACGTCTCACACTATGGAATCTATATGTTTTTTACACAATTAATGCGTTCATAGCATAGTAATTTAATTGCACCTATTCATTTTAATCCTAAAGCTTTGCCACAGAGTTCTACCAACAGTTTCTGCACCACATACATGTGACGGGTCAAACTGACTGGTTTCATTGGCAATGACATGCCACGATTTTTTCTTTCTTAGTTTTTGAGATTTTCTCATTGGTCTGTATTGCAATTTCTTTGTTTTGCCATCAAAGTATCTGTAGCTCAGAAACTATTCAAAACATAATTAAAAAGCGATCATGGTGTCAGTATAAGAACCCACTTTATGTTATGGCGTATATACAGTAGCAGCACACACGCTTTCCTGCCTAATTTGATTTTCCACCAATTAAAAATGTCTTCAAAACACATTTTTAAGCTCCTCCTACAGATTTTGTCCAACCCTTATCAGCCTTTTTGTTTTGTCCAACCCTTTCTGTAGTCGTAATAAAGAAAGATGTTCAAAGATGTTTTTAATATTCAATAGCGTTTTGCGTTTTGTTAATAATTGGCTCCCAATATTTGACAAAAACTAATGCCTCAAGACCCAGATTGGACAAAAAACGGACTCATAAATGCGTTATTGTCTTATCATCAACCCAAAATCCAAATCAATTGAGGAGCCTTCATAGAACAGTCGTAGAAATATGATCTTTCCACTTGGATTCATGCTTAAACGATAGCATAATTTGCGTTGGGGGCAACCACACTTCACAATTTCACCAAATTGTATAAGAAGAGATTTTACCTGCAGCCATACGTAAGGAAAAAACCTGATTCTCATTGTAAAACCCAACTATGATCAAAGGCATGACCTCATGTCCATGACATATACGATCTCTATACATAATCATGAAGTTACTGTGATCAAAACGATCTAATTCACACCATGACTGGACTTTCGTTTCCACATAATAAGAAAGAAGCCTGGTTCCATGCATTGTCCATGGTGAGGAGGAGCAAGTCGTTGTGACAGGAGACGGAGCCAGCTAAAAGCGGTGTGGAAAAAGTTGTTGAAAGTTCAACTTTTTCGTTGAGGTTGGTGGCGAGAAAAAGCAGCAGCCAATCAGAAGCTTGCCGTGGTCTGATCTAGGCATTAACTAGGCATATACCGTATACGTGAAGGTGATCTGGGTTGTTTCAAACACATCTTTTTTGCAGGAAAATGCTTAGAGGAAAACCACTACTGCTGTTGGTGTGAATTTGGCGTAAAGCCCTAGTCTAGACTGGCTCAGTCAAAGACAGACAGAGGTCAATGCACCACCTATACTCACACACACACACGCAGTGGGCACGGGTTCTGGTTGCTGGAGCGGTGTATTGATTATAGATCAATCTATGTTTCTCAGCGATTAGCTGTGGGGCACTAACTAATGGGACTTTTCCACATCGATTGGTTGGATCAGCTAATCGATGGGTTTGTCTTAACAAAACAAATGAGAGCCTTAGGCCTTGGATCTACGGTATGTCAGGCACAACCGTATGGCTTGACATTCCGGTTAAAGGGGGATTCTTACCATTGGCGGTTTCCAAACTGGCAGGTAACCTGTTATACATGAAAATATTAGATTTATCTCACTACAGGAGCTACAGGAGTTAGCCACTGTAACTTAAGAGTTACTGCAAAAAGAGACAAGAAAGATCATTTGTTATGAGATTACTGTGTCACCCCCCCCCCCCCCAATCTCTCTACAGAAAGAGCATGATGCAGAGACACATGGACAGCCTGTCTTCTCCTTTCCATCACACACTCCATCAGGCTAGAGAGCATGCAGCAACGCACGTTGCTATGGCAACAGAGACCTAGATTGTGCGGGCAAAAGTGTTTTTCGGGGGTGGCACGGCTCAGCGAGAGCGAGTGGGGGTGGGTGTGGGGTTGCTGGGGGGGGGGGGTGAATCGGGGGGAGCTGGAGAGGGTGATGTAACTGGAGAGAGAGAGAGAGAGAGAGAGAGAGAGAAAGTGAGAGAGAAGGAGAGAGAGAGATAGGGGGATCACCACATGGGTTCACAGTTGGGAGGCAAAGACACCCAGAAGCACCATGGCTTGGCTTGTTCAGTAGCTCGTAAAGGGAGGTGTGTCCACGTGTGTGTGTGTGTGTGTGTGTGTGTGTGTGTGTGTGTGTGTGTGTGTGTGTGTGTGTGTGTGTGTGTGTGTGTGTGTGCATGGGAGCGAGCGTGCGTGGGTTCGTACGTATGCATGTGTGTGTGTGTGTGTGTGTGTGTGTGTGTGTGTGTGTGTGTGTGTGTGTGTGTGTGTGTGTGTGTGTGTGTGTGTGTGTGTGTGTGTTCAGTATGTGCACGCGTGCAGTACTGAAGCCAGAACAGCAGAAACAGAGGGGTGGTCTGCATTGTGATGAGCTGGCTGTCTGCAGTCAGTGGTTCCCATCTGTCATGTGATCCTGTGTGGCCGGTGACAGATGACGCAAAGGAGGAGAGCCCTCCATCAACGTCTTATGTCTTTCTCTGTCTGCACCGTTCCTTCCCCCCCGTTGCTTCATGTCTCACAGAATAATCCTCAGAGATAGACTAACTCACGAGTCTACCCTGCGTGCTCGCTCTCCCTGTCAGCCTATGTATCCGTCTGTGTACATCTGTCTTATCTCTCCACGGCTCTCTCTCTGGGTCACTATTCTTTTCTGTCTACGTCTACTGCTCTCACCCTCTATTTCCTTTTCTCTTAAAGTTTCTGTGCTGACCTTCTCCTTTCTCAGTTGGGGAGAGGCAGAGAGAGAGAGAGAGACAGAGACAGAGAGAGAGAGAGAAATTCTATCAAACAAATTCGGGCCTACAGGCTTACTGTACTTTACCAGCATTGACATATTGTACAGTATGCAAAGAAATACACTAATGTACTGCACACACGCACACACACACACACTCTCTCTCTCTCTCTCACTCTCTCTCTCTCTCTCTCTCTCTCTCTCTCTCTCTCTCTCTCTCTCTCTCTCTCTCTCTCAGGGTGAGTGAATGATTATCACAGCTATTTGTGTCTGAAAATTGGGTCAGAAAATTATTAGGTAATCAAAGGGATGTGAATAATCTTAGTTTAGCTAATCTATTTTTGTGTTATCATGCATAGTAATGGTCAAGCACATTTGCTTCATTGTTGTGACAATTAAATATTCAGTAGCTGTTAGTAGCATGTACCGTATTATTATGTGTAATAAATGCGGCATGTGATTATCTGAGAGGGACTTTTAATTGACAATGAGTGAGGCTTAATAGTAGAAAGTGGGAGGAATGGGTGAGATGGCAGAACTGCCACCACATGCTGTGGTGATAAAGTGTCTCATCAGACAGGGCTCAAGGGACATGGAGATGAGAAAAACTTTTTTTTTTTTGCCATCAGAGAATGCTGTTGAAATGTTCTGAAAACTGGTACATTAAAAAGAGGGAGGAAAGGGCATTGAACGGAACACTCGAAAATGCTATTAGAAATAAATCTCTCTTTTCCCCCTTGATTTGTGTGTGTGTGTGTGTGTGTGTGTGTGTGTGTGTGTGTGTGTGTGTGTGTGTGTGTGTGTGTGTGTGTGTGTGTGTGTGTGTGTGTGTGTGTGCGCGTGCGATACCTACATAACAGCATCTTGGCCGATTGAACCTGCACTTGCCTAGCAGTACAATACTGTTTCATTAAGACTTCCTTCGACACGTGTAAGACTACAAACCAACCCATAGCACCATTTCCTCGCCATTCTCTGACTCATGTTGTAACCCCATGTGTACACGACTTATTAACTGGTAACTGTCACATTCTCACATTAGGCCAATGTCTCCTAAATGAGGAAATGGAAAGTGTTCCTTCAGTCATTTAACTTCTTTTATTCTCCCTCTCTATAAGGGCGATGATGTTAAATGAACCTGCCCTGCTGAGGCAGCCAGTTAATTGCTACGCAGTTCATGGAGAACGGAATGTCAAAAGTTAAACCGATGCCCCCCCCCCCCTTTCTCCCTGTGCCTCTCTCTCACTATGTCTCCCTCCTCTCCATCTCTCAGGAGCAAACCAGCTGACCACGGGTTGGTCCACCGCAAGGCAACCTCGCAAAACAAAAGAACATGTCTCAAACCATTACCATGTATTACACCAGTAGTTCTCAACCTTTTCAGGCCGCAACCCCCAAAATAATAATATTTTAACTGGGGAACCCCACCCTGCACAAGCACTTGGCAGGTGGGGCAAGTTGGCATTACATTTAGTTTGATTCGATCTATTCCATTATGAAAATAGCCGATCTACCGGTACATGTATGTTGGTCTGTTTATTGTTGAGTGAGAAAACAATGTTAAATAACATTTAGCTAAACATCTGGGGACCCCCCAAAATAAATTGGCGACCCCCCTGGGGGTCATGACCCACAGGTTGAGAACCACTGTATTACACCACAACACAACACAACACAACACAACACAACACAACACAACACAACACAACACAACAGAAGTGAACAGCGTGTCACAAGTTACCGTTTTCCTCCAGGTGCTTTCGGAGGATGTAGCTGCTCTCTGTCCCTTCAGACGCGTAGTCCAGAGGGATGTTTCCGTTGACGTCCTGCAGCAGAACATTGACCCCGGCCTTCCAGACGTCGGAGAAACGAGGGGAGGAGGGGGTTGGGGTGGAGTGGGGAGAAAACACATTGAGTCCTGGCTATGGCCATTCATCAGACTGGGAATCAATGATTAAGTGGGCCCAATTATCAGAGCTTCCCAGATGCAGTGTCCCAAAGAGAACAGCCGAGACGTTAACAGACAAAACGGACTGAATTAAGCAACTCATTATATAAAGGCCTGGGGGTACCGTGGAGTGGTGGGTGGATGGGTGGATGGGTGGATGGGGGGGACGGTCATTGATCAGACTTTGGGATCATCAGGGCTGAGTGTGTATACAACGCGCACGTGACAAGATTAATGTGTGTTTACTTACAGAGAGAGTCCCGCCAACGCGGGCCTTCTGTTTTGGTGTGAGATAACATGAAGGCACCTTCCCTTGGGCGCTTTTAAAGACTGCTGGTCACAATACCATTATGATTGATCGCCTCTCCTTGCAGGAGCTCGGTTGCATTTGTGTATTATTGGGAGCGCTGCAACGCTTCACCAGTAGAGCAGAGATGTACTATATAGAATATACATGCTCCAGAAAATATAAACACCTTACAACCCCCTGTATTGCCGTGTTGCCTACACTTCGTTTCCTCTGTCTCCCTCCATTTTTATCACCCTCTCCTCGGGGCGAGGTGCTAAAACCAACACATATCCTTTACAAGTGGCGATTGTCAAGCGTCCAGCCATAAATCCAGCCCGTTGTTTGACTAAACAACAAAAGACAAGGCTGCTGCAACGACCGGCGCTGCTGAACGGGGGCCGATAAGAGGGACAGGGGACTTTAAGTGCGGATCCTTATTGAATATTTACAGCTAATGGAATCCTAACGCCACAGTCGTAGCGTGGCGGAGAGATTTATGAGCCAGACCTCGGACAGACAGGAGAGAGGGAGGGGGTCATGAAGAGGAAGGAGGTGAAAAGTGAAGAAGGGGGCCCCGCTGACAAAGCATCCCAGCCAACATCAACCTTGGTTCGCTGAAACAAATCACCAAATCCAAAGTCACAAGGACACGCACACGTGCACGCACGCTCACACACGCACAGTATACTATTCAAAGCCGCTGAAATTAGTATATCGTCACTGTCGGGCAGAAACCTCGTATCTCCAAGTTCCAAATGTGTACGTTTCTTCGATGAAGTAAAGCCCTGCTTTGTTATACAAGACTGTCACACAAAACTAGCGGAAATAGCCGATCTACAAGCACACAACGCCTTGCACCTTGTAGATCGGCTATTCTCGCTATATATATATATTTTCTTAATTATACAAAACGAACGGTTTTGGACATACAAGGCTTCCACCCAACAACAACGTTATTTAATTAAATACTTTTTGTCCTAATTCAGCTAATCTTTCAGTTATTTTCTTTTTTTTTTGGGGGGGGGGGCATATCCTTTAGCCTGGAATCACAAATACAGTGTGATAAAGGCAGAACACCGCAGCACAATCCAATGATAAAAGAAGTGGTTATAGCGAGGTCAGTCGTTGTGCAGGCGTTGGTACCTCTCCATCTGGGTTGTCTTCTGGGAGCTCTTCACACTCCCTTATCAGGGTTAATTAGGGGTTAATGAAAGTATTAATTAACATTACCCATCAGTAACTGCTTTGTGTCAATCTCACGAGCCAAGAGATGTATTAATAATCCTACCTCAACAATAGGTATAACTCAAATACAGAGTAGGAGATTTTATTTTTCTTCTAACAATAAGCGATCTATAAGCTCTATAAGTAAAACTCAAATACTGAGTACAAGATTTTGTCTCCCAAAAAGCTCACAACATGTCGCAATGCGACACGTGTTGTGAGCTCGCACACGGTCTATTTTCGTTATTCGTCATAGGACATACAGGCTTAAGTGGTTAAAATGTCAATCATAATGGTCCTCCTGTGCACCTCGGACCCATCATTGGCCCCTGGACAATAATCGGCATGCGTTGGTGTGTGTGTGGTGCCTAGTGGGTAGGCAGCACGCATAAGGGATATGCGCTGTCCCTGACCTGTCACATGGAGCTCCAGTAATAGTCTATAGTAGTGTGTGTTGACGAGCCTATGGGTTGACAGACAGACACACCCTGCTCTGTCTCCCAGGACCATGTGTTGGCCCACACATGACCATAGCACTCTCAGATGTCAAAGCAGTATCAAACGCACCCAAATACCTTTGTATATCGTAATACATTGAAAATATGTTGAACAAATAAGGTAGAATATAAAAATGATAACATTTTTAAGTTGTGCTAAGCAGTCTCACAACATTTGATATCGGATAACTGGTTCAGATAAAAAAAACATATTAAATGTGATTGCCGGGGGAACCCGACGCTAAAGCCTGGCCCATCCATCCCGGAGAGATTCATCACATGTCTGACTCTGAGTGCGTATGAAACGCTGCTGATGGATATTAACGAGACGACGCCGACCCGTGGCTGGGCGCGCTGCGAGGGGTTAACAAGCTGACCCCTGACCCGGACACGCTTACAGACGCTATATACTGCGTGATGGATGCGCCTCAGTCGCTGTGGTGACAGCAATCTGTTAATGCTGCGGTTCATAATAGGTGTTTGTTGACCACAGAAGAAATCGATAAGAACAATGACGACCATGTGGCCGTACTTGGGAGGGTCGTCCCCCGGGGGCAACTCCTTTCTGGGTCCTTGGAGAGGGAGAGAGAGAGAGAGAGAGGGAGAGAGAGAGCTGTCCAAATGCTAGATGAATGACCACAGAAGGGACTACGCTCTACAGGGAGCAATCAGGGCCAACGGGACAGCTCCAACAAACTGCATCTACTGTACAGTATGTTGTTCAGAGCCCAGAATACATTTACCCATAAATGGATTCAACTAGTGTGAAGTCGAGGAGAGTGTAGCCAGCGGCTCTCTGTTAATCATTTGACTTCAAAGGACTTGGAGCGCCGCCGAAGTTTGAACATCATTTTCCAAGTGCTGAAAGTGGGTCAATCCACATCCGTACTCCCACTGGGCTCTGGACCGTTAAGATAGGAAATTATGTTTTGTATCAGAGATTGCCTTCTGAGGTTTGCGTTATCCCAATCCGACATCTTTCACAGTGAAGACACACAGAAAAGACATTTAGGGTCAACATCTGGCAGGGGACTGTAGTATGACAGAGCAGCCAAAACCAAAGTGTGGATTTGTTTGTGGTGTGGGTACACACACGACATGAGACAGCCTGACTCCTCTTGGCATTCTTAACCACTAACACTATAACCCTAACCCTAACAACTGAGCCACGTAACCACAAACAAAATCTAAACTATTTCGAAAATAGCCGAGCTACAATCTCACAATACTTGCGTTAAGGTTACATACCAGTATTGTGAGCTTGTAGATTGACTATTTTCAAATGATTGTCAAATATTTTCTTTTATGTTTGCCTAACGACACGCCCAAAATTGGGATGCCTGGGTCAAAGGGCTCAAACGGTGCACATTTCAACTGCATGTCAGAAAAAAATCGAACCTCTGTTCGAAGTGGAGCTGTGTGTGTGTGTGTGTGTGTGTGTGTGTGTGTGTGTGTGTGTGTGTGTGTGTGTGTGTATTGCAGTTGATGCTCAGGGCAGGCTAGACTCAACAGCACCTCTCTGGTCACCCAGGGTTACTACATACAGGCTACATACAGACCCACAGACCCACCCACCCACATACCCACATACCTACACACACGGCCACGTATAGGGAGCTTGTGTTCCACACAGCTCCAAAAACAAGGCAGAAGCTAGGAGATACCAGAAGACATATGGGACAACTCTGCAATTAATGAATTACTTAATGAATCACTTAGCAAATCCCTGCCTGGCTTCCACAGGAAAGGCCAATAGGAAAACATAATTTGCTTGCTTGTGATAACTGTCCTGTGCTGGGTTGTGGCTTTGAACAGAAAGCCAACTCAAATGTCACACATGGATCCGATCAAGGCTGGTTGGGCAACATTGAGCAAGTATTAGGATATTCATAAACCAGTCACAATTGTCCTTGGCCCTGGTCATATTATGTTGGAACCAATATGATGAAAAAGGAAAGGTAATTATTGTGTTCCTTAAATAAATCCATGTTTTCATTTGAGATGTATTTCTTTAGCCTGACAAAAAAGACCACCAAAACCACCATTTCTGAATTTTCTAAACCAAGAGGTCACTGCAACCAGCATCCTAGATTATGGACAGTTAATCCTGCCAGGGTCAAGATGAGGGACATTAACCAAAACTGGAACTGGGAATGGGGTTGCATTTAGAAATGGAGTTGGGAATGAGGGTGTTTGGAGATGCTTTCTCCCACTAAGCTGGTTGTGGGCTAGTGATAGGAGCATTATGATTGGGGCTCAGCTAACGCAAACACAGAGAGACTACATACCAAAGGCCCTCATCAACCGCTTTCATTTCCTTACGTTTACCCCACAAGGCATGTTGGTTGTGTCAGCTAAAATAAAAATCTAATATCAAGGGCAGAAACGGAGGATGACAAGAAAAGGATGGACAAAGAGAAACAAAGAGGCAGAGGAAACTCACAAAACTCAATTATCCGTCATCTGTGCCAATCAAGGATAAGACGATGTCACTCAGGCTCAACTGACGAGACCTGCTGTTCAAGCTCTCATTAAAATGTAGAGCATATTCTGAGGGTAAGATCTTCCACTTAAGAGCCCTGATAAAGAGAGCAGCCTGAGAACAGAAGAGAAGGTCTGGGCACTGGTGGGAGAGGCGGGTGTTTAAAGTGTCTGAGAAAAAAGGGAAATTGCGTCTAACGGAAATGCGGTGTCACTGGAGCTATTTTTACCCAGGCAGCCAGGCTGTGCCTTGAGCTCTCTCCTTTCACAAACCTATCCTCCCTGCATGCTTGTGCCAGGAACAGCAGCACATTGTACTGTACTGTACTGTATCTTAGGATGGAGAAAAAAAACATATATAATGTATTCCACAAGTGCTTTTCAACATGAACCCTACAGTAGCATCCTATTCTGGGCATGTCATAATAGGTGTACATTCGGCTAAAATAGCAGATCTATAAGCTCACAGCACTTCTCAATGAGAGACTTTAGATTGGCTATTGTCAGCAAAGAGATTTGGTGTAGACTAGAGGGGGAAAAGCAGGGGGCCATGTATTAGCTCTAAGGGGGGACCTCAGTCAAGTACATAAGGTTTAAGTGGTTAACTCTGTTGGCTTACTGGGCTGTAGTGTGAGTAGCAGTCTACTCACAGCCAACACACACACACACGCACGCGCACACAAGCACGCAGAAGAGGATATCTAGTCGAAGAGACCAATTAGTATCGAAACACATTCAAGCTGTCCTATTTTGCATTTTACTAGAGGGGAGCCATGGAAAATATTGATTTGATGTTAGTGGAGTCACTGCAGTGAGCTGGAAACAATACTTAAACTATACCCATATTCCTCACATGAACTCTCTCTTTCATCCATCTCTCCATCAATCCCTCCTTCCCTCCTCCAGCCGGGCTGATGTCTGATGTGTGTAAGTGTGACCTCATTAGCTAGAAACTGGGTCTACGTTCTCTGTGAATGGCAGACATTCAGTTTAGTGCTTCCCAGGGTGCAGTATTAATTCTTTCCCTCTCTCTCTCCCTCTCTCCCTGCCCCAGCAGAGCACCGCCTGCCATGTCTAATATGAGTGTTTGGCATATCTATATCACATCCTGCTGTACTAGCGAGGCAGCCTGCATGGATCTCTGCATTGGGGAAATGAAATGGACATAAACACATGCACGCACGCACACACACATCCCTGGCAGCCCTTCAAACGTAACTCAACTTGGTTTACATCTATCGCCCGCCTTGCAGACAGCCAGCCAGTCTAATATACCGGACCCAATCCAACCCTGCCAGGGCCTAAGCCAACCCTCGCAGGGTCTAATCAACGGAACCAGAGCAAAACCCAGCCCACTGCTCCGTGAGGCTATACATGCTGCATGTGTCCTCCCCTACAGCTGGCCCCACTCTCACTGTGGACCTAATCAGTACAGCCACCGTAGCAGACGCTCACCGTCCCCGCAGACAAATGCAAGTCCTGGGATCCGTCTCTGCAGAACAGACAGTCATTGATATCAAGCTAATGCAGAATTTCTGGATACGCTCATGTCCAATAAGTGACGTTGGCTGTGAAATAACACATCAAGTGCATGAAGTGTGTCAATTTTGCATATTAGAACTAGACAAGTGGCGAGATAATACAGTTTATCCAAACGATTGTTTCGTGGTCGAAACGGCATGGATCAACATGAAGATTCCAACAAAGCGAAGTGACTGTGTCCATCAGTGTGTGTGTGTGTGTGTGTGTGTGTGTGTGTGTGTGTGTGTGTGTGTGCGCGCGTGCGTGCGTGCGTGCGTGCGTGTGTTAACATCCTCGGTGAGATCTATCCGTTTGTAACCCTTGGACATTCTCAAATGAACCCTGAGGGACTTTACTGTGTGGATGCATGCGTCATGGACGCGTTCATCATATATGGTGGCGTTTCTCACCAGCAGCAGCAGGAGGACCACGTCGGCGTGGTCGCACGCGCTCGCCACGTGCAGCGCGGTCCACAGGTCCTCGTCCTGCAGGTTGGCGTTCAGGCCTCGCTCCATCAGAAGCTCAGCGGCAAACACGTTGTCGTGACGAGCGCACTGTGGGATGTGAGAGCACAAGTTGGTGTTTCACCCATTTAGGCCTGAACGCAAATCTGTGTCAATTTAAATTTGAACCACTTTAATCGTTATTTTATGCTTTAGCTATTGAAAAATAGCAGATATACAAGCTCGCAGCACAGCTGCTATTTTTGAGAAATCGTGAACATTTGTGCAAGTCTTTTAATGTTTTTGACCTGATTCTATAAATGTCTTCTAAGTCCTTATTCTAAATTCATGTCAAGGACCCCCGAAATTACATGTATTTGGCCACGGACCCCCATCTCAAAATATGTTGTTCCGGGGACCACCAGCTCAACATGATAGCGGTCTTGAGAACGGTGGTTCCCCAAACTTTTTAGCTTGTGACCCAAAAGAGAAATTAGACATTAACAATGCGTTGTGAGCTTGTAGATCTGCTGTTTCCACTCATTTGGGTCCTGGGCGAATGTCTAATGTCTCTTTTGGGTTACTGGCTAAAACGTTTGGGAACCACTGGCCTAATGCATATCAAACAGGGGGTCTTTGAAATTAAAAACTTTGAGAAAGTGCTTTAAAAGGTGTGTGCGTATGTGTGCGTGCATGTGTGTGTGTGTGTTCAGTCATTGTTAACTACACTCAGAGGAAATCTGTGGTTGAGCATGAGCAAGCATAGTAGCAATAAATGAATGTAAGAGTAATATGTACAGTAACAGCTCCAAGAATTAGTCGCCATAGGGGTTGGGCTTGTGCAAGAATGTGCAAGAATATTCAATGTAATGTAATGCAGCATGATCCCGGAGGGTAAATCACTTCTCTTCAATAATTGACCCAGCAGTGGCTTGCTCAGAGGGGGAGCAATCAGAGGATAAGTACACTCTGAGAAATGATTCTGCGGCCGAGTATATGGCACTATTAGAAAAAGTTATATTTACTCAATAAAATCACTGAATATCATGTATGTGATTGTTTGAGTAGGTCACACCAAACGAAATGAGTAAAAATCCAACTGTTCGTTTTGAGTTAGATGTACATATATTATTTGAGTTAATTTCGTGAGAATAAATTAGTATTTGACCAACTGATTTTATTCATGAATTATACTCAATTTGTTTTGGTAATTTTCCTTCATAATATTTGAGTATGGAGTACTTATATGGATCAATTTAAAAAGACCCTTAATTATTATTCATTCCAACTAAATAATCTTTCATCTCTCACAACAACCTAAACAATTGAGTAGATATGACTAAGATTCAAAATTGTACACAAGGGTTCATGGGAAAAAAAAGGGTTCATGGGAAAATTCTACTGGAACATTCTGTCAACAAACAGCAGCAGCAGCAGCAGCAGCAGCAGCACACATCTTTTTCAACAAGAGACCTGGAGAGTGTTTGCAAATATTGGTAAGTAGATTTACTGTATCTTTGTGCATATAGGCTACATAAATGTATTGGGTATAACTTGTGTTCTTTACAAAGGTTTGTAAAGAACACAGATATTAAGCATTAGATGACATGATGTTGTCAGCCAGCAGACATCAAGGATAGTTGGCCTGCCTTGTTAGATGTTTACAGAAATGGTTACAGGAATTAGACCTGAATGTGACAGACATCTTGTCATTGTAGTTAACCACTTGTATACCCTAGCATCCCTATCCTGGGGGAAAATACCAGATCTATAATCTCACGTCTTCTTTTTTACTCTCTTCCCCTCATCTCTGTCTTCCAGGTTAGTGCAAAGTTCAGGATGATCACCACACTGAATCTTGAGCCAAAATGTATGGCAATGTTGGACTTCTATACCCCCAAACTACTGTCCATGTTCCAGTCCAAGAAGGGCAGTTTGGGCACAAATGAGTATTCTACTTCAGGTATGAAACTTTCATTTACTCTAACTGCTTTAATTATATTTCACCTGGCTAATGACTATAATTACTACATTCATTTATGCTAAACTCATCTTTATCCCCTGCAACTCTCTCTCCTGATTATTCATTTCTAAATGTATGTCTTAATAGCTACTAAGGACAGTCTCCCAGCTTCCGTTGCTAAAACTGGGTTGTGGAAACAATTGTATTGCCAAAGTTTATGTTAGTTTATGAAAGTGCAGTCATACTTTTTCTTTATTGTTCAAATAATTATGTTTCTATTCTGCAGAGAGGAATCCCCAATCAACGAACACGAGAGGTCATCATCCGATGTCTCGTCGACCAGTGTCAAGATCAAGGACTTTCAAGTTAGTAAAATATTTTTTTTTACGTTTTAATGTGATCGTGGATGAGACCATCACATGCAAAGGAACAGCATAGTGATGTCCAGAGAAGGTTGTGACATTGGCTGAATGGCTGTTGCATCCGTTGCATGTCTGGTCCAACTTATTCAAGATTATGCCCAGGGCTGCATGTGTGGAGACAGCTAGGATTGCTCAATGTGTGTCTGTGTGTCTTGTAACATTTAGCCTGAAAGTGAGCTCTAAACAATTATCTTCACAATGTGTGCAGGAAGGAAGCTGCTGGTGCACCTGTCAGAGTAGAAGAGAAGTTGACAGAGGAGGTGATGCTGAAGAAGATGAAGATCTACCTGCTGCAGAACCAAGAGGACTCAATGAATGAACCTACTGATGTAGGTATTGTGATTAAGGGCATCACTGCCCTCAACAATCTTGGGGATCTGCTGCTATCTGTTGGGACTGTTCTATGCCTTTAATCTGAGATACCCCAAGAACCTCAGATATGGTCTTGAGATGTTCCAAAAAGTACTAGTTGAGTTGGATCCCGGACACCTTTCAGCCAAAGTTCAGAGACTGAAAAAATGTCTGCTTGCCGACTACTGTTCAGCAAGATGCTCTCAGAACGTGGGTATAACCAACTGAAAGTGGATTTATTGACAAAACAGCATTTTTGCAATGGTATTTGTTGCTGATAGTAATTAGTTCATGTAAAGTGTTTGTTTCTGGTGCATTCGAGTCATAATGCAAACAGGTCAGTTTAGCATATAGACATTACACGTGTGCATAGTCAATATGTTTAAATGTTGAGCTACTGTAAATGCTTATTTATTATTTCATATTCCAAGTTGTGATTTCCTTTCATGCCAAATGGCCTCTGACTGTCTTCTTTAATGTATTTTGTGGTTATGACTTACTGTTTATTTGATGGGCTCATTGTTCTTATGGTGCATAATGTTTGACAGACTGCTTACTTACAGTATGCACAGTTCAATTAGAGGTACTTATATACAGTATTGTGAACACACACTGCTCTTTAGTAAACTTTAAATTTTTTAAAAGTGTCAGGGATACCCCTTTCCTGATCATTATCTTTAAACATATTGTTTTTGCAGGCATTGTTGCATGTCATTTACATACTAAAGTATGTTGAATGTTCATACTTGATGTGGTGTTACAATGGTCAAAATGAGTTGATTAAAAACATAATTATCTGCATAATTATTTCATGTGTATTCATTTGACATCATGTACTCCTGGAATAAAAGGTAAAGTAAATGAAAGGGGTAAAATGGTACTATATGAATTAAATCAATAAAAGTAAATGAATAGAGTAAATGTGACATATTTGTTTTGTTAAATCATACTCTAATATTCAATTAGATCTACTTAATATTTCAATGTATTTACTTGTAGTCTTTTGTGGCATTGACTGAATCATTTAATTAAATCTACTCAATTTCTTTAGGTCATTGTACTCAATTTTAGTTGTTAATAAGTACGTAAAGGTTTTGGTTACTTTTACTCAAATTAATTGAGTTTCATTTACCTGATTTCATATCAGTAATATTTACTCAATATTTTTGAGTGTAAAAATGTTTCACCAATAAAATTGAGTAGAGCCTAGTTTTTGTTCTAAGAGTGTATCTTGCTCGGGGGCACTTAACCACATAAACCCTGCAGTGTCCCTATTCTGAGCATAGGCATGTCATAATAATAGGCAAACATTCTGCGAAAATAGGAGAAGACATTTGAAGAAGAAGACCATGTACATAGACCCCTGGTGGACCCCAGTCACCTAGGTCAGTGGTTCTCAACCTTTTTAGGCAGCGACCTCCAAAATAATCATAATTTTAACTGGGGACCCCCCAACCTGACAAGCACTAAGAGTTGAGGCATTACATTTTGTATAACACGGTAAAAATAGCAGATCTACATGCTCACAACGCCTCGCAACGTGAGGCGTTGTGAGCATGTAGAACGGCTATTTTCACAATTTCTGCCTCTAATATTTGACAATTTGGCCAATGTTTAATTTGTCATTTTAGAGGTATTAAAAGGTCCTTAAATTGTCACTTGTGTGCATATACCCTCTAAACACTTAAACTTTATGTTGGTTTGTTTACTGTTGAGTGAGAAATCAATGTTGCACATTAAGTTACTGTAATCATCTGGGGACCCCCCAAAAAAATGTGGGGACCCCCGTCAACCCCCTGGGGGTCCCGACCCACGTCAACCCCCTGGGGGTCCCGACCCACAGGTTGAGAACCACTGACCTAAGTATATAGGGTTGAAGTGGTTAATCAGTTGGCACGAAGCCCAGGCTCACCATCTCATTCCTAGATGACTGCTCTAAAGTGTCTCCTGAGCTACTGCCACCATAAATACTCATGTTAGCAGCTTGTATGTGTACTGTGCATACTGTATGAAAAAGTTTAAAAGTGTATGTATGTGTGTGTGCATGTGCATGTTTGGTGTGTCCGTCTCTGTCTCACCAGGTGTAGCAGCGACCCTCCAGAAGAGATGGGTGTGTTGGGGTCGACACCCTCCTTCAGCAGACGCAACACTGTAACACAACACAGGACAAGTGGGTCATTTATACTGTATAGGCCTACGCACCCTTATGTTAACACCTTCTGCTGTATGTGACAACCAACAGGGTGCCCAGGGCATGGATGGACACACACGCACGCACGCCACACCTACTCACAAACTCACACACACACACGCACGCACCATTTGATTACACACAAATCCACTATGAGTGTTGTGTGCTCTTGAGGTGTAAATATACAGTACGTGTGTGTGTGTGTGTGTGTGTGCGTGTGTGTGTGTGTGTGTGTGTGTGTGTGTGTGTGTGTGTGTGTGTGTGTGTGTGTGTGTGTGTGTGTGTGTGTGCTCCCCAGTGGATACACACGCCACATCACATCGCCCCCACTCACACACTCACACACACACACACACGTACTGTATATTTACACCTCAGATTTGCAGAAACAAAAAGTATGGCCGCACACACACACACACACACACACACACACACACACACACACACACACACACACACACACACACACACACACACACACACACACACACACACACACACACACACACACAGTAACAGGTTGGCATTCATACTGCTACAGATTAAGTCATGGTAGCGCTTGGATTGATCATTATTACAAATTCAATCATTTATAGAATCTATACTGGGCTTGTGCCCCAGAAGAGAGATGAGAGAGAGAGGGAGGGAGGGAAGAAGACAGAGAGAAAGAGAGAGAGAGAGAGAGAGAGAGAGAGAGAGAGAGAGAGAGAGAGAGAGAGAGAGAGAGAGAGATGAGATATGTGGGTGGACAGACAAGAGAGAGCAGATGTGATGGAATAGACCAGAGGGAAGTGAAGCAGAGCGATGGCACCAGCACTGATGCACTGATACTATAGCACTTGATGGATAAAGCACGCACGCACGCACGCACGCACGCACGCACGCACGCCACGCACGCACGCACGCACGCACACACGCACACACATACTCACACACGTGCACGCACATGCACGCATGCAGGTGCATACTGTACTCTAACATTTTCAAGCACTATAAAGGCCTAGGAGGAGTGAAACCATAGTAATTACCATGGTGCAGTTAGTACACAGTAAAATCTGCAGTGTTCATTTTAACTGTGAGAGTGTAAAAATAATCACATAAGGGTCTCGTGTACTCTGGTGAAGACCCCATGGGGATTTTTGACTTAAGTGGTCACCATCTGGCTAGATGTGTTTAATGATCCCCCCATACCCCCCATTTCACTCTCTCTCTCTCTCTCTCTCTCTCTCTCTCTCTCTCTCTGTCTCTCGCCTTTTCTCTATGCGTGGGGAGAGAGAGAACGAGAGAGAGAGAGAGAGAGAGAGAGAGAGACACACACACACACACACACACACACACACACACACACACACACACACACACACACACACACACACAGACACAGACAGACACACACACACACACACACACACACACACACACACACACACACACACACACACACAGAGGACAACATGAGGGCAAAAATACCAGCAACACCCAGATGAGCTTCCATATGCAGATGTGTCTTACTGTATATTCATTGGAATGCTCTAATGAACACCTTCCATATACAGTAGCCGACAGGCAGATACAGGTCAAGGTAAGCAGTATGACACCACTAATGATAGAAGACTAGACTGCATAACAAACATGTGAGCATAGTGCATGGACGGTGTCGCACCATCCTTGCTACCAATAATTTTTGCAAGGTGCAGCTGGTTAAACATATTTAAAGTATGCTGCTAAGGTCAAATGCTATGTGAACAAGAAAATTCCAATGCATTTTAATGTAAATTTTAATGCAAATGGCAAAATAAACTTGAAACTTAGTTGCTACTGTATAACAAAATGGATTCCCTGATAAATATTTTGTATTTCTCTTTTATCTTATCTGATCTTATATTATATTAATAGCCATCATCACAGTTGCATTGCTTCATTCACTTCCTTAGGAAGCTCCCTGCTTTTGCCTGATCCCACCATACATTTATCATTAAATGAATGCATATTAATGTAACTTATGTCACAATGAGCACAATCTACGTAGTGGGAACCCATCGTCAAATAAAAGGGGAAAACTGTGTTCCGCGTCAGCACAGAATCTTGAGAGATTACGATGAGCATTACATTGCTTACATGCAAATCATCATGTACTCTTCTCACACACTACAATCTCCTAATGGCCCTCAGCACTTAATGGGTCTTAAATAGTTGAGGAGAAACAAAGTGGGCAACCTCCAGGTCACTCGACACAATTATCTCCTCAACTCAGGAACTCAAGGACTGTAAACCAGCAATTAAGACGAATCTAGAGTTCAACGTGTTACCAGGGAATACATAATGTCTGCCAAACCCGACATCAGCTGGCTGCTCAATTAACGAATGCTAAACATAGTGTGCAGCGAAATACTAAACTGTGCAAGGCAGAGAATCCAGACTGCCGGTTAGCGTTAGCCACCCGTCACTGAAGTTGACAGAAGGACCTGTCTGTGTTTTTTATGGGACATTATTGAGCATGACTAAAGGGAGACCAAAGGTCAAGTGCTATGTATTGACCCTCTGGGGCAATAAAAACACACAGAAGTGTGTCCAAGCAATACTGCCAATATGGAATCAATAGCACTGTTGTACTACTGCTGCCTACTGGTTGATGCACGCTCTGTGTATCTGGTCCAGTCACAGTGAAATCCTATGGACCCATAAGGGGTTAAATTAACACAGGATTTTTCTGTTATGTGTCAACACAGTCGATTTATAATTGCGACCGCAGGTCGCAGTTTACTATGAGAAACTTCACAGCTTGTCCGTGTCTGTCTGTCTGGACGTGTACACATTTTTACAGTCTATGGGGATACCTGAAGAAGGTGTGTGATTGAAAGCCTGTTCCTTTTGGCTTCAATTTGAATGTTTCTGAACATTGACAATAATAACATGCCCAAAATAGGGATGATGCCAGGTTGAAAGTGTTTAAACTCAGATTAAGTACTGCATCCGGCTGTTTAATAATGTTTTAATCTAAAGCAATCATCCTGTTGCTGCTGGTCACAGTTGTAGAATGGCTTACGACGTCGAACGGTAAGACAATTTTCTGGCTATGATACATTATCACTGTTGCATTAGCAATAGGTCTGTTGCAGCCAGGATGTTACTAATGGGGAAAGGGAGAGTGGGTGAAAGCACAGCTAACCGTCGTTTTGTGGAAAACCGCTAAACAGCTGAGTTTCCATAGCAACCAGATGAGGAACCGGTAGTGAGGAGGAGGGGGGAGGGTGGGGAGAGAGAGAGAGAGAGATAGAGGGGGAGAGAGCGAGAGTTTCCAAATGTACAGACCCTAAATGTTCACTCTAGCCACATCTTTCAGCACTCACAGCTATTGGCTTCATCAAACAAACCAAAGACTTGACCAATGTCCTAAAGGCATGAAGACATCATGGCTCTCATAGCATATTCCAGCCAACCCAAAAGATGACCACATAATATTACCCCTGGACTGTTACCACTGTCAAACTGTAGCCCAATCAAAAGCCTAAAAACCCTGATCTAGTCCATTACTAAACACTTTAACAGTACAGATGACAGATACAGTAAAGCCAGCAGAATTTAGAATCTGCTTAAAAACCTTCCTAGGCCAAATCTAGCATTCTTCTACAACTGAACATGACCACAATAGGATGATCTTCACTAAAGGTGAGATGGTAATAGAGCGTAGCAGCACCCTGGCCAAGATATGACTTCCGCTTGGTTCCAAGATTTCTAGCGGAAGTGCTGCGTTTAACAGAAGTTACATCATGCGGTGAGGGTCTGTTTACATTCCCCAGCGAAAGAACTAAAATAGATTGTAGCTCTTCTTAACTCGCTCTTAATCGGTGTAACATCACCTGAATCAATGTTTTAGTTTATATATTGTTTATTGTGAGCGCAACCGACGGAGCAGGAGACGTAGACACGTTTTTTTCCAGCGGGGAATACGTTTGCAGGGACTCCGCACTGTGAAAAGAAGACAACTTCCGCAAATATTCAGCCCCACCTCCTAGAACGGTCTCTGCCTCATATCTTGACCAGGCTTTTCTCTTCGCAGATGAGTAAGCCTGGCTACGCGAGGCTAGCGTAGCAGTTGCTGCCATTTTTTTTTAAAGCCTGGCTGCCTGGAATAAAGCCAACCAGGCTCCTGGTGAAACATGACCATAACATGTTTAATTCTGTTCATACAAATAAAATGCAAAAAGGTGAAGGTAACAAACAACATATTTTAAGAATGAAGGAACTATTTCTCCTAAGAGCCATTGCGTATACCTTTGGGGGAGGGGAAACGTTTCCTAAATAACACGAGCTCCACCAATCACATACGTCAACGTCACCGGATGTTACACTCACCGGATGTTATGGCATTGTGGCTAATGCAGTATTTCTCTGTGATTTTTACTTCTGGAAACTCGCTGCGAAGGTCTATACTAGCATTACCCTTAAAGGTAAGTTAAGGTTCTTACAGAATGTGTAGAGGCTAACATGTGTCAACCCCCCCCCCCCCCCCTCCCTCCCAAGAGAGCAGACAATTTACTTAATGATAAAGTTGGTTGGCCATATGGACCGTTTTCATGTTCTCCACACCTCCCACAGTCTCGTTACAGTGTATTCCACAACTTGGATCAAATCCATAGAAGTCCATAGATCCATGACAGCAGTATTTTCATTTTCTTCATTTCGCTATTCTTTGTGTGCATGGGGCATGACTCAGTGCATAGTGCCAGCCATTCTCACACTTTTTCTGGGCTCCTGTATCATCCATTCATAGTCAGGAGAGGGCCTCGTCTCACCTGGCTGGTCCATGTTTCTGAAATGAACTTTTAGAATGTTTTACTGAATGCTTACTTTATACTTCATACACCAATGTGTCACATCACAAAGTGTTGTGATCTTGTAGATTGCCTATTTTCGGGCCCGACCTCTGATGTGGAACAGATTTCACATATCACAATGTAGCCTCAATGCTGATAACTTTTCATTTTTAAGATTGTGTTAAAAACTACATGGGTGCTCTCCTCCAGAAATCCAGCCAACGGTCTGAATAAGATGAAATAATTGCTCATTTGTGTGAACGGGAGAGTGGAATGACTCCAAGGACTGCAGAGAAATTGATGTACAGTATTTTTAATCCACTTTCTGGGTTGGAGAGATTTGGGGGTATCCGAGTAATTTAACACTCTGCTCTTTAAGCTTCCCCCTGGGCATCTTAGACCTATTGGAAACCTATTAAACATAAGTAAAGGAACAAAACATTTTAATTAAATTTGAGTTTAAAATCAAGTATAATTTTTTTTTTTTATGTATAGTCTCAGCACAGTAGCAGAGACTATGTTTTGTACCCTGTCCGTCCATCTATTCCATCCTGATTGGCTAAGATTGGCTTCCAAAGTTTGCATTTTGAACAAAATTCCTCAATCATGCGACTGCACACACATTGGCCCTAGGCCAAGTAGAAATGCCACCCTCCATTTTTAAATCGGCCTTAAGATGGCGCTATAACAGGCCAATTCATGTTTTTACCTATAACTGGAGTTACTGGACCGATAGTGTGAAACTTTGCACTCACATTCCCACTAGGCAGAGGAACACATGCCACCCTTTTCACATTGTCCTGCTAAACATATTTGTTGATTGGACAGATTTTGTCAGGCAAATCGGTATCTGTCCGATTCTTTATATTCCTGATTGGCGAATTTCAAACAGTGCTGGCCCACAATAACCTACCTGATCTGACAGAGACCTGTTCTCAGAGGAACACATTTGCTAGTTATTATTACTGTACCTCCCCTATGCCCTTTAACATTATTCCATAAGACCAAAATACTTAATTTAACAATTTATGACTGTATAGCTCCCATAGTTAGTACAGCCAAGTCCCAGCGCACAACAGCCCTGCCAATCGGGCTCAGCCCTATTGCCAATCTGCCAATCAGGCTCAGCCCTATTGGCAAGACAGGTTGTGTGTTGGTCTGGCGAGGGAGGGGTAGCCCCGGGTTCAATCCCCACTTCCACGCATCCTCATTTATTATTGTACGATGGTGTTGAACTGCGCAAAACAAGTTCACAACACATCACATCATCTGCTATTTCAGCTACGCAACACCAGTGTACAACATATTATACGACATGATGTGAGCTTGTAGATCGGTTATTTAGTATAAATAAAGCATAATAAATATACTGTTTACTAGGTCTAGGCTATTTCTGAGAACCTGCTTTGCCAATAATCTATCACAACTTCATCTTTCCTCCCTGGTGCCCCCTTCGTTTATTTTATTGTATTTTATTGTTTTTCTTACACCTTTTTATCCCCAGTTTAGTCGTTAAGCCAATTGAATCCTCCCCACACATATTTCTGTGTGAACTTGACACTGAATGTGAGCCCCCACCGGGAATAGAGGCCTCCTCCGTCCTACTCCTCCCGTCCAACACTCCCCGCTGACATGCAGGTGCCGCCCACCCCGTAGGATTACACACAGACAGCGAAACATATCTCCCTCCCTGCCCGGCATCCCTCCCCTGAACACGGGCCAATTGTGTTCGGCAAAGACGCACGACAAAGCCGGATGTTCCGCGACGGATTTGAACCCCTAGACTTACATTCTTTACTTAAGTAAAAGTATCAATACTGCAATGTAGATGTACTCTGTTACAAGTAGAGAAGTCCGGTATTCAACATTTACTTGAGTAAAAGTACAAAAGTATTGGTATCAAAATGTACTAAAAGTACCAAAAGTAAAAGTACTCATTGTGCAGAATGTCCCATTTCAAGTTATCAAATATATAAAAATCTTTTGAAAATCAGCAGATCTACAAGCTCACAATGCTTGTAGATCAGCTATTTTAAAATGGTAAAAATGTATATATGGCTTAAGTGGTTATGTTTTGTAATAATAATTAAAATCTACAAATTAACCAGTAACTAAAGTTTTGAAATAAATGTAGTGGAGTAAACAACAAATGTAGTGGATCCAAACAACATTTGGATCCGAGATGTTGTGGAGTAGAAGTAAAAGTATTGGAAATTGGAATTACTCAAGGAAAGTACAAATAACTCAAAAGTGTACTTAAGTACATTACTTAACACATCTGGTGCCAACCCCGAGTTTCCCGAGTTTGAAAAGGTACTACCGCTGTGCCAACCCCGAGTTTCTCGAGTTTGGGCCGTTTAAATAAATAAATAAAAAATAAAAAATCAACATTTTTTTTTGGACCTCCAGAAATGTATTAGGCATGATCGCGATCGCGAAATTGCATGTTTAACCCCCATACCAACCCATTCTTTCAAACATGGCAGCCATGTTTGTTTACATCTGAAGAAAACATAATGGCTGATAAATCATGAATGCCTGAACGGATTTCCAAGCGGATTTTTTTGTTTGAAAGCTGTGAACAGTGTGCACACGTGGTGCATCATCTAGGCATGGGCGTGCACTTTTTACACAATTGCGCAATTACATGGAAGTCTATGGTAACCATGGCAACGTGGGACATTGAAGAGAAAAAATCATAGCAACATAAGTGTTAACTGTACACCACTGTTTTCCACTGCCCCACCGAGCGCCCTATTTTTCCCTGTAAAAAAGAAGTATAGAAAGGGATGTCCGAGTGCTAGGTTCCACTATTTTTATTCTCTATTCATCCTCTATTCTCTCTTTCTCCAGTTTGCATTTGTCTTCAGAGGGGATTCGGCTGAGTGTCACAGTGTGACATGTTTTCTTCCACTGTGAAGCACCCTGGGCGACTGGATCGATGCAGGGTGTTGATGACCAACTCTGGCTGTGACTGATAAATGAGAGCCAGCTAAATGTCTCGAGGGTCCGGGAGCAGGACACTGCTACAGCTTACTACAGTAACAGAGAGTAATGTCCAACGGTCAACTGTGGAGGCTAGGGGGCTTTATTCTAGCGGGTGCTTTCCAATCCAGACAGATGTCTTCTCCTCTGACGAGCCATATCGGGATATTGTTTCCTTCGAAAAAACATGTTTCACGATGATACACCGGAGAGCTATTAGGGTGTAAAAATGCAAGTCTGACACAAGTGCTGTTTGTCAAGCTGTGTGCTGTTCAATATGGTCTGCGAGAATCACATCTAATCGGTGGTGGAAAAAGTGGACATTTCTTACTTAAGTGAACGTATCAATACTGCTGTGTAGAAATACTCTGTTACAAGTAACAGTCCAGAATTATGAAAAGTAAAAAGTGAGCTTGTAGATCGGCTATTTTTTGGCAAAGACATTTGATAGAGTAAAAAAAAGACTGTATCAATTACGTATACTATAAGTACCTTTTTCCAATTATAGGGTTTAAGTGGTAAAGGATATGCAGCTCGGCAAATAAAAGGTGAATTGATCTCAGTGCATGACAGAGGACGTTATCACGATAAATGAAATCTCCACGATACGATTATCGTGAGTGTTTTTTATCACGATAAACGATAATATCACGTATCGTCACATCCCTACTCTGCAGAGTAAAATCCTCCGTGTTAACTCCAATAAGGGCCATTTGTACACTATCAGAGTTGAATTAACACTGAGGATTGTACCGTGTCAGAGAGAACTGATCAGTCTCTGTGAGACCTTGTGGGGGCAACTGCAAGGTGGTGGATCTATACAATGTGTTGCGGATCAATACAACGGGAGGACATCTAGAGGAGTGTGTTTGTGTGTGTGTGAGTGTGAGTGTGAGTGTGAGTGTGAGTGTGAGTGTGTGTGTGTGTGTGTGTGTAAGTGTGTGTGTGTGTGTGTGTGTGTGTGTGCGGAGTCGGGGGTTAATAGTGTCTCCACTATATAGATGAGGACCGACACCGCTACCAGTCCCACATGTAATTACAACTCCCTCAGGTGACAGGACGTCTCAATCCTCACCACATGTAAACACAAGCAAACATGCATACGGCATGCACCGGTTTTAGAAGATGGTAATGTACATGGGAATTATATTGATGGATAAAATTACATTTTGCCCAATCTGTATGGTACAGTATGTTAATACAATAATAAGACCAGCACATCTGCAGTCGGGATGTGAACATGATGTGGATTTCAGCCAATTCGAATCCACCATCTTGGAATTTCCAGTCCCGAAAAGCAACCAGAAACCCCCTTTAATTTTTTTTAGTTAATGGGACCTTAATTTACAAAAATGTACATCATGATAATTGAAAGAACAGGGCAAGAGATTTCCCTTTGTTAAAATAAGGGTTATATAGCTCTATATACTGATAATACTCATTATATAAAGTGTTCAGTAACAGGGATCTCCCTGTCTTCCCAGCTCTTTAGTGAACAGAAAATGTATTTTCAGGCAGGGATACCAATTGTATACAATCAGCCCTGCAATCAGCCCCTGATCTCTCACGAACCTACTAGTTTATATAAACGATATATCTGACAGTCTTTGTCTGGAATGTAATACATTGACTTGTGTTGCAACTGAACCTCTGTCCTTCTAGTTGGTGGACGGTGTTTTAAACCAATACACCTATAGGTATGATATTATAATCACATGATAACAGGATGAACAAAATCCCCATCTGGTCAGCAACTGTACACCGACTGAGATATTAGCTTTTTATAAGATTGTATAAATCATTCCTGTGGGCTCGGGGTCATCACTCTTATTGAGTTTGCTGGTAACCAGCAGCTCAATAAAAAACCCACAGACCCCAGAGTACAATGGTTCATACCCTTATTCAGTTGGGAGGACATGATGGGAATTGATTGTGAGGTGCATGATTCTCGGAGTGGAACAGCTGGTGCCGTTCCACTTGCGCCTCGCCTAGATGAAGTTAAGGGATGAGTTTGGGAAAAGCAATTTCACCAAATGTCACACGGCATCCAAGCCGTGTGTTTGCATATGACAGAGAAGGAGAGAGGAAATTATGTCTACACATCTCCCTTTCTTTAGGACCACATTCTCTCTCACCTTAACCCTTTTCTGCACTCTAAGACCCCTCCGGTTCAGCCTGAAATTGCCTTTCATTTCATTTTGTTTTCTGGCTCAGTTTCTTTCTTTACCATCTTTTTCACCCTGCTTTTATTTTTCGCTCTTCCAGCCTCTCTTTAATTCCATTCAACTTGGTTTGATTTCCTGCTCATAACAGATAAGCAACACAAGTGTGTGTGTGTGTGTGTGTGTGTGTGTGTGTGTGTGTGTGTGTGTGTGTGTGTGTGTGTGTGTGTGTGTGTGAGACAAAGATCAGAGAGAGAAAGAGATCTGGTTACCTGGATGCCTCGTCAGCAGAGTGAGTTTCTATACTGTATCTCTGAATGGGATCTTGAAACCAGCTCCCCCAAAACCAGCCCTTAATTAAGACATGCTGACAAAGGCTAACCGCATCCATCACTCAAGCACTGCACTGCACGCACGCACGCACGCACACACGCACGCACGCATCTTCAAAATAATTAATACCTAAGATGTCTTTTAATCCTCTTTTGTTTTCTCCAATCATTATTATTCTGGGTGAGGTTGGGGGTTGGGGGACATGGAAAATTGAAAAGAAAAGTAATTAATAGAAGATCAGGATGAAAGGGGTGCATGCTGTTAATTCAACAGATAACAGAACCCGTCTGCGACATTCAGCGGCGCCCGGCGTCTTCACGCCGTTTGGACACGGTCTATCACGTCCATTTCATGGATTCACACTTCAAGGGAGACCAAGGAGATGGGAGGGCCCTCCAAGACCTGGAAGGAATCTGCATCGCTCTAGATTTGAACCACTTTAACCATTGTTTTATGCTTTAACTATTCACAGCGGCGAGATTGTAGATCTGCTATTTTTGAAAAATTGTGAAAATATTTGAATATATATTTTTTAACGAACATTTGCAACTCAAATCATTCTTTCTCCGGGTCCCTGGAGCAACATATTTTGAGATGGGGGTCTGCAGTCAAATACATATATTTCTAGGGATCCTTGACATTAAAAGGTTTGAGCACCACTCATATACTGTAGAAACATATGTTTTTCCGAAAACCGTTTTAGAAGACTTTAGGTATTTTTCAGGTCTTAATAAAGACATGGTAGATGGTGGAAAAAGTAATCGACAATTCGTTGAGAGGGGTTTAATTCTGTTCATCATATCTAGTGCTGCAGAGATGCTGCCTGGATCATTTGCATCAAAGCACGGGGTCCCCACTCCCCAGGGGTGAAGAATAAGCATTTACACATTCACTCCCTTCCTCAGTTGTTAGGGTTAGGGTTAGACCTCATCTCACCCAAAAAACCCTAACATAGGGTACACGTTATTTAAGTCCTCTTCTCTTAAAATGCCTGAAGATTCTGTGGTATAACATTAGCATTCCCCTGGGAACGGTGCATGCCCGAGGCAACGACTTTCATCACTTACAGTATGAATGGCGAGGAATGGTGAAATGAAGCAATGGAGAGTGTGTATTGCAATGCAATCCCTCAAAAATCTCCCCAGTACCATTTAATGGATGCTCAAACAGCCATTGTTGTAGAGTAGCATATGCTTCTATGACTTCTTCCAAGAATCAATTCAAAGCAGCTGAGCTGGCCTCACAAAAGCCCTTCAGTGCTGCATGTTGCAGCACAGCAGCTTCAGCGGGCCTCTGTGAGGTTCACTTAACACTGTAGATCACAAAGATTTCAAACAGTCGTATGATTCAATAAGACAGTCCCTGTATGCGTCCATCTCACACTGTGTCTGAAACCACTATTTTACTTTGTCTGGCTCTCATTCTTTTCCCTTGCACATCACTAAATAGACAGGAGATCATATGATGGCAGCCGGTCAAGTCCAGTGCCACCAGTCTGGTGCCAGTGTGATGCCACGCTGAAGCCTGGGTGGTATAATGGGCATTAGGAGTAGGAGTAGCGGGATTGATTCATGCCCAGCCAAGGAACCCAGGTTTCAGTCTGGCAGTTGGCTGGACACACCAGCTGCTCCCAACGATCCCAGCTGAACCTTGGTGGAAGCCAAAGGGGAGGGGAGTAGCATGGTGACCCGCAGGGGTGTCACACCAAATTCTGGGCCCTGGGTACAAGGATTCACTGCGGGCCCCCCATGAATGTTCTTCATAGGGGGAGGGGGTTTAACCCATTTAGACTGGGAACGCATTATTACGCATTATTTTGTGCTCTCTAACTATTGCAGATATACAAGCTCACAGCGCGGCACCGAGTGCCACGCTGTGAGCTTGTACAGTAGATCTGCTATTTTAAAAAAATCGTGAAAAGTCTTTGAATATTTTAAAGGTTTTTTTTAAACCCATGTTTCTGTGTAAGTGCTGCTCAAACCTTTTCATGTGAATGACCCCCAAAATGACGTGACATCACCAACAATTTTAGCCAAAAATTGCCAAAGATTTACCTTGTTTATTCATGACACGCCCACTTTAAGTAAAGATCATCAGCACATAAACTGAAGCATTTGATTCCATTTTTATGTGAGAGACGATCGACATGGCAGTAAAAGATAAGAAAATAAAGTCCAGGCTGAATTTGGCCTGAATTCCCTTGTAACATTCTGTAGAACCGCAACAGTCATCGATCACTAAATGACAGTGTGTGTGTGTGTGTGTGTGTGTGTGTGTGTGTGTGTGTGTGTGTGTGTGTGTGTGTGTGTGTGTGTGTGTGTGTGTGTGTGTGTGTGTGTGTGTGTGTGTGTGAGAGAGAGAGAGTATAGTCTTAATGGGAGCTGGTCTACAGCTCTGCTTCTATCGAAGCCCGAGGGCAAACTGTATGATTTACTATCAGTCAGAGAGGAGCTCTCTCTCATCTTGCCATGAGGGTCAGCCACACAATCCTTAATGAAGAACCACTCACTGGAATGACTATTAGTTGTACAGGTTTACCCAGCAAACAAGTGCTAGATTCATTCCCTTAATCTTGACCCAAACCTGAACTCTCGCCACTATAATGACTGGCTCAGTGGTAAGATCATTGGGAAGGACCAGGAGCCACTCAGCAGTATCCACAAGAAACAGACAGTAAAACATGCCTCTCGAATAACTGAGGACAACATACACACCCTTCACAGTCACACCCATTACAGATTAATGCCCTCAGGCCTTCAACACGTAGCCTCGACATTCACCAAAAAGCTCAGCTAGCTTCGTGCTTCCATCAGACCGTTGAATGCCTAGGTCTGGTGGAGCCCGGACTGCCCCCCCCCCCCCCTCTCGATAAGTAATAGTATTAATACTGCAATGTGGAAATACTCTGTTACAAATAAAATTGGCTATTTTCAACTGGCTGAAATGTATATAGGGCTACAAAGTAACTGGTACAGCTAGCGGAACCACTGTAAAAGGCACAGGGTACTATGGGATAAATCTAGCCAGTGCTCCATTTCACCACATCCATTTTGCCCCATTTGCCCTTTAACCGTTTTAGTGCCAGCCCCTAGAGGGCGCCAAAGAATGCCAGGGTTTGTCCCATAGGCGAGCGTATTAGCATCCGGGGACTCACGTTGCAGTGACGCGCGTGCTCACGTTCGTGCACGTCATGGAAAGGTCCCGGATGAAAATGGCTACAGAATAGCTATTAGCATTTTGTCATTTAAAAGATCATTTTTAGGCGATTTCGCCGTAAATAAACCTCACGCCACATACCTAAAAACACAATCCAGAGATATGGGCCTCCAAAGATGTGGTTTTTCATTGGATTCGGCGGCGATTCGCGGCAACGTTCGTGGCTAACGGCCGGCCGGGGGGCGCCCGGATTTCGAACACTGGATTGAAAATTTAGGCCCAGGCTTCAGAAGGCCTCGGATCATTTTATTCATTTCATTAAAAAAGCCGGACATGTTCGGGATAGGCACACTGGACGTCGTTCCGGAAGCGGCGCTGAACATTCAGTGAACATTGGGGGGCTCAAAAATGTATTTTAAACCATTTTTAATGGAATATATCGTCGGACCATGTAAAATGGCTAGCTGGCTAGCGTAGGACGAGCCAGGACCACCCACGACTCTACAAGCAGCTCAGGGTAAGTCAATTAATTAAAAAAAAATTGTATTGGATTGAAATAAAGCCGAACATGTTCGGGATAGGCACAGAATGAGTTAAGAGTTACTTACTTGGAGTACACACTAGCTCTCTGCTGTACTCACACCACACACACACACACACACACACACACACACACACACACACACACACAAACACAAACACACACACACACACACACACACACACACACACACACACACACACTTTTGCAGACACAACATGCACCATACATACATACACACAGACACACAAACCTTCTTTGTCATCGTGGCGGATGATGGCGTCCTGTATGACGTCGGCCGGGCTGAAGCGAATGCGGTGCTTCTTGCGGTGGCCGGGCAGGGCGCGGGACTTGACTCCGCCCTGCTGGCGCTGCAGACTCTTCTCTCTCTCGTAGTACGCCCTGAGCTGGTCACAGCGCATCCGCCTGACCAGCCTCTGTCGCTGGCCTATGGGGAGAGACTCCAGCAGGCACTGGTCTATCTCCATGTTCTGACGAAAGACGTTACATAGTTGGAAACAACCTGCGGACAAAGAGAAGGAGAAAGGTTGCAGGTGACATGCTCCTCCATATTTAGAGTATGTATATACTACATAAACCTAGTATACTGTAAGAATGTATCAGGGCTGGACACTGAGGTCTCAGAGGCAGGTCATGTTCTACTTGTCCAGAGGTCATGCCTACTTGCCCGAAAAGTCAATTGTCCATTACAAAATGATAGGTCAAATTTGAATTACCGTTCACCGTAAAACTTATTTCTACTTGCATGCCTGAAACTTTTCCTTACTTTCCTTAGCCTGTTAAAAATATCAAAGTCTCAGTTGATGTCACAGGAATGAACAA
>NC_137829.1:11672429-11717429 GCF_963921795.1 Nannobrachium achirus
AGCCAACACTGGTACAGACAAAACTGACTGCACAAGCATAGCTTGGGCTCCTGGAGTGCACGTGTGCGTGCGTGTGTGTGTGTGTGCGTGCCTGCCTGCTTTCGCATGTGTAGCCTATAGGAATTTGTTTCAGGCAACAGAAAAAAAATGCTTGGTAAATAAACACAACATTGCAGCTGTAGGCTGAGTCTTTAATAATATACAGAGGGAATACAATGACAGCGCATGTGTGTGCGTTTATGTTATTGAGGGTGTCTGTGTCTTTTATTTTTTCTTATTTTTTTTGCCTTTGATCTCCTGCCATGCTGCATCCCTCCATTGTTTACTCGGTCTAGCCATCTTTTGACAGTTTCCACCCAATCCCTAATCCCTGCAGATTCAGCTTCCTTTGAACTCGCATTACACTATAGCGCTCAAACACCACCCCTTTCTTCCTCTCTCCTCTTCTACTCTCCTCATCTTACCTCTCCTCTCCTCACCTTACCTCTACCAATATCCTCTCCCAATATTCTCACCTACCCTCCTGCAGCAGCTGTTTTATGGACAGCACAGGAAGTGCTCATAACTGGCTTCATGGAGGAAATACATATGTCTCATTCCTGTCTCTTTGGACGTATAAACATGCACGCACACACTTAGACACAATGTCTTTCACTCTATCTGTGAGGCTCGTAAATCAGCCTCTAAACATGCTGTCAGGGAGATCTTCCGCAAACCTCGACAGTCACAGTGTATGGCAGGTTAATATGGACGTTACATGGCATAAATGACACAGACCGATGGGCATCCGTGACACTGCGTCTTATAACATTAAACTGCATACTGTAGGAGAGAGAAACTACAGCAGCAAAGACAACGTGCCGCAAACATATCAGGCAGGACGAGATGTGCATGAATGAGACAAGGGAAGGAGGACTAGATGGGAGTGAAGGACAAATATAGGAGGGATGCAGGGTATGACATATGAGAGAGACGGACAGACAGACAGACAGAGGAAGTTCTGTTATTGATTGGATGTGGAATACACCAACCCAGGCTACAGCTAATAACACGGACAGCACTGCACCAGCTTGTAAATTAGGGAGAAATGCACAGGCACATACTGTAGGCACACGTTCTATAGCACATTCTCGTACGCACAGTCGCACACGCACTGCATGCATACACATGTGCAATTGTGCATGCACTCTCTCACATGCCAGGAACAGGATGATGGACAGGCATCGTCTTTGTTTTGTTACCCCATCCCCACCCCCCTGTCCAACAGCCCCCCTCTCTCTTTTCCACCTTCATTGTAGAGTAGGGATGGGACGATATGAAAATGTCACGATTATTGTGACCAAAGAAATCACGATTTACGTCATTATCACAATAGTCAAAATATCCCAAATATTCATTATCCTGGGGCGGAACATTTGCCAAAAAAATTGCAGATCTACAAGCTCACAACGCGTCGCAACGTGAGATTTGGTAGAGAGTGAAAAAAGACTGTATCAAGTACGTATATTATAAGTACATTTCACCAATAGAGGGACAGATTGCAGATTGGCAAATAAAAGGTGAATTGATCCCAGTGCATGACGGAGGACGATTTCACCATAAATTAAATCTCCACGATACGATTATTGTGAGTGTTTTTTTTATCACGATAAACGATAATATCGCTTATCATCCCATCCCTATTGTAGAGTAGTTCTCTCTCTCTCTCCTTCCCTCCCTGGCTCCCTCCACCCTCTATCCCTGACCTCCTAGTCATGCAGCATCCATCCCTCCTTGCCTCATTCATTCCTCTCCAGATCTGTCCATAATTCAGCAGTCAGTCTCACTCTCTCCTTGTCATTCGCTCCATTCTCTCCTCCCTTCCATTTCCTTTTTCACGATTCCCCTTCCTCAGCTTTTCTCGCTCTGTGTGTCCTCTATGTAGGACCTCTAAGCTTCTTTCACTTTCTCTGTCTGTCTGTCTCTTTCCCTCTCTCTGTCAATGTGTCAGAATGTGCTTAGACTCTCAAGGGATCGCTTTCATCTCACACTCTCTCCCCGTCGCTATACCTGCCGCATTCACCGGTCAACTTCACACATCTGCAGCAGTTCTCTGCAGCAAGCTCACACACCCACTAACTGCACGCGCGTGTGCGTGCGTGCGTGCATGCACGCAGACACACACGCAGACACACACACACACACACACACACACACACACACACACACACACACACACACACACACACACACACACACACACACACACACACACACACACACACACACACACACACGTCAAATCCCACACCTGCTATGCTATGTAGAGTAGCTAGCCAACTTCACACTGTATCAATCATCTACTGATAACTGTCAATCAGGTACAACGGACAGGTCCCTGGCTCCATTACAGATGGTATGCAAACTCATACAGTCTATGTCATGCTGAAAATGCATAAGCCGCACAAGCTCACACACCCACTGATACCTGAAGCACGCACCCAAGCGCGCACACACACACACACACACACACACACACACACACACACACACACACACACACACACACACACACACACACACACACACACACACACACACACACACACACACACACACACACACACACACACACACACACACACTCACACACACACCTGAAGAAGAAAGATGCAGAGTGATTACTTACAGCATTTGATGAAATGGTAGTGAGACATTTTCTGGCCGTGCGAGTCAGCCAGTTAGCCAGTCAGTCAGACAGACAGACAGACAGACAGACAGACAGTCAGCCAGTCAGGCGGGTGGTCAGTCAGTCAGTCAATCAGACGGACAGACAGACAGCAGGGCAGCTACAGGTTCCAGCTAAACTAACAACGCGGCACCGCTGCTAGTAAACCGGCAGGATGCATAATTAATCTCGGTCCCCGCACAGCTATGCACGCTCTTTCTGCATTATTCACCAACAACGGCGATGGCAGCAGCTCCGGTTGCAGCCCATATGCGCACACACACACATGCATGCACACACACACACACACACACACACAATGCACTCCCCTCGATCAGTCACACACACACACACACACACACACACACACACACACACACACACACACACACACACACACACACACACACACACACACACACACACACACACACACACACACACACACCCCCCACACTGTCGGCAAAAGGCTGAGAAGCTGCGGCGGATTCTCTCTCTCTCGCTCCTTTGCCCACGGCGAGATAACCGGCTCAAAACCTCTCCTCCAGCCACGGCCGACGCACGTGCACCGCGCACGTCACTGACTGACAGCCGGCTAGGCCCCGCCCCCTGCTCAACACACCCCCACTGACGCAATGCTTTCTTGCCGGTTCCTGCTCTCTCACTCGCCACACACACACACACACACACACACACACACACACACACACACACACACACACACGCACACACACACGCACACACACACACACACACACACACACACACACACACACACACACACACACACACACACACACACACACACACCCCTCCTTTCTCCGTCACTGTGTGTCTGTCTGTCTCTCCCTCTCAGGGAGAGATGCACTGACTCACACAGACGTAATATAACACACGTCTGTCACAGAAGGAGGAAAGAGGGGGTGGACTTTAATTGTGCCTCCTCATTCTAAAGATGAGTCAGATAGGGAGAGAGAGAGAGAGAGAGAGCGAGTGTGAGTATAGAAGGATTTGGACCGAGAAACGGAAGGAGCTGCGGATACAGCAGGGGGAGCAAGAGAAAGAAAAATGGGAGAGAGTGAGCAAGAGAGAGAGAGAGTGGGATGATAGAGGAAGGGAGGCAGAGGCATGCAATTGGTTAGGAGGGAAGAGAGCACCCAAAGACAGATAGCAAGCGATCGAGAGACTGGAGAGCAGGCACGTGCACACATAGACATCAAAGGGGGCTTGAGCCCCTGCCCTTTTATCTGTCTGTAAAAAGTGCCCTCTCCAGACCATGAAAGCAGTTTTTTACTATGGTAAAAGAAAGGCAAATGCCCTCTTTCCACGCCATAGCTGAAGGCAGCATTCAAGAGAATTGCCTTGTCCAAACTCTCCTGAACTTGAATGCAGCATCTTATGTTGAAAGAATTGCCCTGTCTGTGTAGAAATACATGCCATTAAGCCACAACTCCAGCATTGACTTGATTATGCTTAGTTCAGTGTGGTATCAAGCATCGAAAATAGCCGACCTCCAAGCTCAAAACGACTCGTTGTGAGCTTGGAGGTCTGCTGTTTTCAATATTTTCACCAAAAGGCCCTTTTAGAGATTCCAGCCACTGCCTCTGTAACATTCTCTGCACGTCCCTGCTGGAGAGATGGAGCAAGGAGAGAGAGGGTCAGGGAAAGAGGGAGACAGAGCAAGATAGAGAGAGACAGAGGGACAGAGACAGGGAGAGAGATGAAGAGTGTATGAAGTTGCTGCAGTGCGGTTGGTTGTTGGTGTGTTGACTGGTTAATTGCTCATTCACCGATGGTATTAAACCACTTGAACCCTAAATACTTCATTAACTGGAGTCCCTCAGGGGTCTATACAAGGCGTTTTTTTCCCTCTACACAAAATCTCTCGCCAATAATCGCTGATCTATAACAGTCGTCTCTCTCTCTCTCTTATACACGCACGCACGCACGCACACACACACACACACACACACACACACACACACACACACACACACACACACACACACACACACACACACACACACACACACACACACACACACACACACACAGAAAGTGAGTGACAGAAAGAGAAAGAAAGAGAGAGAAAGAGAGCAGAGAGAAAAGTGTTTGTATTCAGACAGGGAGGTAAACACAAGGTGACAGAAAGTGTTTGATAGCAAAATTTGGAGAGAAAAAATTGAGAGAATAATAGGGAGGTAGAGAGACGGATATAGAGGTAGACGGACAGAGAGAGTCAGAGAGTCACAGAAGCGTAGAAAGCCTTAACAGAGTGTGCAATGTGTGACTAAAGGTAGATTTTGACACACGCTGGCGAATGTGTGCCACTGTGAAAGAACAGCTCCAGGATGAAATCACAGCTTTATCCCCTATGATCTGTCTTCACAGTGACAGATCAGAGAGAGAGAGAGAGAGAGAGAGAGAGAGAGAGAGAGAGAGAGAGAGAGAGAGAGAGAGAGAGATGGGGGAAGAATGGGTAAAAGCAGCAAGGGGAAGAAAAAGAAGGAGGTGCAAGAGAGGATGACTGAGGTGATGGTACTTGAGATTGAATGAGAGAGGAGAGGCGGGCAGAGCCCAGCTGAGAGGTAACAAGAAGTGTGTGTGCACATGTCATTTGAGATGGATGCTTGAATAAATCCTGTCATATGAAATCAGGTCACAAATACAACCCCCTGCCTGTGCCTGGCGCTGCAGAAATAAAAACGTAAGATTAAAGACCTATGGATATTGTATGCATAAACACTTATACCGGTATACACGTACTGCAAACCCAATCTGTGTGTGTGTGTGTGTGTGTGTGTGCGCGTGCGTGTGCGTGTGTGTGTGCGGGTGCGTGTGGGTGTGGGTGTGTTTCTGTGTGTAACTCTCCAATCCCTATGCTCCAGGCCAGGGTAGTGTTACTGTTTATAACTCACTGCAACACACCACCCTCTCAGCGCTGATTGTGTCAAGTAAATGCTATGCTTGTCCATGCGGACGTCAGGACACATTAGTGGAGGCAGACAGCAACAATAAACACATAACATGTCACATCAGGACACGTGAAGAACACAGTGACAAATGAGGTCTCAATTTGAAGGCCTTAGCTAGAAGGATGGTCAATTCATCTCTGGTGCCACACACAGATACGCACACACATATGCGCGCGCGCGCACGTACACACACACACACACACACACACACATAATGACATTGAGTAACTAATGTAATACTGGCTATGTCTCTATACCGTTCTTAATTAGGTCAAGCACACATCTTGAGAGAGGAAGTGATACATAGAGTGCAAAGTGATATTGTGATGTAAAAGATATTCATAGAAGAAAGTCTATTCATTAATTTGACGTTGGTAGAGAAAAAACACCTGCAGTATATCATATCGCAATTCTAAAAAACGAATCACAGGAAGTCACAGGAAATCATGGTTATACCGGTAGTTTGACCGAGAGATTCTTTTCTGCACCAGGGCCTTGTTTGCGCGTATTATTTCAGGGCATGTAAACGCGCCATTGCTCGCTGCGTACATTTGCATTTCATTTGAGGAGCTGCAGATTTAAATTCGTAGCGCTAATTCATCCATTTGCATCTCTGAGAGTGTAAAAGTCATTTGTACACACTTGAGTCAAATAAAAATCCTAAATGTGGCTCTCTGCGTGACATAACTGTCAATCCTTCATTGATATCCTCAGGGGTCAGTCGATAACTTGGATGTCAATGCAGCTGAGCATAGGGCTGTCACGATTATGACATTTTACATTATAGTCCACTTGCCAGAATCTGAACCCTGGCATATTGAGTACACCAAGGTTTTATGTTAGAAATGTTGAGTATGGGTTCCCAGCATTTAGAAACTGCCGGATGCTAACTTGCATATGTTGAGCAATTTTCATAATTTGCATAATTCGATTTATTTAGCATAATCCCCCATAATAATGGATAATATGTCAAAAACTGATTGGCTGATTTGAACAATATTGGAGTGGTTTTGGGGGTTATTGAGAATGCTGAATCCATTTCTGACATTTTCTAAATTCAAAATGGCCGTTTTAAACCGGAAATGGCCATATACAACGTAAAAAAGTATCAAAATCAACCCACTTTAAGTTGGTATAAGGCCATTTCCGGTTTAAAACGGCCATTTTGAATTTAGAAAATGGATTCAGCATCCTCAATAACCCCCAAAACCACTCCAATATTGTTCAAATCGGCCAATGAGTTTTTGACATATTATCCACCAGTAAGACTCCCTAATCGGGAGATAAGCGACCGTAGGTTGCTTATCGGCATTTTATGTGAGCTGCAATGGAGGGGGTCCTCCACTGGGGGCGTCACCACTTTTGCATCCGTTCTGGAGCACGAGGAGTGGGTGGTCCCCGGGAATTCCCCGTGAGCAGCCCCGTTGGGGTGGTCATTTGGTCATTTTTGCACATTTGGTCATTTTTTACACTTGGGGGTCCCCCAGGGAGCTGGGGGTCCCTGGGGCTCGGGGGGTCCTTGGAGGTTGTAGTTTGGCAGGCAAGGAGTGTGTGTGCAAAATGTGGCATGGATCGGGTCAACGGTTGCGGAGATATGAGCAGGGAAAAAGTGTGACGTGTGACGTGTGACCACATTTGGTCATTTTTTACATCTGGGGGTCTCCCAGGGACCTGGGGGTCCCTGGGGCTCCGGGGGTCCTTGGAGGTTGTAGTTTGGCAGTCAAGGAGTGTGTGTGCAAAATTTGGCATGGATGGGGGCAACGGTTGTGGAGATATGAGCAGGGCAAAAGTGTGACGGACGGACTGACTGACTGACTCACTCACTCACCCACGGACAGCCTGTGGAGGTTTTGGTAGTAAATGCGACCTATGGTCGCAATTACCAGTAAGACTCCCTAATCGGGAGATAAGCGACCGTTGGTCGCTTATCTCCACAAATAGGCCAAAAGTTTGTTTTACCAATTATTACACTCTATGTGAACATTTACACCAGTAAGACTCCCTAATCGGGAGATAAGCGACCGTTGGTCGCTTATCTCCTGTCACACTGCTGACATCAGTATGACATCACACCGTACACAAATGACCCTTATATAAGACCGGCATTATCTACCGACAGATTAGTAACAAGATGTCAAAATCATTGAAGGTTTACCCTACTAACCAACTGTTTACCATAGCAACCATGTTTTTTACCTTAGCAACCAACTGTTTACCCTAGCAACCAACTTTTTACCACAGCAACCATGTTTTTTTTACCCTAGCAACCAACTGTTTACCCTAGCAACCAATTGTTTACCATAGCAACCATGTTTTCTTACCCTAGCAACCAACTGTTTACCCTAGCAACCAACTGTTTACCATAGCAACCATGTTTTTTACAGGGCCTGGGATTGATGACATCAGAAATCTCCATATATGGGCATGAAAGGGATTTTGTTTCTGGAAATATGTCTGTGGGGTGCCACATTTGGAATAAAACACTTACATCACACATCTGGATATCCATACAGCCCATCTAGTTTGCCTGTGTCCATTTATGCCCATATATCTGATGACATTGGGACAATGATCTCCATATATGGGCATAAAACTTATGTTAATTAGTAAAGCCTGGGGATCTCCATATATGGGCATGAGGGGTACCCTAAAAGGGCATCATCTGGGAATAGCAAATATAGTTATCCTAGAAAGTGAAAATCTTACATCAAAGGCCATAACTACCTACCTACCACCATACTGCATTCCTCATTAAACTACCTACCAGTAAGATGCCTAAGGGAGAAAAGCAAAGGGCGAGGTTGCACCATTTCTTGGTCTTCTGGCCAGTGATGTATATCGGACCATTTAACCATATATGGAGACATCTGGTACCCAAAGATATTCACAGATATGGGCTTAATATTGATGACATAAGGGATCTCCATATATGGGCGTAAAAGGGATTTGGTTCCCCTGGCATCACAGGGATCTCCATATATGGGCATAAAATGGATTTGGTTACCCTGGCAACACGGGGATCTCCATATCTCCATATATGGGCATAAAAGGGATTTGGTTCCCCTGGCATCACAGGGATCTCCATATATGGGCATAAAAGGGATTTGGTTCCCCTGACATTACAGTGATGTCAGTGGCTGGTTCTACAGAGGGGATCTCCATTTATGGGCATAAAAGGGAATGTATGTATGATGATGTCAGATATCATAGACGTCATAGGACTTTCACATAACGAATAACTGAGTAAGCATGTAAACCCGTAAAATCTATATTTGGGCATGGCTGATTTATGACCTCATCATGATGACACGAGCAAACACAGCTGAATTGTATAAATGATCAGTGCAGAAACCAACAGAAGTATTTGACCAAGACTCTTCGATTTAAACATCAACAAAGGTGTGACATTTGTTGATGGTCACGTGTGACGTGTGACGGACGGACGGACGGACGGACGGACGGACGGACGGACGGCCGGTGGAGGTTTTCATAGTAAACTGCTCCCTGACGGTCGCAATCAACAAATCCCAAGTACAGGGCATCATCTGGGATACAATCCCTTTTATGCCCATATATGGAGATCCCTAACATAATCCCTTTCATGCCCATATATGGAGATCCCTAACAGAATCCCTTTTATGCCCATATATGGAGATCCCTAACAGCATCCCTTTTATGCCCATATATGGAGATCATTAACAGCTAACATAATCCCTTTTATGCCCATATATGGAGATCCCTAACAGAATCCCTTTTATGCCCATATATGGAGATCCCTAACAGAATCCCTTTTATGCCCATATATGGAGATCCCTAACAGAATCCCTTTTATGCCCAGTTGGTTGCTAGGGTAAAAAAACATGGTTGCTATGCTAAACAGTTGGTTGCTAGGGTAAACAGTTGGTTGCTAGGGTAAAACCATGGTTGCTAAGGTGGTTGCTAACGTACACTAACAGACCAGCAACAACAGACTGTTGCCACAGCAACGTACACAAAGGTTTGTGTACACATGTGGTGTGATGTCATACTGAAGATATATGACATCACACCGTACACAAACAAAGGTGTGACGTGTGACGGACGGACGGACGGACGGACGGACGGACGGCCGGTGGAGGTTTTCATAGTAAACTGCTCCCTGACGGTCGCAATTATAGGGGATTATGACCAGTAAGACTCCCTAATCGGGAGATAAGCGACCGTTGGTCGCTTATCTCCTGTCACACTGCTGACATCAGTATGACATCACACCGTACACAAATGACCCTTATATAAGACCGGCATTATTTACCGACAGATTAGTAACAAGATGTCAAAATCATTGAAGGTTTACCCTACTAACCAACTGTTTACCATAGCAACCTTATGAAAATTGCTCAACATATGCAAGTTAGCATCCGGCAGTTTCTACATGCTGGGGACCCTTACTCAACATTTATTGTGACCGTCAGGGAGCAGTTTACTATGAAAACCTCCACCGGCCGTCCGTCCGTCCGTCGGTCACACGTCACACCTTTGCCCTGCTCATATCTCCGCATCAGTATGACATCACACCACATGTGTACACAAACCTTTGTGTACGTTGCTGTGGCAACAGTCTGTTGTTGCTGGTCTGTTAGTGTACGTTAGCAACCACCTTAGCAACCATGGTTTTACCCTAGCAACCAACTGTTTACCCTAGCAACCAACTGTTTACCATAGCAACTATGTTTTTTTACCCTAGCAACCAACTGTTTACCATAGCAACCAGATACGCAGAGCAGGGATCTCCATATATGGGCATAAACAGGTGACATCACACTGATGTCAGATACTCAGAGCAGGGATTTCTCCATAATATATGGGCACCAGTAAGACTCCCTAATCGGGAGATAAGCGACCGTTGGTCGCTTATCTCCACAAATATCACAGCCTCCACCTCTCAAGTCATACGGGCAGCCATAGTTACACCTGGAATGTTGAATCTCCATATATGGAGATAACCTACCCATCACACAAAGTCTGACCTCACCAGCCCATACCTGGGCATGGACGACTTATATCTCCATATACGGAGATGGCCATATATGGAGATACGATGACATCACAGAGTCCACAGCTGATGATGTGGCGTGATGTCATACAATACACAAACAAGCCCTATATAAAGGGGCAATTCTCACCAGGGAAGAGAGCATTCCCCACTAGCTGAGTATCTTAAGATGGTTGGATGTGATGATAAGCCACAAATAGGCCAAAAGTTTGTTTTACCAATTATCAAGACATACGGGCAGTTGACAGTTTGCCATTGTTACTCATTGAAGTTGAATCTCCATCTGAATCCCTTTTATGCCCATATATGGAGATCCCTGCTCTGAGTATCTGACATCACTAATCCCTTTTATGCCCATATATGGAGATCCCTGCTCTGAGTATCTGACATCACTAATCCCTTTTATGCCCATATACAGTATGGAGATCCCTAACAGAATCCATTTTATGCCCATATATGGAGATACCTGCTCTGAGTATCTGACATCACTGTGATGTCACCTGTTTATGCCTAAATATGGAGATCCCTGCTCTGAGTATCTGACATCATTGCGATCTCACCTGTGATGTCACAGTGACACATCACCTCAGTATCTGTGATGTCACAGTGACACATCACCTCAGTATCAGGCGTTACACGTATACATTGAGCAGGGCAAAGGTGTGACGTGTGTGACGGACGGACGGACGGACGGACGGACGGACGGACGGACGGACGGACGGCCGGTGGAGGTTTTCATACCAGTAAGACTCCCTAATCTCCACAAATATCACAACCTCCACCTCTCACGTCATACGGGTAGCCATAGTTACACCTGGAATGTTGAATCTCCATATATGGAGATAACCTACGCATCACACAAAGTCTGACCTCACCAGCCCATACTTGGGCATGGACGACTTATATCTCCATATACGGAGATGGCCATATATGGAGATACGATGACATCACAGAGTCCACAGCTGATGATGTGGCGTGATGTCATACAATACACAAACAAGCCCTATATAAAGGGGCAATTCTCACCAGGGAAGAGAGCATTGCCTGGAATGTTGAATCTCCATATATGGAGATAACCTACGCATCACACAAAGTCTGACCTCACCAGCCCATACTTGGGCATGGACGACTTATATCTCCATATACGGAGATGGCCATATATGGAGATACGATGACATCACAGAGTCCACAGCTGATGATGTGGCGTGATGTCATACAATACACAAACAAGCCCTATATAAAGGGGCAATTCTCACCAGGGAAGAGAGCATTGCCTGGAATGTTGAATCTCCATATATGGAGATAACCTACGCATCACACAAAGTCTGACCTCACCAGCCCATACTTGGGCATGGACGACTTATATCTCCATATACGGAGATGGCCATATATGGAGATACGATGACATCACAGAGTCCACAGCTGATGATGTGGCGTGATGTCATACAATAAACAAACAAGCCCTATATACTGATGCGATACGATGACATCACAGAGTCCACAGCTGATGATGTGGCGTGATGTCATACAATAAACAAACAAGCCCTATATACTGATGCGGAGATATGAGCAGGGCAAAGGTGTGACGTGTGACGTGTGACCGACCGACCGACGGACGGACGGCCGGTGGAGGTTTTCATAGTAAACTGCTCCCTGACGGTCGCAAAAACCTCCACCGGCCGTCCGTCGGTCACACGTGCGGTCGACCGCACGTCACACGTGCGGTCGACGTGTGATGAGGTCACGATGAGTCATCTATGCCCAAATATAGATTTCTAGGTCAGATGGCCCATAGAGTTTGTGATGTCAAACCTACAGTCGTTGTACCTTGAAAGTGCTGGTGGTGGTACCACAATGGCAGTTTGGTGGTACCACCTAATTTTCTATTCTATAGCTCCACCACTAGGTGGTGGCAGAGAGCAACTAATGCCCAGACCCAGGCAGTTTCAGTCAACAAATAGACAATTGAAAAAAAATAAAGTTAGTTAGCTGTTTTTTCTTCTTTTTTTAAAAGAAAAAGAAAGTGTTGCTTTATACACAACTGTGTTTATAATATTTAACAACAATAAACACACTAAACAATGTTGGACAAAATAAATACAAAAACATATTCATAATTTATCTTTTGAGGCAGAAATAAGCATGGGTTGTTTATCCCTTTAAAATTATTCAAGGGGTAGCTTGAGTGAGCAATAATATTTTAATTTCATGGATATTTTTAATTAAGTTTAAAATATAACTCTCTGTGGAAACAAGTCCCCAGTACCCAAGGAACAAAATCAAACCAATCAAATCTTTCAGTTGTAATAATTTTTTGGCAGTTGTAAATCTGCATTTTATGAAGCCACTTAAAAGATAGGCCTATATTTAAATGTGGTAAAACATTAGAGCTTTAGCGATGGACAACATTTTAGTGGCTAATGCAAGGATTGAACCCCCAACCCTTGACACATAAGTCTGACACTTAGCCCACTAGACTACCTTCATCCTGTTGATGAGAGACCATTGTGTTGGCTACAGTTAGTTCGCCTGCTACAGTGAGTTTGAGATATGGCCCAAAATGTATAGCTTTAGTCATGTGCATGTCATCCAATGTCTACTAAGTGAGTGCATTATTATAATAACTAATTGTGTGGAGTCGTATATAATGCATGTTATTGAACTGTTTACAATTCTCTCTGCTAACAGATGTGAATGGAACTCAGTAGAACAAACATGTGTAGACAGAAAAGTACAGTATCCTGACAAATCATGTGTGTGTTAAAGTAATATATTCTTCATTTTGAGGTAGAAATAAGCTTTCAATCAACAGATAGAAGCTTGTTGACAAGTGAAAAGAAAACTACTTGTAATGCTAATGAGTGACTGTAATATAGTAGGCTAATGTAGTGCAATGTTAGGCCTACTTTAAGTACATTTTGAGGCCAACACTTTCAAACTAAAAGATTTGAAAAGTAAAAGTAAAAGATTTGAATACTTTCTACACCACTGGTGGTGAAGGGTATACAAATGTGACCCTTTGTTTGAGCGGGATCTTGGTTGAACATGTAGAGAACAGTTTGAATGGACAACATTTTAGAGGCTAAAGCAGGGGTCTTCAACGTTTTCAGGCCGGGGACCCCCAAACTGATGGGGAGATGGAGCAGGGACCCCCTACCACCTCGTAGGTTGGGGGGGTCGGGGCTACGACATATTTTTTATTTTAAACATGTACAAGTTACAGCGAGCAGGGTGGGCCGTACCACTACCATTTCTAAACATACTAATTTTTAACTGAGAACCAATGTCAATAATATCAACAATCTGTCAATTGCATAGTAATCATGTATTCAAGCTATTCAAAATGGATAGAATCATGATTTATTTTTTAACATAAATGTAAAAAAAAGTTTTTTTTTTTTTTTTTGAAAGTTTTTTTTTTTTTTTTTTTAAGCAATAATTTCGCGGACCCCCTGCAGTACCTCCGCGGACCCCCTAGGGGTCGCGGACCCCCTGTTGAAGACCCCTGGGCTAAAGGAACAATCAAACCCTGATGTCCTGACTAACAAGTATGTATCCTGGCCTAGAAAGCTGTAGCTTAGTGGTTAGTGAGAATGCTTAGAGAGCCTAAGCTCCTGTTTGTCCCAGGTTCGATTCCCGGCCAAGCCAGCTAGGAATTGATGTGTCCGTGAGCAAGATCCCTATTGCTCCCTGAGCCCCTGCTACAGAGAATTGGCGGTACTAAACTACTCATTTGCATGTCATCCAAAGTCTGCTAAGTTGTTGTGCATTATAATAATTATATTTTCACACTAATTATATGGAAATGCATTTGATTGTTTATTGTTTGTTTTATTGTTTATAAGGCATTTCATTGAAATGTTACTTTAAAAAAAAGGCCTCAAAAACTTTTTTTTTTTTTTTTTTTTTTTAGTAATAAGCTAATCTGCATTTTAGTCTACAAACTGTGTTGAATTTACAGATCGCTACTTCAACAGAGGTCACACAACTACTAGCCATATAGCTACAGCTGCACTGCTGGTATGAATGAAAAAAACAAACAGTGGCCAAACCTGTTTGGCTCTGAGCTGGGGCCTGGAGTCGACCCCCGTTCTAAGGAGGCAAAGTTGCTGTAACTGTCTCACGTGGGGGGTTGGGGAGTAGGAGAGACCCAAACCAAAGACATCTATTAACTAGGTACGAGTGAGCACTAATCTTGCTATTGAGAAAGGCTGCCATGGGCATACCTGGCTCTCTAGAGAAAACAGACTTTGCACCCACTGCGCACAAAATGCAGAAACTGAGAGACACTGTTTAAATAAAATTAGTCAGGATGATTTCTAAAGAGATTGCCTCTTTATAAACAACTATGTTTATTACACTAAACAATGTTAGAGCAAGCAAACAACAACAAAGGGTCAAATTTGTTATCCTGCTCTACCACTAAAATGTGGAACACCCTACTGAAGGCCTTAAAGGAGTGTAACTTCCTAACTTCCTTTAAAACAGCTTTGAAAAAACACTCGAAACTGCTAACAATGAACCTAGCTTAAGCTAGGTTAGGCTATCTGTCATTCAATGTTGTATGAGTTAAACAAGGATCTCAATGTAAAACAGCATTGGGCTTTCCTGAGCTTATCCTTTTAATTTACCTTTTTACCAGTGAACTGTATACTGTCATGAAAGTCTACTGTGTGGGGTGTGTGGGGTGCTAACACTATCCAATATCTTGTGTGTTTGCTTTATCTAAATAACATTGTTTATTGTAATAAACCGTTTTTTTATGAAGAAACAAACTCTTCAGTCCCCATGTACTCAAGGAACACCGTACAGGGAAAAAAATCAATACAATAAAATCTCAATATTTATAAGTTGTAATCACTTTTTGTAAACCTGCATTTTATGGAGACTGAAGATTGCCACTTTAAAGATAGGCCTATATTTAAACTGGTTAGAAGTTTGCATAGGAAAAGGTAGACTTTCATGACAGTATACAGTTCACTGGTAAAAAGGTAAATTAAAAGGATAAGCTCAGGAAAGCCCAATGCTGTTTTACATTGAGATCCTTGTTTAACTCATACAACATTGAATGACAGATAGCCTAACCTAGCTTAAGCTAGGTTCATTGTTAGCAGTTTCGAGTGTTTTTTCAAAGCTGTTTTAAAGGAAGTTAGGAAGTTACACTTTCAGTAGGGTGTTCCACATTTTAGTGGTAGAGCAGGATAACAAATTTGACCCTTTGTTGTTGTTTGCTTGCTCTAACATTGTTTAGTGTAATAAACATAGTTGTTTATAAAGAGGCAATCTCTTTAGAAATCATCCTGACTAATTTTATTTAAACAGTGTCTCTCAGTTTCTGCATTTTGTGCGCAGTGGGTGCAAAGTCTGTTTTCTCTAGAGAGCCAGGTATGCCCATGGCAGCCTTTCTCAATAGCAAGATTAGTGCTCACTCGTACCTAGTTAATAGATGTCTTTGGTTTGGGTCTCTCCTACTCCCCAACCCCCCACGTGAGACAGTTACAGCAACTTTGCCTCCTTAGAACGGGGGTCTACTCCAGGCCCCAGCTCAGAGCCAAACAGGTTTGGCCACTGTTTGTTTTTTTCATTCATACCAGCAGTGCAGCTGTAGCTATATGGCTAGTAGTTGTGTGACCTCTGTTGAAGTAGCGATCTGTAAATTCAACACAGTTTGTAGACTAAAATGCAGATTAGCTTATTACTAAAAAAATAAAAAAATAAAGTTTTTGAGGCCTTTTTTTAAAAGTAACATTTCAATGAAATGCCTTATAAACAATTAAACAAACAATAAACAATCAAATGCATTTCCATATAATTAGTGTGAAAATATAATTATTATAATGCACAACTTAGCAGACTTTGGATGACATGCAAATGAGTAGTTTTGTACCGCCAATTCTCTGTAGCAGGGGCTCAGGGAGCAATAGGGATCTTGCTCACGGACACATCAATTCCTAGCTGGCTTGGCCGGGAATCGAACCTGGGACAAACAGGAGCTTAGGCTCTCTAGGCATTCTCACTAACCACTAAGCTACAGCTTTCTAGGCCAGGATACATACTTGTTAGTCAGGAGATCAGGGTTTGATTGTTCCTTTAGCCTCTAAAATGTTGTCCATTCAAACTGTTCTCTACATGTTCAACCAAGATCCCGCTCAAACAAAGGGTCACATTTGTATACCCTTCACCACCAGTGGTGTAGAAAGTATTCAAATCTTTTACTTTTCAAATCTTTTAGTTTGAAAGTGTTGGCCTCAAAATGTACTTAAAGTAGGCCTAACATTGCACTACATTAGCCTACTGTATTACAGTCACTCATTAGCATTACAAGTAGTTTTCTTTTCACTTGTCAACAAGCGTCTATCTGTTGATTGAAAGCTTATTTCTACCTCAAAATGAAGAACATATTACTTTAACACACACATGATTTGTCAGGATACTGTACTTTTCTGTCTACACATGTTTGTTCTACTGAGTTCCATTCACATCTGTTAGCAGAGAGAATTGTAAACAGTTCAATAACATGCATTATATACGACTCCACACAATTAGTTATTATAATAATGCACTCACTTAGTAGACATTGGATGACATGCACATGACTAAAGCTATACATTTTGGGCCATATCTCAAACTCACTGTAGCAGGCGAACTAACTGTAGCCAACACAATGGTCTCTCATCAACAGGATGAAGGTAGTCTAGTGGGCTAAGAGTCAGACTTATGTGTCAAGGGTTGGGGGTTCAATCCTTGCATTAGCCACTAAAATGGTGTCCATTGCTAAAGCTCCAATGTTTTACCACGTTTAAATATAGGCCTATCTTTTAAGTGACTTCATAAAATGCAGATTTACAACTGCCAAAAAATTATTACAACTGAAAGATTTGATTGTTTTGATTTTGTTCCTTGGGTACTGGGGACTTGTTTTCACAGAGAGTTATATTTTAAACTTAATTAAAAATATCCATGAAATTAAAATATTATAGCTCACTCAAGCTACCCCTTAAATAACTTTAAAGGGATAAACAACCCAACTCAACTCAACTCAACTTTATTTATATAGCACATTTACACGACAAGTCAACCAAAGTGCTGTACAGGTTAAAAACAAAAAAGCAACATTGCAGTAGCATACAAGACAACAAGACAATAGCATACAGTAGAAAAATTATAATCAATCATTTAGCAGCAATAAAGGAAATCAAGTGTCACTAAAAGCCAGGGAGAAAAAATATGTTTTTAACAGGGATTTAAAAATGGCTATTGATTGGGCGGCTCTGATATATATGGGCAATTTGTTCCAGAGCCTAGGAGCTACCGCTGCGAAGGCCCGATCGCCCCTTGTTACTCTATTTGTAGCTAACTCCGACAACAGCAGCTGGTCGGCCGACCTTAAAGCTCTGGCTGGGGAGTAGTTAGAGATGAGATCAGCAAGTGAAGGGGGTGCCATTCCATTCCTGATTTTAAAGGCATACATTAAAATTTTAAAATCAATTCGGTAGCGGACAGGAAGCCAGTGGAGCGAAGATAGGATTGGGGTAATATGGTCACGCTTCTTATTGCCGGTAAGGAGGCGTGCTGCTGCATTCTGGATCAACTGTAGGCGTCTGAGTTGTGATTGATCTATACCGGCATACAGAGAATTACAGTAGTCCAATCTCGATGAGATAAATGCGTGGATGACCTTCTCAAGGTCATTGCGGGATAAGTATGGTTTAACCTTTGCTAATAATCTCAGATGAAAGAAACTGGTTTTGACGACAGAGCTGACCTGTTTATCTAGTTTGAAGGCTGTGTCCAAAATGACACCAAGGTTTAAGTGACTTCATAAACCCAAGCTTATTTCTGCCTCAAAAGATAAATTATTGTCATGGGTCGTGGGGAAATTAGAATTCAATAGCATACTTATTATTACAAATCTAGTTGAGGTCTAGGCGCATCTAGTTTTTTATTTGTCAAATGTTTTTAAGTATAATAAACACAGTTGTGTATAAAGCAACAATTGCATTTCAATTCAACCTGAACTCTGCATTGTCGTCTAATTTTTCTTTAATTAATAACAATCACAATGAATCTGTTCACCCTTGCCGTGTTGCCAACACTGTAATGTAGGGTTCATGGACTCACATGTGCCTCCCTGTGGCAGATAAGCCACATTACATGCTGTAACACCTCTAAAAAAGGTGGTACCACATTTCACTCAATTCACTCAATGGCACTACAGTGGTGCCACTGAGGCAGCCAACTGGTGACACTGCCAATCTCAAGTGCTAACCACTGTAGCAACCCAATATAAACAAACCTGATGTCAGACCTGAAGTATCCTTTTATACCCATATATGGAGATACAGAGATCTCCATATATGGGCATATTAGAAAGCCCATATATGGGCATATACGGATGACATCAGGGATATCCATATATGGGCATAAAAGGGACAAGGGCTTACAGTTAAGAGATCTCCATATATGGGCATATCAGAAAGCCCATATATGTTCATATACTGATGACATCAGGAATATCCATATATGGGCATAAAAGGGACAAGGACTTACAGTTAAGAGATCTCCATATATGGGCATAAAGGGACAAGGACTGTTACAGTAGATATAGAGATGTCCATATATGGGCATAAATGAACAAGGACTGACAAACACTGAGATCTCCATATAACCTATGGGAATATAAGGGACGAGGACTGTCAGCTTGTAGACCTATTTTCTAAATATTGTTGTACATTAAAAACTTGAAATGGGTCGTTCTGCATAGTACTTGGGATTTGTTGATGTAAATGTTCACATAGAGTGTAATAATTGGTAAAACAAACTTTTGGCCTATTTGTGGAGATAAGCGACCAACGGTCGCTTATCTCCCGATTAGGGAGTCTTACTGGTAGTAAACTGCTCCCTGACGGTCGCAAAAAGGGATTCTGTTAGGGATCTCCATATATGGGCATAAAAGGGATTCTGTTAGGGATCTCCATATATGGGAATACAAGGGATTCTGTTAGGGATCTCCATATATGGGCATAAAAGGGATTCTGTTAGGGATCTCCATATATGGGCATAAAAGGGATTCTGTTAGGGATCTCCATATATGGGCATAAAAGGGATTCTGTTAGGGATCTCCATATATGGGCATAAAGGGGATTCTGTTAGGGATCTCCATATATGGGCATAAAAGGGATTCTGTTAGGGATCTCCATATATGGGCATAAAAGGGATTCTTTTAGCTGTTAGTGATCTCCATATATGGGCATAAAAGGGATGCTGTTAGGGATCTCCATATATGGGCATAAAAGGGATTCTGTTAGGGATCTCCATATATGGGCATGAAAGGGATTCTGTTAGGGATCTCCATATATGGGCATAAAAGGGATTGTATCCCAGATGATGCCCTGTTAGGAGATCCACACTAACAGAATCCATATATGGTCCTACCGACAGCTGCTATAAGCCAACCCTGGCGATAAGGTCTGAGTCGAAGAAATGCTTCTTTCCTGGCAAGAATTGCCCCTTTATACTGTAGGGCTCGTTTGTGTATTGTAGGACATCACGCCACATCATCGGCTGAGGACTGTGTGATGTCATCATATCTCCATATATGGAGACATAAGTTGCTCATGCCCAAATATGGGCTGGTGAGGTCAGACTTAGTGTGATGCGTAGGTTATCTCCATATATGGAGATTCAACTTCAATGAGTAACCATGGCAAACTGTCAACTGCCCGTATGTCTTGATAATTGGTAAAAAAAACTTTTGGCCTATTTGTGGAGATAAGCGACCAACGGTCGCTTATCTCCCGATTAGGGAGTCTTACTGGTAACATAAAACCTTGGTGTACTCAATATGTCCGGGTTCACAATGGGGCTCTATGGGCTGGCAAGTAGACTATTAAGAGTATTTGTCACTCAAATAATTGCAATTAACGATTTAATTGTGTTTTTGTCGTTGACAATTACATTTCTGTTTGGCTTTCAGGCTTTTAAGTTGCACATGGTAGATATGACACATAACCTAAATATACCAGTAAGACTCCCTAATCGGGAGATAAGCGACCGTAGGTCACATGTATACACAAAGAGTAGGGAGCAGTGTTCCCAAAAAATGTGGAGGGATCCATGTTGATGACATGAGTGTAGACATACTGTGTAGCGAGTTTCGTGATAATAGGGGAAAAATTGGAGGAGCAGTGTCCAAAAATGTGCTTTCAAAAATCGGCCTGAAGGTGGCGCTATATGGGACAGATCCATGTTGATGACATGAGTGTAGACATACTGTGTACCGATTTGAGTGATTTTAGGGGCAAAATTGTAGGAGCAGTGTCCAAAAATGTGTTTTGCAAGAATCGGCCTCATGGTGGCGCTAGAAGAGGGCCATGTGAGAAATGAGGGGTGGGGTCTCCACGCCGCCGAGGCGGACGAATAGGTACCGGCCCCGGCTCTCCCGGTCGCTCCTAGCCCAAGTTACGGCATTGTATGTGCGCTGCAGTGGCAGGGGGTCCTCCACTGGGGGCGGCACCACTTTTGCATCCGTTCTGGAGCACCAGGAGTCGGTGGTCTCCGGGAATTCCCCGTGAGCAGCCCCGTTGGGGTGGTCATTTGGTCATTTTTGCACATTTGTTCATTTTTTACATCTGGGGATCCCCCAGGGACCCTCCCTGGGGCTCCGGGGGTCCTTGGAGGTTGTAGTTTGTCAGGCAAGGAGTGTGTGTGTAAAATCTGGCATGGATCGGGTCAACGGGTGCGGAGATATAAGCAGGGAAAAAGTGTGACGTGTGACGTGTGAGCACATTTGGTCATTTTTTACATCTGGGGGTCCCCCAGGGACCTGGGGGTCCCTGGGGCTCCGGGGGTCCTTGGAGGTTGTAGTTTGGCAGTCAAGGAGTGTGTGTGCAAAATCTGGCATGGATCGGGGCAACGGTTGTGGAGATATGAGCAGGGCAAGAGTGTGACGGACTCACTGACGCACGGACAGCCGGTGGAGCTTTTGATAGTAAATGCGACCTACGGTCGCAACAAAGAAATTACTGAAATATTTGACAACTTTATACTTAAAAAAGAACATTGATAGTGGAAATGGCCGATCTACAAGCTCACAACGCGTTGCGATGCGCTGTGAGCTTGTAGATCTGCCATTTCCACTATTTTTGATTTTTTTTTTTAAATATATGAACATTTTTCAACATGGAAACGATTCTGACGATTATGAAAAATAATCACAATTATGCAGAATAATTGCGATAAGAAGATTATGTAATAATTGTGACAGTCCTAACTGAGCTTTTGTGCTCTGTTCAGATCAAAGGCTGAATATCCAGTGTGTCTTTAAGATGCAGGAAATGTTCCCAATTATACAATGAGCCCACTGGGCAAAAGGAAAGGTTTCTTATTTTTGTATTTTTTTGGAGGGGGGGGGACTATGCATTAAATATGAGGTGGGATTGCAAATGGATTCATTATTAATGTTATGTGATATACAATATTTACCCAGATAAATCATTATTTATTTTCCTCAGTCAAATTTGGGGGAGACTTTTGATAATATTTGCATTTATTTATGGGTGGCTTAATGTTGATGGGCGAATAAACACCCCAAACATGGACTTAGCTTTCGAAATCCTCCAGCATGTAATTAAAAAGCTTTCTCCCAGCACACTTGAAAATGTAGCCATGTGGAATGCACACACACACACAAACACGTGCGCGCGCGTGTGCACACACACACACACACACACACACACACACACACACACACACACACACACACACACACACACACACACACACACACAAAAATCCCTCACACCCCTCCCAATAGACTACTGGACTTGTCTGATTAGTGTCTTGTTAATGAGAATTCTTTGCGCACGCGCGCACGCACGCACGCACGCACACACACACACACACACACACACACACACACACACACACACACACACACACACACACACACACACACACACACACACACACACACACACACACACACACACACACACACACATCGCTAATCCAATCCAATGCTTTATTATTCACTGGATTACATTTTATCTGCCTTCTCCCATCCCCCTGTCTGTCTGTCTCTGTTTGTCTGTCTGTCTGTCTGTCTGTCTGTCTGTCTCTCTCTCTCTCTCTCTCTCTATCTTACACCTGAAGGTCACTTTCCCAGCACCATCTACTCTATCTGTCTGCTATATCATCTTTTGAAGTCATAATCTCAGGCTGGAAACTACCTTCTCTCCAATTAGTTTAGTGTCACATAGGCTGTGGTTACATGGACAATATGTATTCATTCAGAATGAACTGATTCTGAACAGAGATTCATCCCCAACTGTTTACATGGAACTTGAATAAGAGTATATTCTGATTCAAACGGCATATGAATGAAAATTCATTCGGAATGAAATGGAGGTGTTTACATGAGCATTTGTATTCTGAATGAGCAGTCATTCTGAATACAAGTGGAATATACCTGTCCATGTACAGTAAACGCAGTAATTGAGGGGTTCACTACAATGAATGTGTATTGGGTGATAATAAAATAAAAATAATGCATAGCATTAAATATTCATATCCTGACACAAGCTTAGCAGAAGCCCAACGGGCATTCTAAAGTAAACATTCCATAATTGGTCCTCACTAATGCTCATTATCCGATACCACCATTTCCGCATACACGCTCAGTATCTTAGAGTCTTTTGACAGTTCAGAAACCTGCTGTGCTTACCAATGACATCTTATGTTGGGATTCCAAGCTAACATAGCTTTGTCTTCATGGAAAGTCAGTATGCTGAAATAGAAGCCACTTTTTTTTTTGAGCGGTGGTAGACACACACACACACACACACACACACACACACACACACACACACACACACACACACACACACACACACACACACACACACACACACACACACACACACACACACACACACACACAAACACAGTTGAGCAACGTTGCAATGCATGTATTTTACCCATATACCTCAACCCCTGCTCCACTCACCTAGCAGTACACAGTCACCACTGCTAAGTTCACACGGGTGTGATTTTTTAATCTTGTACAGTCATTCATTGGTAGGCAGCAGGTTTTTTAACTACACCGCTGAGACGCAGAGGGAGTAGACAGAAACGGTGCCATCTTGTAATGAGCAATGTAGCCTCGGAAACCCAGGCTTCATTTGGCGATCGGAAGAAAATGAAGCCTGGGCGATCGCGTTATGATCACTGTTGGAGGAAGTGTATAATTTCCCTAACCAATCAGAGTGGAGAACGTCACACCGAATGTGTTGACGTCATGACGCAGCAGCGTTCTCTGCGCTGAGCAGAGCAGCAGAGGGGGGAGGGGGGAGGAGAACACATGCTATTGGTCGGAGACTTGCGGTGAGACTCGCCGTGCCCGCCCATCTGCCTACACGAACTGGTCCGCGTTAGCCTAGTGTGTGAGCAATGTAACAGTGAAGAGCATATATAAAGATAGAGCTTCTTAAGCAACATATTCATGCAATGCCCAGCCTTTAGAAGGTGGATACAATATGTGAGAGCTCCAACTCACACAGTAAAAAAGTGTTAATGTACTATTTGCAACTCTGAGAGTGTACAAATCTAACCAAACCAGTAAGACTCCCTAATCGGGAGATAAGCGACCGTTGGTCGCTTATCTCCACAAATAGGCCAAAAGTTTGTTTTACCAATTATTACACTCTATGTGAACATTTACATCAACAAATCCCAAGTACTATGCAGAACGACCCATTTCAAGTTTTTAATGTACAACAATTTTTAGAAAATAGGTCTACAAGCTGACAGTCCTCGTCCCTTATATTCCCATAGGTTATATGGAGATCTCAGTGTTTGTCAGTCCTTGTTCATTTATGCCCATATATGGACATCTCTATATCTACTGTAACAGTCCTTGTCCCTTTATGCCCATATATGGAGATCTCTTAACTGTAAGTCCTTGTCCCTTTTATGCCCATATATGGATATTCCTGATGTCATCAGTATATGAACATATATGGGCTTTCTGATATGCCCATATATGGAGATCTCTTAACTGTAAGCCCTTGTCCCTTTTATGCCCATATATGGATATCCCTGATGTCATCCGTATATGCCCATATATGGGCTTTCTAATATGCCCATATATGGAGATCTCTGTATCTCCATATATGGGTATAAAAGGATACTTCAGGTCTGACATCAGGTTTGTTTATATTGGGTTGCTAGGTTTGACATCACAAACTCTATGGGCCATCTGACCTAGAAATCTATATTTGGGCATAGATGACTCATCGTGACCTCATCACACGTCGACCGCACGTGTGACGTGCGGTCGACCGCACGTGTGACCGACGGACGGCCGGTGGAGGTTTTCACACACACACACACACACACACACACACACACACACACACACACACACACACACACACACACACACACACACACACACACACACACACACACACACACATCGCTAATCCAATCCAATGCTTTATTATTCACTGGATTACATTTTATCTGCCTTCTCCCATCCCCCTGTCTGTCCATCTCTGTTTGTCTGTCTGTCTGTCTCTCTCTCTCTCTCTCTCTCTCTATCTTACACCTGAAGGTCACTTTCCCAGCACCATCTACTCTATCTGTCTGCTATATCATCTTTTGAAGTCATAATCTCAGGCGGAAACTACCTTCTCTCCAATTAGTTTAGTGTCACATAGGCTGTGGTTACATGGACAATATGTATTCATTCAGAATGAACTGATTCTGAACAGAGATTCATCCCCAACTGTTTACATGGAACTTGAATAAGAGTATATTCTGATTCAAACGGCATATGAATGAAAATTCATTCGGAATGAAATGGAGGTGTTTACATGAGCATTTGTATTCTGAATGAGCAGTCATTCTGAATACAAGTGGAATATACCTGTCCATGTACAGTAAACGCAGTAATTGAGGGGTTCACTACAATGAATGTGTATTGGGTGATAATAAAATAAAAATAATGCATAGCATTAAATATTCATATCCTGACACAAGCTTAGCAGAAGCCCAACGGGCATTCTAAAGTAAACATTCCATAATTGGTCCTCACTAATGCTCATTATCCGATACCACCATTTCCGCATACACGCTCAGTATCTTAGAGTCTTTTGACAGTTCAGAAACCTGCTGTGCTTACCAATGACATCTTATGTTGGGATTCCAAGCTAACATAGCTTTGTCTTCATGGAAAGTCAGTATGCTGAAATAGAAGCCACTTTTTTTTTTGAGCGGTGGTAGACACACACACACACACACACACACACACACACACACACACACACACACACACACACACACACACACACACACACACACACACACACACACACACACACACACACACACAAACACAGTTGAGCAACGTTGCAATGCATGTATTTTACCCATATACCTCAACCCCTGCTCCACTCACCTAGCAGTACACAGTCACCACTGCTAAGTTCACACGGGTGTGATTTTTTAATCTTGTACAGTCATTCATTGGTAGGCAGCAGGTTTTTTAACTACACCGCTGAGACGCAGAGGGAGTAGACAGAAACGGTGCCATCTTGTAATGAGCAATGTAGCCTCGGAAACCCAGGCTTCATTTGGCGATCGGAAGAAAATGAAGCCTGGGCGATCGCGTTATGATCACTGTTGGAGGAAGTGTATAATTTCCCTAACCAATCAGAGTGGAGAACGTCACACCGAATGTGTTGACGGCATGACGCAGCAGCGTTCTCTGCGCTGAGCAGAGCAGCAGAGGGGGGAGGGGGGAGGAGAACACATGCTATTGGTCGGAGACTTGCGGTGAGACTCGCCGCGCCCGCCCATCTGCCTACACGAACTGGTCCGCGTTAGCCTAGTGTGTGAGCAATGTAACAGTGAAGAGCATATATAAAGATAGAGCTTCTTAAGCAACATATTCATGCAATGCCCAGCCTTTAGAAGGTGGATACAATATGTGAGAGCTCCAACTCACACAGTAAAAAAGTGTTAATGTACTATTTGCAACTCTGAGAGTGTACAAATCTAACCAAACCAGTAAGACTCCCTAGCCAAAAGTTTGTTTTACCAATTATTACACTCTATGTGAACATTTACATCAACAAATCCCAAGTACTATGCAGAACGACCCATTTCAAGTTTTTAATGTACAACAATATTTAGAAAATAGGTCTACAAGCTGACAGTCCTCGTCCCTTATATTCCCATAGGTTATATGGAGATCTCAGTGTTTGTCAGTCCTTGTTCATTTATGCCCATATATGGACATCTCTATATCTACTGTAACAGTCCTTGTCCCTTTATGCCCATATATGGAGATCTCTTAACTGTAAGTCCTTGTCCCTTTTATGCCCATATATGGATATTCCTGATGTCATCAGTATATGAACATATATGGGCTTTCTGATATGCCCATATATGGAGATCTCTTAACTGTAAGCCCTTGTCCCTTTTATGCCCATATATGGATATCCCTGATGTCATCCGTATATGCCCATATATGGGCTTTCTAATATGCCCATATATGGAGATCTCTGTATCTCCATATATGGGTATAAAAGGATACTTCAGGTCTGACATCAGGTTTGTTTATATTGGGTTGCTAGGTTTGACATCACAAACTCTATGGGCCATCTGACCTAGAAATCTATATTTGGGCATAGATGACTCATCGTGACCTCATCACACGTCGACCGCACGTGTGACGTGCGGTCGACCGCACGTGTGACCGACGGACGGCCGGTGGAGGTTTTCATACTAAACTGCGACCTTACGGTCGCAATTACCCCACCGGGTCCATATTGTTGTACATTTGAGTCAATCACTCTGTGCAGCTTGCCTAAATGAGCAACATTCTGATGTAAATCACAGATTGCCTCATTTATTTGACTACATCAGTGTACTTCGTACAGCTGTGCTGCTGGCATTCTAGTCATCACAAACAAATGGTGATCTGATGTTGTCATAATGATGTCGTGGCCGGGGGATGCTGCGGTGATGGGAGTACATAATAGCGGTAATACCAGCTCATAATGACCCTCGAATACTGGGCCCATATCAAAGCCAGCAAGCTATATACAGTGGGACAAGCAGTACTTTGTCCGTACAAAGGTGTTTAACTGCTAATCTACAAGGCTACAACTGGTCGCATCCTCTGGGCTTTGAGGGATTTTAGATTGTCTATAATCTATGCTCGCTGCACAGCACAACACCCAATACCAAAGAAGTATAACCAGTGCCATGCTTAATCGAACATTCTCTTCATGCAGTGACGTGCAGTCTGCTCTGCCTCACAGAAAGCGGTTCAGATGAACTGTAGCCAAAATGGAGTTATTTATTTGAGACGAGCGGACCTGTTGTTATTCAGAATTAAATAAAAGACCATTATTGGAGAAAATAAGCCGCCACAGTACGGGAACTCTGTGAAATGAATGCCAGTATGCAAAGGCTGGCTATGTTGAAGATGATTAGACGAACATAACGTCTTGTATTTGGGAATATTGGCTATGTTTGGCTAGGTTTAAAGAGATGTCAAAACAATTTAACAAACGATTAATTTAATTACAATAGGTTCTATATTCAAACAACTGCTCACTAAGTAGGCTATACTGTATGTCTGTGCTTGGTGCGTTGACATCACGTTCCTTTTGACATTTTCTTTAAATTAATTAATATCACGATCCAAATCATATCACGTTACTCTTTATGTGGCGCAGCAATATTTTCCAAGGAAAGGAGAAAGGCATGGTAAGATTTATCTTTCAGCCACAGCTTGTAGATCGTCTCTTTTCCACTAGTTGTTGTAATCCAGATTGACAGTCTGTTCTGCTGGTTATTCTCTTCAAATAGCGCAGCATGTTAGCAACTAAGTTCTACCTGAAAGGGATGATCAGCACTGCCTGTGATAACTTCTTAAACATTCTGTTTACATAAAATGTATTTTCTGTGTGTCTCATGCTGCAAGTTTGCACACTGTTTGTTTGAGCAGTGACATTGATATGCACAGTTGGCTCAAAAAATCCTCTGCGTCCCATCTGCATCCCAGGGGAGATTAATTTGAGTCCCAAATACATATTTTTTAAGACTTCCAGAAAGTTCCAGTGTTCAATAGGTCATCATAACTGCATGGGGTTTTTTTTTTCAGACACAGATCACTTATGAGCTACCATTGCTCTTCAGCAATCCACTTCCACAAAACTAGATTGCAGCGACAGCTAATCTAGGTATATAGGCGACAGGGATACAAAGACTTGGCGAGACATACAGACAAAGTCGCTGCCGGTATGAGCGCATAGTAACCAATTAGAGGCATCTTGCACGTGAGAGAGATATGGCTTAAGGAGCCAGTGGAGACAGGGAGACTGGATTGCCACTGAATGTTTGATAAGGGTCTCATTACTAGCATGGAAGTAGGGTAGAGTAGTAGTAGTAGCGTAGATCACGGACCAGATAAAGACAGCAGCCCTGACGGTAAGTTTATTCTGGGGGGGGGGGGGGGGGCAGAGAACGAGACAGAGAGAGGCGGAGTCTATGGACCTATATGAGTGTCAGTCATTCAGTAGTAGCCCTATTTGAAGATCTAAAGATATTTACAGTAAGTTGATAAACTGTCCATGCATGGTACCACAGATAGAATGATAGGATACAGCGCCTCGGATAATCATGCAAGGGCCTGTCAAGCCAATATTTTCTGTAATTTCACACAGTTTCCCCAATATTTCCCCAATAACAGTCTAAGTAGGAATTTCCTACTAGGAAAGAATGTCCTACTAGGAAAGAGAGAGAGCAAGCGAGGGAGTGATTGAGCTGTAGTAGCTGGCACTAAATATGCAGAGAGGCGAGGGAGAGACAGACAGAGAGAAAGAGAAAGAGCGAGAGAGAGAGAGAGAGAGAGAGAGAGAGAGAGAGAGAGAGAGAGAGAGAGAGAGAAACAGAGAGAGAGACAGAGACAGACTAAGACAGACTACAAGAGCAAGGGAGAGAGAATGGGAAATGTCATCATTATCCAGTTGGGAGACGTTTTAGGACAGACAAATGGCAAAAATTGGTATGTGACAAAAAAAACAAGGTAGAGTGAGATGGAAGGGTGTTGGAACAATTAATAACTTCCAAACCAGTGCCCTGTTTCTCTCATCTGGCACGTGCTACTGTATATCTTTCTGACACTGTCTCATGGCTTTCTGCTTAAATTACGTTTCTTCCACCCCACACACACACACACGCACACACACACACACACACACACACACACACACACACACACACACACACACACACACACACACACACACACACACACACACACACACACACACACACACACACACACACACACACACACACACACACACACCTCCACTATCCCCAAACCATCAAGTGTCTCTGCCTTTTCTCTGCCCAGAACTCCTCCCCTCTCCTTCTTTCCCATGCAGCGCCAAAGAAAAGGACGCCTGCGAGCTCCAGCCAGACAACAATCAATAACCAGATCACACAAAAGAGCAACGCAGTCCCAGAAGCCCTGGCACAGTGCAGCTCCACGACAGAAAACAGCACGTACAGCGGCGTGCACAGTGCACACGCATGAACGACAACAACGCTTACCTCACTCTGTTCTTGAGAGATTGGCACTGAAGACCATGACTAGGGTGAGACACACACACACACACACACGCACACGCGCACACACACACACACACACACACACTTTATTTTGTGTTCTCTTTCTCTCTCAAACTTGCAACTGACATCAATAAAAAACTGGTGAATGCACCACACACTCACTTACTCACACACACACACACACACACACACACACACACACACACACACACACACACACACACACACACACACACACACACACACACACACGCTGTGTGTGAGTGAATAGCGCTAGTGCTGACCTAGCGTTGTCGTGTCCTCGCTGTCCCATACAAAGAGGATGGCGGAGCACGCCGCCGTTCATGTTTTCAAGCAGCATGGACAGCTGCTCTCATTCAAAGACCCCCGAATTCCATTAAGCCACCTACTGACCCCTGTAAGCACACACACGCTCAGCTGTTGTTCCTGGGGCAGGGCCTGGAAAACCCAACTCACCACAGCAGAGAAAGGGAGCGGTGCAAAGAACAAGCAGATGGAGAGGGAGAGGTACACTCATGCCGGGTGTGAACATTAGAGCAGCGGTTCTCAAACTTTTCTGGCCACGACCCCCAAAATAATCATATTTTAACTGGGGACCCTCCATACCCTGAAGAGTTGAGGCATTATATAACATGGTTCTATTGTGAAAATAGCAGATCTACATGAGACGTTGTGAGGCGTTGTAAGCATGTAGATCGGCTATTTTCACAATTTCTGCCGCTAATATTTGACAATTTGGCCCATGTTGAATTTTTCAGGTATTAAAACCGATTTCGTGCCGCCGACATGAAAGGGTTAATTATCCAGGGTGCCGGTCGCTTTCTCCGTCCGCGGCCAGTCTCTTATTTTGAAGGCCGGAAGTAGATCAAGCTCACAATTCCTACTTGACGATGTTCAAGATTCACCCGGAACTAGTTCTGGTCCGAAACGTAAACAATGATCGAAGATGGATGCCTTCATGCTTATGCTATTTTAGCGAGAATCCAATGCCATCCTTGGCATCAAAAGTGTTTTTTGGAGAAAATGGACTGTAAAGATGAGAAAGACCGTTGGTTTCTATGGGATGGGATCACTATTGTGTGCACGTGGATGCGCGATGATTAATCGGCGACTTCACCCGTGCCAGGGTTTTTCACCGGACCGAAGGTAGCCAGTCCAGCTTTTCTGTATATACAGTATATTTCGCGAGTCATCCCGCGATCGGCACTGTAGTTACCTTTTAATATTTCGCGAGTCATCACGGGATCGGCACTACTGTAATTGAGTTAAAAAAGGTATAAAAAGTGCAGAAATGTGCAGATAGTATACCCTCTATACACTTAAACTGTATGTTGGTTTGTTTACTGCTGAGTGAGAAAACAGTGTTGCACATTAAGTTAATCATCTGGGGACCACCCAAAATAATTAGGGGACCCCCCTGGGGGTCCCGACCCACAGATGAGAGCCACTGCATTAGAGGACAAGTGAAGAAGAGGGGCAAACGTGAAAGAGGGAGGGGAGAGAGAAGAGTGAAACTAATGGGAGGAAAGTGGAGTTGGGGAGAAAAGGATTGAGATAGACAGACAAAGAAATAAAGAGAATGAGAGAGGGGGTGATCATCAGAGGGAACAGGAGAGCAAAAGAACAGAATTCAAGTGACAGAGAGGTTGAGAGTGACAGAGGGAGAGGACATGAAGGAGTTTCTAATCAAAGAGTACAATTTTACCTTTAAGGATCAGTCTTAAGAGTTAATTTGACACTCTGGATATGACAGTGAGTGAGTGAACAAATCAATTATTTCACAGCTACCTGTATACCATTTGCAGATAAAAAAGGGGGAAAAAAAAGAAATCCACAGACTGCACATGTGGGCAACTGTGCAATGGCAATGTCTGTGTAGGTCCCATCTAACCACACAAAGAGCCAGCTGACTTCACCATCAGAGAACACACACACACACACACACACACACACACACACACACACACACACACACACACACACACACACACACACACACACACACACACACACACACACACACACACACACACACACACACACACAGGCCGTTCCCGGCTGACTCAAGAATTATGTAAACAACAACTCATCCCCAGGTCGCTAAGCAACCTCTCTAAAATGCCGCCTCTTCTCTGAGAGACTTGGAAAGACAACAGGACCGGGAGAGAGCAAACCGAAAGTCAAGTCAAGTCAAAACTAAAGTTTCAATTATAATTCGATTTTAAGAACAGCAAAAGTGTACAACAGCAGAATAACACAAGATAAAAACCTGGGGGTGTACAGCTTAAGCTGTACACAGTCTAGACTGGAGGGGCGGATCTAACAGAAGGCTGTTCCATCATTTTGGGCCAACCACAGAAAAAGCTAGATCATCCTTTTTGTTTGTACGTGGGGAAATTTACAATTAAATAACGGTAAGTGTTATGGGCCAAGGTGAAGTCTGAAGAGGTGAGTCTTCAGACCATGGAAGCTATAGGTCAGCCGGTCTGAGTGCAACTGGGAGTTTATTCCACAGTTTGGGAGCCAGGAGGGCGAAGAGTCTAGGCCGAGTGGATCGTTATCCTGGGGGTTTTAGTGAGGGTTCTGTCAGCATCCCTGTGTTAGCTGATCTGAGTGAGCTGGTTGGGTTGTAGGGACCTTGAGAAGATTCTGGACAGAGGATCTCTCAGTGACCTGCCATTGTTGAGAGGGTTGACAAGTTTGGACATAGGGTGCCAGTCCAATGAGGGCTTTAAAAACAAATAGTGCAATTTTAAATCAGTTCTAAATCTGATAATCTAGGGAGGCCAGTACGGGGTTAATATGGCCCCGCAGTCAGTATTCTAGTGGTAGTATTTTGAACAAGCTGCAGACGGGAGAGGGAGGGGTTAGCCAATGGTGGAAATGTTTTACTTAAGTAAAAGTATCAATACTGCAATGTAGAAATACTCTGTTACAAGTGAAAGTCTGGAATTCAAAATATACTTGAGTAAAAGTATTAGTTTCATAGGGGTCACAGTGGCGGCAGTCGGTAGCGCTGTCGCCTCACAGCTAGAAGGTCCTGGGTTCGATTCCCGGACACTGTGGGCGCTGGGGGCGTGTTCTCTCCTCCGCATTATCAGTGCCCACAAGGGCCTTTCTGTGTGGAGTTTGCATGTTCTCCCTGTGTTCCGTAGGGTAAGTACCCTCACAAACATGCATTGCAGTAATCCTGGTGTCTATAACACCTCCCCCTAGCCAGCCAGGGCAGGAAAAGGAACTGGTTCGAATAACGGGTTCCTTCCACTCGCTACGTCCTAACAGGGAAACTCCCCCCTCTCAGGTGAAAAGAATCGGCCTGCTCACTCCTCATGTACTGAAGGAAGCAAGAGCTCAGTTCAGGGCCCTCCCTAGGTTGGCAGAGGGAAGGTAGCGCCCAGCACTTCAACAAACGAGTACTTGGCAACGGAAAAGAAATTAGTGGACGCAGTGCAACAGAACAGCAGAAAAGAGGAGAACAGTAGTGAGGCGTTGGAACACTTTCAATAGGAGCATTTACTTACAGCTGCAGTGAACACATTCAACACAATAATACAAAAATAAATAAACAAATCCAACGCCAGAGCAACACACAGCTACGGAGCCATTCTATTCTCAGAGGGTTTACCCCCCCCCACACACACACACACACGCACACACGCACACACGCACACACACACACACACACACACACACACACACACACACACACACAAGAGGGGGAGAGAGTGGACCTGGCATGGTACTAACTGACCTATTTGTGCCTCCATCCATGCCATCCAGTATGCCGGCAGACGTAGAGTTCCTCACTCTGCCAAGGCCCCTTTTAAGTCACTGTCTCAAGACTTAAAATGAGCACTGGTGCCTCCAACATCCAGATTGCTTCTTTATTGCGCAACACACATTGATTGTAAACAAACTAGATGCCCAAACAACCTCAACTGGCTCCTTTCTATGCAAAGGAGCTGTGGCACAACTCCGAGTCCCTCATGGATGACTGAGCTTCTCACCTTATTTCTAAGGGAAATGCCAGCCACCCTAGTGAGAAAACACATTTCAGTCGCTCGCTTGTATCCAATCTTGGTCTTTTGGTCATGACCCAAATGTAATGATCATATAGGTGAGAGTAGAAACAGACTGACCGGTAGGTGGTAGCTTTGCCTTCTGGCTCAACTCTTTTCAACAGTGTGATAATGATAATAGTTAATTGCACTCCCACAGTATTGCTCCAATCTTCTGGCTCATCTCATGCTTCATTCTCCCTTCACATAGAACAAGACCCTGAGACACTTGAACTCCCTTGGTGTAAGGACTCATTCCCTATTTGGACTAAGCCATCTATGGTTTCCTGCTGAGAACCATGGCCTCAGATTTAGACGTGCTGATCCTTCCTCATCCAAAAAACTTCACACTCGGATGCAAAACTATTCCAGTGAGTGCCGAGGGTCATAGACCGATATGACACCATCAGGACCTCATCATCTGCAAAAAGCACTAATGCAATCCTCGGCTCACCAAACCGTAATCCGCCACCTTCACGACTGCGTCTCAAAAATCCTGTCAATAAATATCACAAACAGGATAGGTGAACAAGTTTGACTTACTGCTGAAAACCCTAGCTCTTGCTTTGTGTTTGCATTTACATACTGTACATAGTACATACACAGTCAAATCCACAGTAAAATGTTCATTGAACTGAGAGTAACAGGGGATTTGACTGTGTACACACAGTCACCCCACACAAGCGCGCACACACACACACACACACACACACACACACACACACACACACACGCACACACGCACACACGCGCACACACACACACACACACACACACACACACACACACACACACACACTCCTTCTGATTCAAATTAAACTGTCTCATGTATATTCATCTCAGCATATTCATAATTGATGCCTGGAGCCCTGGGACCAGGGGCTGGACAAGGTTTGCCCCAACGTCTTTTCACACCTTCTCAATGACAAGCCTTCAGCGAAACAAGACTGCTCTTCCATATATCTGACTCACAGTATCACAATCTCACACACACACTCTCTGACCTTGGGGAATAAGGAAATCTATAGCACAGCACTGTGAGGAATATTAACTTCACCGTGTCGGCACATCTCCCGACAGGTAAATGCAATTGAATGCATGTCTCTCCCATCACCCCATCCTCAATTTGCACAATATCCCCTGTGTTTAAACTATTAACGTTCTGCTATTAATTTCTTTACTTCTTTATCTATTCTCCAAAAGACATGCATGTTGGGTACGTGCCACTGAAACTAAATAAAATAAATGCAGGACAAATTCTGTGTAGGTGTAAATGTGAATTTACTTAACTTATACTAGTGTATATGTACAGTCTAGGTTGAGTTACAGTACATTTGTTTTCTGGTCTTCAACACTAAATCCCTGCACTCTTTGTTTCTTGTTATTTTCTTTACAATCAAGGAGGGTATGCTTGCTTGACTGTGGTTGTCTCTGCACTTTGGATAAGAGCGTTATGCAAATGCTGAGATGTAAATGAATGTTTTTGCATGTCCCTCCTACAAACACACACACACACACACACACACACACACACACACGGTTGGTACGACATAAGAGCAAAATGGAATATGGTCCATTGGAACCACCAGAGAGAACAGTACTAGAATGTTACAATAACGATATACGCAAAGATTATTATTACACCACAGAGAGTAAGGGCCGGTGCATACTCCACTTTTAGAGCCGAATTCATTTCAGTTCGGTTCGGGGAGTCACAAAATCTCTGCAGCATCGTACAGCCGAATTAATGACGGTACCTGCTCCCACAAACCTCTGAATGACGTCATATTGTAGTGTAGACAGAGCCGGCCCGAACCGAAATGAATTCAGCTCTAAAAGTGGAGTATTCATTGTCCCTTATACCAGGGGTCTTCAACAGGGGATCCGAGACCCCTAGGGGGTCTTCAGAGTTACTACAGGGAGTCCTCCAAATCTTTGTGTGATAGAAACTTTTTTTCCCCTTTTTTTATATTAAGTTAACCACTTGAACCCTAGCATCCATATTCAGAAGAACTCTAGCTAAAAATAGCAGATCTACAAGCTCACAACGCCTCGCACTGTGTTGTGAGCTTGTAGATCGGCTATTTTCGGCAAAGAGCTTTGGTGCAGAGGGGAAAAAGAGCAGACAGAGTAAAAGGTAAAGCTTTGACCGTTCAAGTGGTTAAATATCTGAAAACACAAATTGACATGAATCCAAAATACACTGATGATTGTGCTGTCAAACAATGAAACTACATGGAATCTATACACAGGTTGTGGGCGTCCCTGCTTCATCTCTATCTCAACTAGTAAGGGGTCCTTGGACTGAAAACGTTGCCATATACTCATACATTCCAATACCATCATATGAAAAGCACGTAAGCTAAGGCAGGTGCTCCAACCGCCAGGGATTGTGAGTTGCACCCAAGCGAGCTGCCAGCCGAGCAAGTGCCCAGTGCCCACGTCAAGCAGCCGTTGACTCGCATCAACAAGTCCACATTTACAAGCAGTGGTGGATGGAATTATTATTATGGGTCACTACCTGTATTACAACTGTGTTAGCGGGATAGTTAGCTAGATAATTTAGACTGGCAGCAAGCAGGCACATGTCACCTCCACCCATGATAGGCATGCAATAACATACGCGTCTATTAAACATTTCAACTCACACACTGGATGAGCAGAATGGGCAATAACACACACAGCATTGATTTTTGCGACCGTGGGGAGCATTTACTATCAAACCCGGCAGATCCTGACCGTCAGTGAGTCAGTAGGTAGGTAGGTAGTCTCGCGTAGCCAGACAACTATTCCACAATCTCCGAATGCTATATAGAGTCTGGAACGGCAGCTCCCGAACGGCGAGTATCGGAAGTAGCCACTGCTGCACTGAACTGTAGTCCCATTGGAAACATAACAGAAACACAATAGCTCAGACAAAGTCATTCGAGCGGCCTATTCTTGTTATGGGTATATAGTTTAAGAAAACGTTTGAAAACATCATGGAGGTGACACCAATAACACCAGAGAAAGACGAAATAACGCCCCAGTCTTACTGGTAGGTACTACTAAGTTTTCATATCTATATCCATGTCCATCACCTGATCTCTCCCATAAACGGTTTCTTGAATTCAGCATGGTGGTCAAACACCATGGGCTACAAACTCTGGCCCCCACGCTGACCCTACACTCTACACTCTGACCCTGACCCCACCTCTTAGGGGTCAAGGCAGGTCGTCTCTGTAACGACTCATATGATCTGATGAAAGGCTGGAGTTGTGCCCGGGAAGTTTGCAGTGTTTTGGTTGTGTTGTTGCTAGAGGACAGAAATGCCTAAAAAAACATGAGCACAAAGATGCTGTACACAAAGTAACACACGGGCACAAGTGCTCTCTCTCTCTCTCTCTCTCTCTCTCACACAACACACACAAACACACACACACACTACCCTAGTACACATGGTAATGCGCTGTCATGAAGTGTGACGACCTTGATCCTCATAATTCATGTTGCATTGAGCGTAGGAGCGGGATCCTTTTCAGCATTCATCACAGTAAATCAACGCACAACAGCTTTTGCATCCCCTCCCACATGCACAAAAGTACTTACATGCACAGACTTCCAAATGAAGGCACCCCCCCACGCCCTCCACCACAACACGCATACACTCAGCATTTCATGGTATATTTAGAACCGTGACAACTGCACGGCACATCTGCTCCAACACTGCTGCTAATTCCCTGTGCCTACACGACTTCCACCAACACGTCAACACACACACGTCCCGTTCTCAAACGTGCCCTCGCGTGCCGTCAATCGACCTGCAAAGACCTGGCGGTAAAGAAAGAAACCGCTTCAAAACCCCCCCGCGCCCCTCCTGCCTGATCCGGTGCAGCAACATTCGTCGCAAAAAACAAAAGAGGGGAAAAAAGAGGAGGAAAGAGAGACAGAGAGAGTCTTACCCGGTGAAAGCGTGTCCGCAGAAACAGGGGAGAACTGGGGGGGGACGGAGGAGGGAGAGCTGAAAACGTGCCTGTCCGATGACACCTCGACGAGTGCCCGCCTCCCAACGCTCCTCCGCCAAATCAATTTCACACTCCCTTCACCTCCCCTGCCGTTGTGATGTCATTCATTCATCCGTTTCCCCTGTAGCCATGGCAACTCTGCCGCTTTGGAGCTGCTCGTTCCTCTCGCGTCCCTCTCTCCCATGTGTCTCTGTCTCTCTGTCTCTGTCTCTCTCTCTCAGTCCCTCCTCCTCACCTGACCCCGGCTCCCTGAGCCCCACTTACTCCGTCTGAGGGTTACACTCCCCCCCCCCCCCCCCCCTCCAACACCACTCCCACGTTGACAGCTCTGTCCCATTCTGGAGCTGGTGTGGAAACCCAACAGAGAAAGGGGAGATTATAAGTCCTCCACACTTTATGTACTTTATACTTATACTGTATGCATGAGTTGAGTGGTCAAATATAGTACGTGTTCTTCTACCAAGTTCAAAGGGGGGGACACGCGATCTGACCAGGGAACAGGGAAAGTCACCTACGCTTCGTCCCCTGATTTAAATAGCCGTTGTTTTATTGAGCTGCTTCATAAGAATGGTACCAGCAAACAAAGGGGAGTGCAGACAGACGAGTTAATAGAGATGCATAAAGGAACAAGGGGAAAATCCCTGATTGAGTTGTGAGCCACCTGTCTCTCCGGCACCTAAACACACAGTCACACTCGGCAAAACAAAAGCTGCTTTCATAATGGGACATTAAATAATGACAGACAGATGTTTGAATGTGTACGGGCACACAGACTCAAGTGCCACACCACCCATGCAAAACAAAAACCTGCAGCTCACGCACGTGCGCACGCGCTCACACACGCGCACACGCGCACACGCGCGCACGCACGCACGCACGCACGCACGCACGCACGCACGCACACACACACACACACACACACACACACACACACACACACACACACACACACACACACACACAACACACACACACACACACAGAGAGAGAGAGAGAGAGAGAGAAAGAGAGAGAGGCCCCCACAGTGTAGTTTGCTTAGAAACGGCAGGTCGGTCCAGTCCAGGTAATGAATAGTAAATGAGCACCACCATCATTACTGTGTCTCCCTGTTAGTAATCCTCATGTTGACCTTGGGGAAAGGGAGGTACTGCCCTTTCGTATTGACAGAAAAATCAAACAAGGTGCATGCTCGCTCGCACACTCACACATAGAGTCAGTAACCCTATCATCCTCCCCACCCCATAATGTGTCGACCACTTGCACCTTCCCCCTCTCTTCCACCAACTCTAACTCCGCCCCCTGGCTGCTGAGTGGTATTTGTCATGAACTTACTGTATATTATGTGAACACTCAACCCTACGCGCCTATCATAAACCCCCCGTCAAACATCACATCATCTCTTCCTGTCCAACTCCCCCATACTCTTCCTTTCGACACCTGATGTTCTGATGACTGACGCGTGATCAAACAAAGAAAGAGGAACAGAGAAAACAAATGAATTAAAACCGCAGGGACAGTGAGACGAACACAGACGGGAGAGACGGAATGGAATGGAGTGAACTAAATGTTTTGGGGAGGCTCTCGCCCAGAGCGGCGCGGGGGTCTAGGAAGATACGTACTCCAGGATATCTTAAAGAGCTGGAGGCATGACATATACAGAAAGACTTATTGTAAGACAGAGAGAGAGAGGGAAGAGTAGGGAAAAACAGAGGAATCTCCACTCTGTATGTCATGTCTTGGGACACCACATCATGTCTTGTCTATCACCAAAAGCACTCCATCTGTCTTCTCCATTCCATGACATCCCTACTTTTTCCTCCACCGCTCTCACTCAGTCTGTCATAGTTATCTTTCATCAAAGCTTTGAACCCCCCCCCCCCCCCCCAACGCCCATGGCCACCATTAATCACTCTGTCTGCCACATATGCATGATCACTTACTCTCCATGTTCATGCTGTCTGGTCTCCAAATAGTCGACTCCCAATAATACCTGGAGTTCATAAGGAGGGGTAGCTAATCTCAAGATTTATCGCTCCATCTATGCTGTATCCGTACCGTCTCGAGGCCACAATGTGCACAAGTGGAGAATGGCAAGGGCAGCGGTAAAGCAGGATTCTACAGGGGAGAGGGAGAGGCGATGAGCAAAGAGGGGATGGGGGTTTCAGGGCTGAGTGAGTATTTAACCTTCGAAATGAGTTCTATTTCATAGAGAGACATGAAATTACAGCACTTCTGGATCAAATCATGCCATGCAGGCACACACGCACGCACGCACGCACACGCACACGCACACGCACACGCACACGCACACACACACACACACACACACACACACAACCCAGAAGTAGCAATTCCCCCCACATTAAGGGCAAAGGCATTGACTCGCTTGTTAGGTCTCTCTCCTTCTTTCTCTCTCTGGTCTATCTGTCTCTCTGTCTCTCTCTCTCTCTCTCCCCCCACTCAGAATCCCCTTATCTGCCCTCACAGAGGTACTGGGCTGATAGACAGCCCCTGTGTCGCCCCTACCTCCACTGCTCCACTTCATCATAACCCCTCTCTCTCCCTCACAGTTCAAGTATCAAGGATCAAGAGGGGTTTGACAGAATGACACTACCGAACTGGGTCAACTATATAGACATCTGTTTGTGAGAATATGTTGGGAGAGTATCATGCTATTGTCGTATAGCAGGGAGATGAAGGGGGGCCATGTCCCATTAGGCATCAACCTAATTTGATTACGGTTGAATGTGAGAGGTGACATGTTTTGAAATCGTGCGCAAAAACACATCACAGCCAGCCATTATCTTTCATCTCCGTGTACACTTCCCTCCCCCTGCGGCTTCCTGACGAGATCAAAGCGCCACCCTTAATAAAGGGAACGCTTGAATGTTCCTGCTAACATTGAAAGCGTTATCTGGGCCTCTGCAGCCAAGCTCGAAGTCAGCACTCTAATATCCACGCTTCCAGTTCAGGCCCCAATAAATACAATTTATTAATTCAATAAAGCCGGTGCGTGTGTGTGTGTGTGTGTGTGTGTGTGTGTGTGTGTGTGTGTGTGTGTGTGTGTGTCAAGAGCAGCACTTGTGACTGGAGCAGAGGAGTGATTGGCTTTTGCGCACCTGCCCTCACACACACATTCCAGCAGGGGTGGAGAGAACCAGCTGCTGCCTCTGAAGCTCTCTCTCTCTCTCTCTCGCTCTCTCTCTCTCTCTCTCTCTCTCTCTCTCTCTCTCTCTCTCTCAAACACTGTGAAACACCTGTCCTCATCACCATCGCAAATGTGTCACATCATCTCAAGATCCGCCCTGCACTCGAGAACTATCACACACGCTAGCACACGAAAAGCACACGCACACACAATTTATAGTACTTTAAGTTTCAACCCAAGTTTAATTGAAATAAGTTTCATTCAGATCTCTCTCGTGGCAGAGCATAGAGTTCAGCCCGCCTCTTCCGGTGCCACTGCAAATTCCATGACGCCATGCATATAAACAGGCGAGCTCGCAGCAGTGTTCGTATGCACAGAAACACACACCTACAGTAAACAACACAAATGTAGCAGAAGCAAGTCCTGGCAAGCCCAGACATTGACCCTGGCTCTGACGTGCCCTGACTGACCCAGTATCCACTAATAGCCCGGGAAAGGAAACAAAGTCTGCAAGGCCACCAGTCACATGCCAGCGAGACGGCGGCATGCCAACATCAAAACCAGGAAGTAATCTACAGAGCACCACCAGTCCTAAAGGGACCAGCTCTCAGACGCTTTCATGTTGGCTAGGTTGACCTTAGGCCTGACTTATACTTCTTTGCACACCCGTATCGCATGCCGGAAATAGGCAGTCTATAAGTGACACGTTGTGAGCGTTATGAGCTTGTTGGAGTGTTGTTTGGGAATTGTGAGCTTGTAGAGCAGCTATTTTTATATGCATCTGTGGTGCACAACAATGTATGGTAAATCAAGCCTTTGAGTTCACCAGAGCAGGTTATTGGGGGGGGGGGTCTCGCTTTTTCGAACGCACATCATTTCGACAACGGAGCGGCAGGTATCGCTACTCACCCCACGGAGGTTAGGGTTAGGGTTAGGTTTGGTTGTCGAAAAGATGACTTGTAGAAATAGCGACACGCTCCCGCTATGGGGGATGCATCGCGTTGTTCCGACGTCTCATTACTCTGACGTTGCGTTCGTCCGACTCAAGGGAGTACAATATTCTGCAGTTCTTTCCTATTATTCTGTAAGGGTTAACTTTAGACTAAAGGCTTGGATTTAATCTTGGTCTCCTGGAAGCATTCCAATCCTAAATACCTGTCAATACAGTAAAATCCTTAGTGTTCATCTAAGGGTCCATCCGGTTCCGCTTGTGCACTTACAGTAAGAGTTAAATTAACACTCAGGACTTTAGGAAAAATGGAAAAATCCAACACCCCAGCCTGAGGGCCTCACTCCTGACAACACATGTGGAGTGTTTTCTCATTTGAAAATGCATTTCAACCTTCTTACCAGTTCAGATCAAAGGTGTGATCATGGTTTCAAGGGATGAAACCAATCAATAGTGTGATTGTATACAATCTTTAACTGCCCTGTTAATATATACCGTACAATCTGCAACAACACTGAAACATAATGCATCAAAGCGACAAGCACAAACATGTCTAACCATTTCCATAAAATTAACAATAGAGGGAATGCGCATGCATAAAGTGAATGGCAAATCGAGTAGCAGATCGAGTGGCAAAGTGAGTGGCAAAATGAGTTCAACATCATTTAACATCGTTTAATGCAATCAGATAGGACTTTTCTGTTTGGATGTATGGGCTGTCAAGGCCAGAAAGTATTTTTTTTGCCACTCAACAAAAAACTGCCATTTCGCATGTAGACAGTGCTCTTTTTTGATTGGTTAAACAACAAGGCTATGCCCCCAATATAGTTAATGCTGGTCTGCATAATATATTCAACATGGTTAGTCATCTGAAGTTCTGAGGCGGTTTAGCTCACACTGCTGCAATTATCCTCTGCAATGTTGTATAATGGTTTCATCTTTGGGGCTAATGCATACCATGTAGTGTAGACTACATGTTGAAAGCACCATTACTGTAATTACTGTACATAGAAACAAATAAAAAACTGAACTTAAAACAAGGCAGGCGTGCCATCAGAAGAGGTGGACTTGAGCCACATGAGATGTGCCCGAGTGAGGCGGGTGAGTGGCCGAAACCAGACAAATAGTCAATAATGACACCTCCTCATCAATATGGGAGGCGAACCGGGTACTGTTCGTTACGTCCCTGTCAATATGTGTCAGATGTAAAAGGTAGAATCACATGCATCAATATTACTTGGGAGTGGGGATGCATTGAAAAACGCTAACAACATATGACAAATTATACATACACAATTATATATATATTATCTAAATTCGGAATTTATACTTGCTGGATCACATTTGATCTCATGACTGCATGACTGCTATGAATGCTAGACCAGCTTTGACACTACCATCTCTCATCCCCCCACCCTCCTCCCGTTTGCCCTGTCAGCTGTCAGCCTTCTGACGTCACTCATATGAAATGGATCTGTCCTTTGGTGTGTGTGTGTGTGTGTGTGTGTGTGTGTGTGTGTGTGTGTGTGTGTGTGTGTGTGTGTGTGTGTGTGTGTGTGTGTGTAAATTGTTGTAAATGAGGTGGCGGGGGGTGCCAGGTCCCTCAAGAGGATCTACATAAGAAATCCAGTAAGCGTGGTAACCCGGCCATTCTGCTCCTAAGAATAGACCCGCAAGTGGCTGGCTGAGGTTTGGACTTCAGAAAGGTACACAAAGGCTTCTGACTGGCAAGATGCCTCTCAGTTAAATGTGTGAGTGTGCAAGACTTTCATCAGCAAACGGATCAGCATTCCTATAGCATTTCCTCTCACAGTCTGACGTTGACTTGGAGATTCTTAATAGATCTAGTACACTTCCCCAGAGAGCTAACACTTCCCTCTTTAACCATGGGGAAAAGAAGGGGGTCTTATTTAAACATTTATTAGCCAAAAGGTCGGGTTAATATCCCAGCAGGGGGTGACTATTTTACATGAATATCGCTGCGGGGAGGATAGCTTTTCTCCCGAATGCCACCCGAATTTCGAAGGACAGCCGCTCCATCAAGGACCTTCCTCTGAGGAAAAATCATCAACGCAGCCGTGCCCCCCCCCCAACCCTACCCCCACCAAGTGGTTTCCATGACAGCCAACCACATAAATCATCCCATAATTATCCAGAGTAAGGTTTGTGACTAACTCACATAGGAACATGTGGTTCAACAGCTGACCGCAGAAGGAGGCGAGGACCGCTCTACACTCAGGCTCAGGCAGGCTGCAGGGTATATACAGATTTCAGATATTACATTCACGATGCAGGGCTTCAGCCAGTGGAACACACTCCTTCAGATCAATGACACTGACGAATGATGCATACTGAGAAAGAATGGCGCACAAGGAGAAATACAGGGAGATGGAGGCAATCTATTATGCTCCGACAACAACCTTTAAACATTTGACAATGACAGGAGAGAGAGA
>NC_137829.1:11719929-11869929 GCF_963921795.1 Nannobrachium achirus
TTGCGTCTTAAAAAAATTAGAATTCACTATTTTTCCAGTCAATTGAGAGATTTGAGACACATTATTGAACATGCACTCTAACCTAGGGCTCTTCAGCCTGTAGATTTCATATTCATATAGGCCTACAAGATAAGAGAGAGAGAGAAGAGAAGACGAATCCACTCCACATACTGTAGCTACTTCAACCCCGCAACAGCAGTGCGCACGATAACAGCTGATACACAGTACAAGCTCATCATAGCTCGGATGTCTCTCTCTCTCTCTCTCTCTCTCTGACTCTCTTAAGGCCATCGGAATAGCCCCACACGCCCATCCAAAACAGACTAGGCAAATTTTCACCTACTGTAATAGTTGTTCTTTTTTTCACCGGTTTGTTCTTTTTTTCTTTCACGCAAGCATTACATGAAATGGAGTTGGCAAATAGATAATATAACTTAGTGGTGCATTTACTTAACTGAGGTCAAAATACTTCCTGTCAGACAGACTGATACTTGATTTTAAAAGATGTACACAAAAAACAAGCAAGGAAACCTTAACCGACCCCTTAATTATTGAACGTATAACTATCAGAATATGTTGAAAACGTAAATCTTAAGTAAGCACCAAAGGAGGAGCGCACACCTACGTTGGTGATGTGCTGACCACGCAGATAATAATGATTGAAAAGAAAGAGGCCGCACAGCTCTTCAGCCATGATGCAAATAATTTATTTAGACAACCAACGTTTCGACTGTAGCAGTCTTCCTCAGGGTTTGAAACTTCAGTTTTGAAATGCCCGCGTCAATATTCTAAATTTGTAATTGTTCAGTGCTAGTGACATGAATTGGGGGATAAAATGCGAAGACCTCTTGCTCATGCAAGACAATTTCTATATGTATTGGATACATCTGTAACTGGAAATCAATTTCCTCTTACAGCGGGAAAATCCCAGTTGTCCTACGTCCCAGTTGTCCTACTGTCATTTAATCTTATTATACACATAATTATTTGTCTAAAGTAGTAAAGCTACAACCATTAAAACCTATCATAATTTTAAATTTATATCATGTTCTGTGAGTCTGTCTGACGACAGCGGAGCTCACCGCCACTGCTGCTGCTTCATGCTGCGCTGTAGAGGTGGGACGTTCGCGAACGAATCGAGTCTTTTGAACGGCTCTTTGAAATGAACGATAGCATTGTGAGCTTGTAGATCAGCTATTTTCAAATGGCAGATATTTACCTATATATGTCCGAAATAAATGTATATAGGGTTGAAGTTATTTGTAATTATAATCAAAATCTACAAAGTAACTATTAGAATGAGCCAGTCTTTTGAACGGCTCTTTGAAAGGAACGGATCCCAGAGATCTGTCTCACTTCAAAGAGCCATAAATCCCATCTCTACTGTGCTGTGCGCATTAGATCAGTCTATATTCGTCGTACGATGGTTACGCGCATTGGAAATATCAGAGCTTCAAGCTCACAACAAGGCGAAACGCGCCACGCTGTGAGCTTGTACGTCTGCTAGACACGCACACGGCCTCACGGAGAAGCACACATCACGTTTCACAGCTGACAGTTCCAGCACCTTGTAACAATCAGCGTGGGTTTAGTGTTATAATCAGAACAGAACTGGGGTTCTTCCGAGGTAATCTATACCAAGCTGGACCCAGTAGACGATAATAAAAAAGGGACCCGAACTCTGTGAAATCACATGGATATTATACAAGCACGCACATGACTTTCTGATCGCATGGATGTGATGCCATCGTGGTCAAAGCAACAGAGGCAAGTCAACCTTCCTTGCGTCATCATAACATAACATTAACAAAATAAAACAAATGTTGTGTGTTAAAGGTTTAATGAGACGTGAAGCCAAAATCATATACTAAGCTATTAACTTATTAATTTGTAGGCCACTGTTTGGCAGGGCGCGCAAACGGTTCGCTTGAGTTGCGCGCCCACTTTAAAGGAGCTATAGTCAACTTTTTCATTGTAGGTGTACATCCTAGTCTACAGACTAGGATGTAAACAAAGTACGGGCCCTGTAAATGTAAACAAAGGGCCAAAATGATTATTTTATCATTTTTTGTGGTCATTTTTTAATTGAAACACATATATGAAGCTTATTTTTTTATAAAATATTTTCGAAACATTATTTTTATTTTAGCATCCGTTTTTCAAGAAAAGTTGACTATAGCTCCTTTAACCTATTCACTTCTTTTTTTTGGCAAGCGATACCTCTACATAAGTAGATAGTTAGGATATTATTTTGTTGGAACATATTGCAATTGCATCTGTGATAAAGAGGAAGGAAGCCCAGCGCAAACATAAAATGGCGTAATTATCAGTTGGGTGCACGGTGCACGCACATATCTCATCTGCAAACACGTACGTGACGTTCAATATAATATGGCCGATAAATTAATTGATTGGCCGGTAAAATATAATCCTGCCGGCCAAGGTGGCCGGCCCCAAAAATGCCTAGCGGAAACCCTGGTGTACAGCTCTCACCGAAAATTCGCCGTCCTACAGTAGGACGGCGAATTTTCGGCGGTAGGGCTCCTACTGCTGTAATTATTGTCCACGACATTGCAAGCGGCACGAAGGCCAGCGGACCTTGGTCCTGCTCTTCGCGCCCGAGCGTCGCAGGCGCGAGTGCCCGCGAAGAGCGGGCCTGGGCCGCGCGGCCGGCGGAGCGCCGCGCGAGTTACGAAGCCGTGGTGAATGCAATCGTTATATTTTACGGCCTGGGCAAGCGCACGATAAACGCATGAATGGGATGAAGATCGCTTGCTTTACAGTCTGTTCGCGGACTAGCCCATACAGCCAGGCTACAGTAGGACAACTGGGACACAGTAGGACAACTGGGACGTAGGACAACTGGGCGTAGGACAACTGGGACTAGCCCCTTACAGCAGGAATCATTTGCTGATTCTAAAGCTTGAATTACATTCAACATTGGGCACATATTGTTTTAACACAACATCCCATAAGCAGCTCGGACGAATGATTGACACAGGAATGTGCTTTTGTTGTATGTGTGTGTGTGTGTGTGTGTGTGTGTGTGTGTGTGTGTGTGTGTGTGTGTGTGTGTGTGTGTGTGTGGGTGTGTGTCCGTGCGTGCGTTGGTGCGTGGACACTAGCGAGTCCAAACTTTCGGTAAGCTTGGACTCGTTAATATTGTGTCTCTGATCTGCTTATTTTACACAGAGAAGGAGCAGTGCATAAAAGACAAAAGCTAAAAGCGAAGAAAGGCACTAAACCCGTGTGCCTTTGAGCAGAGGCTCAGAGCCAAAGGGGAAACTTACTGCAGACTGCTCTCTTCCTTCCTGCTGTCCTCCTCCACTTGTCCTTTCATCCTCTTCCATCTGGGGGGTCTCGTTCCTCCTCTCTGTCTGCGCAACTCCCTCCTAGCTGGTCCTCATCAGCATGACAAAGATGGCTGGCTAGACCATGGTGACATGAGAGAATGAGAGAAAGTTAGACAAGCATAAACTGCAGTCAAACAAGTGAATCAGAATCAGAACCTGAATCAGCTTTATTGTCACATCAGAGGTTTACAGGTAAGATAAGGGGGGGGGGGGGGGGGGATAAGAGAGAGGAAGGGGGCAAGGGGAGGGGGAAAAAGGACATTAAGGTACAAAAAAGTATCATAAATATCAAAGAAAATTACGCAAGCAGTTCATATTCATATACTGTACACTCTACCCTATTGCAAATGCACCTTGAGAGTAGGGATCCATTATGAATGTGAAAAAAGCTAAAGTAATAATCCGTGGCTGCGTACGTACTGCTGACGTACTTTATACGCATGCGCGTACGTGTGTGTGTGTGAGGGAGGCCACAATATTAGCCTATAGTATTCATCAAAATGAACAGGAACGGCGAGTGTGCAGGGTAAAACATGCACAGACGTACGCACACAGCTACAGTACATCATTACACAAACGTGGGCCAACAAACTGATGCGCCCAGCTTGCCTACCGTTTCAACATGGCTGCATTCCAAGCACAGGCAGAGCTGTATGAATTATAGATCAACTCGTGTTCAAAGAAGATCCCGCGTAGTCTATTGAGACACGCATTAACACTGTGAAAATGGCAACGCTAGCATATCAATCACATTTTGACCATCGCAATTAGAACTGGGATAAATCGATACAAAACTATACCATATGGTGAACCGAAAACACACATCAAAAGCCAGGGCTGAGCCCATCAAATTGCCCGCTTAGTTGAGAGATCCATTCGGTGCATCTGCCAGTTTAACTGCAGGGATCTGGATCAGCCTCATTAATTTGGGCTGACTACAGTCTGCAGATGATCAAACTAACTCCCCTAACGTGCTGGAGTGCTACACGGCAGCGGCTAGACAATGGTGTGTGTGTGTGTGTGTGTGTTTGTGTGTGTGTGTGTGTGTGTGTGTGTATTGTGAATGCAATGAGAAGTTGTTACCTGTGTGCATTTTGTGATAAGGAGAGGGCTGGGATGTGTGTGCGCGTGTGTGTGTGTGTGTGTGTGTGTGTGTATACACACACATGTACACACGAGTTACATGTTGCAGAGCCTATAGGCAGATCTTGATTTTACAATCAGGATTCAGAGATCACCTTTGCCCCCTGGCATCAGTCAGAAACCGGGGGCAGAAGAGAACTGAAAACAAAGAGAACAAACTGAAATTCAAAGTGATTGGATCTGTCATAATGTATGGTATGCTTATACTATGTATACAGTTTGTTTTGCCATGTTTTTATGCACTGTGTGCATGAGAGAGAGAGAGAGAGAGAGTCCGTTCCGGAGCTAATCTCGAAAACCAGTGCCAGCATGTGTGCACAGCAGGAATCATTTCCTGATTCTCGAGCCTGATGCTGGTTTTTCTATGAGCGGGGAGCCCACAATGACATCAGCTTCCGCCAACACACCAGCGGTTACCATGGTACCACACAAAGACATTTCTGGATCGAGAGGGGGGCGGGTGGTCGGCATCTTGCTTGACACATACACCCATTATAGATGGGATGGCTCCACTACACCCACCCCCTCCCACCTCCCTCCCGATTGGTGTTTGTACAGCCGTGTCCTCTGTTTGGAAGCCCATCAAAGGGTTAGTGACTCCCATGGTTGTGGTACCCTAAGTTTGGCTTCAAAGTTGTTTCTCTCTCTCTCTCTCCCTCCCTCTCTCTCTCTCTCTCTCTCTCTCTCTCTCTCTCTCTCTGTCTCTCTGAACTTGGCAAGATTTATCGGTCAGCCGATCTTATCGGCTGATAATGGCCTATCACAGATATTATCGGATGTCCTTAGCTAATAGAACATAAATTAGACTACAGAAAAAACAAGAACAAACAGGTGCTCGCAGGAGGTAAAAAAGGTTACTATAGTAAAAAGAGGATTACATGTTTTGAAACATGTCGGCAAGGCTTCTTCCTCTTTTGTGCTCGTATCGTCGATTATTTTTTAACAGGACTTTTATATGGAAATGCCCATATATGGAGGCCACATCGGCCACATACCACACCACACAGCATTAGAGATGCTCCGATTGCGATTTTTGGGGCCGATACCGATCACCTGGAATCAGTATTTGCCGATACCGATAATCCAGATCACAGTGTTAAATCCATAAATTCTTCTATTTATTGTGTTACTGTGGGAACAGTTATATATTTAATGATTCTTCTTACAAAACATTGACATTATATATTGTAGGCAGGGGTCCTTTAGTATCCAATTCAACTTGAAGCTGAGGTTGCATTCAGTCCCACAGATAAATATTGTGAAAACCTAGCTTGTAGATCGGCAAAACCGATACTGATCAAAGCCGATAGAGGCATTATCGGCCAATCACAATCACTCGCCGATCAATCGGCACATCTCTAAACAGAATCCATATATGGCCAAGACAGCCCATATCTGTGTAGCTGGTTCTACAGACAGGGATCTCCATATACGGGCATAAAAGGGATGGTATGTATGATGTCAGATCAGATGACATAGACGCTATAGGACTTTCACATAATGAATAACTGAGTAAGCATGTTTGGGGTCTCACAGCATATCTCCATATCCTCTTGAGCCCCATTGCCCCCGCCGGCGGGGGCAAAAGGTGTTGACCTCTGAACAGCTGTCAATAAATGTCAATAAATCAATAGAGACCAAATCAAACTACAATTTCTTTGTTGATTATTGTTACAGTGCACCTACAGCATAGTAATCAGCTGCCATTGTACTTTTCATCCATACATTACTCCTATTACAGTATTATTACTACTTATTGTTACTCGTTTTTATCATTTTTCACCCTATACTTTAACATTACTAATATTACAGCACTACTCTCACAAAAACATCTGTAGAGTTTACATAGTTTGCAATATATTCATACAATTTTGCCTATCAATTGGTGCTTGGTGAACAATTTTTCTATTCAATATTTATGTTTTAAATGAGGTCTTGAGGCTCATTCACTATTCAGAAGGCAAAATTTCCATAGGCGGAGGTCTTTTTCAATCATCTTTTCCTTGGTAAATGATCACAGCAGGACAATTTGGTCAGAGAAATGTGATGTTTTACACTGCATTTGTGAATTTTCAGGGGGGTCAAGAGTAGCCACAATCATGGTAGTTTTGTGTCCACAACTGTTCCAATTTGGGCATAGATTTTAGGCGGATTTTCCCCCTGGACCCCCCTGGGGCTTAAGAGGATATAGTACATGGATCTCCATATATGGGTACAAGGGGTCTCCATATATGTGTCATAGTCTAATAGAGAACCAGCACGTTCAAGACGCGGAGCGTTCGCCGTGCGGTGCCGGGGCGGCGCCGGGGCGGCGCCGGGGCACCCACAGCAACGTGTTCCAGGCGGAGCCTGGCGGAGCCCCAGACACGAAGCCCAACCGAGTTACGAAGCCCCCCTGTATCCACGAAGCCCCAAGCGGCGCGAAGGCCAGCGGTCCTTGGTCCTGCTCTTCGCCCCCGAGCGCCGTAGGCGCGAGTGGCCGCGAAGAGCGGGCCAGGGCCGCGCGGCCGGCGGAGCGCCGCGCGAGTTACGAAGCCGTGGTGGACGCAATCGTTATATTAATATTTGCCCAGGCCGTAAGGCCTGGGCAAGCGCACGATAATGGCTAAGCTAGGCTAGGCTAGGCTAGGCTAGGCTAGGCTAGGCTAGGCTAGGCTACGTAAACAACGTCGCAAATATAGTCGCAAACGAGTGACGTCAGCGCCTTCACTAGTAAATGCATAGAGTATGAGTGAATGGCTGTCGTACGCCACCTGGTGGTGATTAGTGTGTGGTGAACTACAAAACGAGCGCTCTTACAATGAACGTCCTGGGTTACCCAAACATCCTGTAACATATGGATAACTGGTCCGATATACTGTACATCATTGGCCAGATGGCCAAGACATGGGCGAGGTCACTTGTCGCCCTTAGGCGTCTTACTGATATTATATATACACATACACACAAACACACACGTGTATAGCACCAGATGAAACTACGGCGAAACGTGTCATGCTAATAAAGAATTGATGCAGTAAGCAGTGGTCCATCGCAGTTCATTTGAAGTGTTGCAGTCCCTTCTGACAAAGGGTCTCATATATATATTAGACTCTCTCTCTCTCCCCCTCCTTGACAAATGGAGCCATGACTCTGAGGGCAAAATGCCCAGTAAAGAAATGACCACCCACTGTGCTTTGTCTAACTCCTTGCCCTAATGGACAGAATGCCTGTGTGTGTGTGTGTGTGTGTGTGTGTGTGTGTGTGTGTGTGTGTGTGTGTGTGTGTGTGTGTGTGTGAGAGAGAGAGAAGCGTTTTAGAGCATGATGTATAGGGGCAAACAAACATTTATCTTAACACCCAGCAGCTGAACAAGACCCAAAGACACAAACTGCTACTCATCTGAATTGAATAGGCCCAACAGGCGCTTGTCAAGCATGCCTCAGAACCTTTTCCACAGAGACCTCAACAACCTCAGGAAATATGAACCATGTCTCAGTCCTCAAAACAATGGTTAAGATTTAACTAATGCTTTGACCTGCTATCGCTTTCACCCCAACTTCTGCAGTGGATGAAGGAATACGTTCAATTTGTATTCATTATTCCTGATCCACTCTGATGTTTGGCCAAAATAGGTCAGTAAATGCTCATCTTGTCATCTGTGAATGTTCAAACAACAGCAGATAACCCCCCCTCCCCCCTACTGCCAACAGGAGTGAAGTATTCACCTTAAGGCCCTGTACAATTATAATAACTAGCCCTTACCCGTTCAAAGATATGAGCTCCTAAATGATGTGCAGTGTGTGGGTTATGGGATGTGCACTGTGCACACAGTATATGAGGGATGGAAAGTAACTTTAACTGGTGCTTGCATGATAATATGTAGGAGCATCAATGTAAGAAATACCCGTTTTGTTTAATGGCTATAGAGATACTGTGTACCAATCTGCATGATTTTTGGACAACATCTGTAACAGGGCCAGACAACCCCCCCCCCCCCCCCCCCCCCCCGCCCGCCCACCCACCTGCGCACGCACGCACGCACACACACACACACACACACACACACACACACACACACACACACACACACACACACACACACAGCTGGTTAAACATGTTGCCTCATGCTAGATGCAGAATAGATATGCCTCATGCTAGATGCAGAATAGATATAGATACACCATAAAAATGCTAATATACAGCATATGATTTGTGAAAGTGACAAACGGGCTTCACAGTTATGTCAGGTGTGTTCATATGCTAATGGTGATGCGATTTCAGATACATGAAAATTAAAGTCACTATTGGCCTAGTTAGCTAACGATAAAAGGTCTTAGAACAGGGGAACGTTTTTCATATTCAACCTGAGGATGACTTATTGCACAGCATGAGAACATGCAATGCAACACACATTGCAATTTCTGTGTGTATTTGTGCCATTTTCGGCCTATATATAGGCCTAACACACGTTTTGCATTGCATAATAACATTCTCTTTCAGGCCAACTTGGGCCCCTTATTAGCTAAGAGAGAGATGAAATGTACCGGGATGGGATGGGACCCCAAAATACAATGGTAGGCTATAGCACCTACCAGTGAAATCCATCAACGACTTGGCATACAATCCAAGATGAGATGACGCATTCAGTGTCCTTCCTTCCTTCCTTGCTTCCTTCCCGCCAAGTGCTGTCAGAAAATGACCAATGCAAATCACACAGGCCTAAATCGAATTATGTAATTATATGCCTGTCATAATAATCTCTGAAATAAACCTGTAGCCTACTGGAAAGGACTCATAGCCTAAATATGAAATAAAGTGGTCGTTAAGCCATCGGACCTTCGCGTTTTGCACTAGTTTTGGTTACACATAGGCCTACTGCTATCATGTTAATCCATTGGTTTTGTTTAGGCATAGCCTGCCCCAGGTGTGGTTAATTAAAGGGTTGTCAGCAATGCGTGATGGAAATTAAGTAACTAACTATACATTTACTTACGTTTCGTGTCCCCCCCCCCCCCATCGTTGTAGGCCTACTTTGCTTGAGTAGGCTATTTACTCAAAAGTTAAGTTGTACTTTTACTCCACTGCAGACTGCAGACATTTAATTGACAACTTTAGTTACTAGGTAGGCTACTTTTAAGTAAGGAATGTGAGTACTTGCATTGTTTTTCCACCACTGGACTGCTACGTTTGCGTTTATGGTTTACCTGTTGCTGCAGTCCTCTCTCTGGGCCTGCCACCTCTCGTCCTCTAGTGACTGGAAATGGAACAACAGTCTCCACCCTTGTTTTTAGATGACGTCATCTTTAACACAGGGTTTGTTGCAGAGAAATATACAGTACATGAGCCTAAAAATCATAAGGATTCAATTATGTTGCCCAACTCTTATGTCCTAATTATTCATTGACAATTCTTTTTTATTTGAGAGGGAGATAACAATGATTGACTGATTTCGTCGCCATTTTCTTTGTATTTTCTAGAAGACAGTCACTGCTGTGCCATATAAACATTACAGTTTTTCATGATTGTTAACACGTTTTTCACTACACTAACAGCTTTTTCAAAACTGCACACACAAAACTGAAAACCTCACACACAAAATGCTAAACCTCACACTCCCTTCCCAAGATGATCACTTTGCCATCAAATCACTTAACTGTGTTGACAAAATGGAACTTGTGTTTTCATTTCACCTGACACTCCCTTCCCAAGAAGACTCTTTGCCATAAAATCACTTAACTGTGTTCACAAATTGGAACTCATGTTTTATTTGGTACACACTGCCATATTTTCAAATGACACATAGGTCTACCTTTCATTCAGTACACACAACTAAGCATTTGCTGCACACTACCAAGCATCTACAGCACAATGAAGTGCAAAATTGAAAACACAATCATTGAATTGGAACACACCATATGAATGACATTGACTCCGGAGAATGAGCTATTTATCCTTTTGTAAAATTACTCAGTGTTGGCCTACTTTTTTATATAGTCAAACATAAAACAGCACACAAATATGCAACCAAAAAGTTTTATTTGGGTACATGATTTACAGTAGATTTAGGCACCATGCCTCCGGTCAGAGATGGGCACAAAATACAAAAAAGTATTTTGAAAAAAATCTAAATACTTGGTTAGTACTTGGTCTAATATTGACCAGGATAGTGTCACCAAGATACTATCCTGGTGACACTATCCTGGTATTTGTATCTTTGTATTTCAAATCATTTTTTGTATTGTGTGCCCATATCTGCCTCTGGTTCCTGTCTCAATGTTCAGTTGTGCAACAACTGAACATTGTGTGTAGTGTTTAGACAACAAGGTGCTTGTGTAATTGACATCATACTTGAATGTGTAGCGTTTTGAATAGTTGTGTGTTGTGTGTTGATACTTTGAGATTTTATGTGAGAAGTGTGTGCAACAACTGAACATTGTGTATAGTGTTTCGACAACAAGGTGATGTGTAATTGACATCCGTGTTTTTTAGGTTGATGCTTTGAGATTTTACATGAGAAGTGTGTGCAACAACATGACATCAGAGTGTAAAGAAGGAGAATCCGAGTCTAATGCATGAAAAGCGAGTGTGAAGTAGTGCCAAATCAGGTCAAGCTATAGGTACATGAAGTGAAGGTTGTGAAAATTGTGCCAAATTTTAAATTTTTGTGTGTTAACAATCATGAAAAACTGTAAAGTATATAATTATGACACCACATGAAAATAACAGATTTTGTTTGATTATACACTACAATGCCAATCATTTCACATCAGATAATTGTGATGATCATTCGACAATAACCACACCTATCTTTCCCAGACCCCATCTTATTCATCAGCCAGAGTTCAGAGTTTGCATACCTGGACACACCACATGTTATTGACTCTGCCTCAACTGTTTGATCAAAGACAAAGAACCCTTGGGTTAAGTCTTCAAGTGGTACTTAATACTGGATATGTGTAAACTTGAGAATAAACAAAAACATAATTGTCCGTTCATAAGGGCTCTCTCAATCGTATGCCACTGTACCAATGTTATCCACCCTGTGCCAATGGTGGTACGGCACGCATGCCTAAGGTTGCCTTCCCCTGCTCTATGTTCTATAAGATGACTGATTTCACAGCAGAGAAGATACAACACAACATTCTAAAACATTAAAGACAAGTGACGTATTTGTGCCTTTACTGCCATTTCCCCCTAAAACTATACATACCACAGGCTTTGCCACAGATATAACATGCCCTTCCCAACATAATTAGTCACTGAATCTACAGTGCAGCCATGACCAAGATGTCAGTTATTCGTCTTGTAATGGCACCCGATTTCAGGTGGAATCAAGCAGCATTGCATGCTTTCTCTCACAGGCTCCAAACTGTGGCAGCTTGTTGTGTCCCCTTGTCGTCCTTGTTCCCAGGTGACCTTTTCAGCTCAGGCCAGTCTGACAGCTCCTATGAAGGTGGAATCTCCATCCAGGGACACATTGGCTGTGGGACGAGGTATCAGCAGTTCTACCTGGTCTCCCGCCTCCAGCTTCACAATGCCTTTGAGAAGGGCGCAAAAGAGACGGCTATTGGCTTGGATGGATGCTTTCCTCTGTGACACAAAGGTATTCAAGACCACACACACACACATCCGTGCGTATATTTATACACCCACACACTGTACAGAGTGAGGACAAAAACGACTCACCCCCTGTGTAGCAGGTGTTGTAAGGGTAGACAGGGTTCATGTTCTGAATGCAGCGGAACAGGATAACATACTGAGCCTCATCGCCCACCACGTTCCTTTTCCTCCGGATAACCACATGGCCCATTGCAAAGGTGCTGTCCTTGTAGTACACCTGGACAGGCACAGGACACAGCCAAGAAAAAAAGCCCCAGGGTTAAATCTGTTTTCCAAGCCAGATCCTATAATTAGCTTTTGAGTACTTTGCCAGGTAAAGCCCAAACCATGAAATTAATGTTTAGTAGAGAATTATGTAGTCAAGTGTTAGCCTATATTATATTATGAACATTAACACCACAATGTCTGTGTATTGAGAATGTAAAATATGCTTAAATTGAATTTATTTCACCTATATGACATTAGCTGAAGGTATGTTCCAGCACTGAATAGAACACTCCCTTATTTATTTATTTTTTGCACTAAGCAACTATCCTCTGGAAAAGAAATCAGCCATTGGCATGCAAGCCAACAGCGCCCCCCTGTGTAAAGACCTTGATACAACAGAGCAAAGTAAGCCCACCTGGCTGTAGACAAAGTAGAACCCCTCTTCTCTGACCAGCATGCTGTCACTTTCTGCCTCGAGGGCAGAGCCTCTCTTTAGCCCCACCTGCCAAGGGATACCTGTGTGTGTCTCCAGGGCAAACTCTTATTAAAGATATTACATTGTGTTAAAAATCAAAACAGAAAACAAACCATTGACTTGTAGCATGGTATTTTTGCAGAAAGTTGCACACACACATGGGGTTGCAATGTTTTCAGTTTCCAAAGCTACATAAGGATGGGAAGGATGGGATTTATAATGGGTGGAAATGTATGTTAATTAACTCAAAGAAGTTAAACTAACTATTAACTAAAACTAATCAATGTAAATCACTATTGATACACAATTATAATAAATTCCCTAATAAATAACTAGTTAAATAACTAAATTGCTAGTTTAATTTGAGCAGAGGGCACTTCACCTTTCTGGAAGGTTTGTCTCATTTTGTTTGCCAACATCTGTAGGCATGGCTGAATCACTAGGAGAAAACAGGAGAGAGAAGTTCACATGTTTGCCAAGTTCCTCTGTGGAGATTCCATTTTCCCTGAGAATACCCCCAGTCAATGTAGTTCCCTTATCGCCAGGAATCATTAAACATCTCTCTCTGTTCATCGGTTTCATGTACAAATGATAGGCAGTTGGCACCAATCACAGTAGCAGAGCAGCTATCACATCACATCATCTTGACGTAGCTATTCAGATAGCCTTTGATTAAAAACAAAAACCGATAAATAAACTACATCCAATAAGGTTTATGACTGACTACACTCAAAACTCAAACTTTTACTGCACATAATGACCATACATGTAATTTAGATTGCATTTTTATGTGTATGTAATGTATGTATATATTTACTGAATAGGTGCTTGGCCTACCCACGTCTTTTCTTTCTATGCATTTGAATTGTGAATTGTAAATTGTTCATAGTTGGATTGTCTCTTGCCTGGTCTCTCTGTTCCAGAAGCAACTCTGATCCTCCTCCTCAAGGGAAGGTCTGGCGATTCAGGCTGGCCTGGGTGCTCTGGGTTGCCAGTCCTACTTATCTGTTCCAAGGGCTAGACAAAGATCAGTTCTCAGAAACACACTTTCAGGTACTTCATTGTCAAAATAGATAAACACACAAAATACAGTTTGTGGCTAATGGTTTCCATTTCCATTGTAGCTCACCTGGCATTGTTGACTGCTCCCCTGTTGTTGCTCCTCTTTCCTGCGGCAGATGTCTGTTCTGAGCCCTTCCACCTCAGCCCTGAGGGCCAGCAACTGGTAGAGACACAAGGCTGAAAGGGAAGAGGAGGTGACAGCAGCAAGGGTCAGCAGCAGCACCGGCCAGGACAGACCGCCAGATCTCGAGCCGGTCGCAGTCTCCAAACCTGCAGACACTGCCATGGCAGAGCCCAGGCCTGAATCTCCTGAGAACTCACGCTGGCAGCATGACAATCCACATTCCACAGCCTCAGCCTTTGGTCAGAGGTTTGCTTCTCTGTGTCGATCAGTTGAGTAAATCCTCCATTTTGACCCTAATATATCTTTCTTTCACATTCACTCACTTCCTTAACTTTCGACTTTGCCTGTGTGCCAGTGTCCTGCTCTAGAGTTTTGTGACTGCGCAATATGGATACAGTGCTTATCAAGGCAGTGCTTCCCCCTCCCATCTTCCGCTCAGCTAACCAATCTGCTTCCTGCTTGACCTGCCCAGACAAACATCTCATCTTGGGGTAGAGATCCAACTGTGAGTTTTTTTTTTAAACTTTAAAAGTTAATAAAAAGTCCCAAAACAACCGGTAGATTTGACTGCAATCAAAATGACTCATTCCCAGAGCTTAAAAGTGAAGATTAAAAATGTTTCCATTTTGATTTAAACAAATATCAACTTTGGAAGTAGTCATTTAGTTAAATAAGTGTCACACAAGTCGATATTTAATATATTAATTTATTGCATGTTATTACTGTACAGAAAATAGAAAGTGAAAATGTGTGCTTAGAAAAGAAGAGTTGTTGACTTTGAAATAGAAAAGAAACACATCAACTCTGACATATGGAAATGACTAGAAATGCTAAGTTCCATACAGGAAGGGATGAACAGTTTTGATGTTAGACTGCTCAGAAAGCTTCCCTTATATCTTTAATAAAGCTCCAGTATGGAGTGCGATTTTCTGACCCAATCATCTGCTTCATCATGACATATAGCTCTCAAGCTCTGTCAGTGAACATACCCCACACACATTATCTCAACGCTTCAAGGGATTGGTCGATCACATTAAACATTACCACATGTCAACTTGCAAATGCAACCTGCACTATGCAAATAACACACTTCTCTCCATCCCTTATACAGTACTGCGGTTCTTAACGGGTAGCTTCGAATCGACTCCTCAGAAACATGTCAACATGTGCCACTGCTCATTTGCACCACAAGAAAACAGACTGCATTATGAGAAATTGAACAAACGACATTCAGTTCAGTAGATTTTTTTCCCTGGACGATCAACGACACCATTTGGCTAGAACAAAAATCAGGCTTCTGATCTGAAAAGTGTTATCATTTATGCTTTTAAGTTGGCCACACGAACAATCCACTATCGTGACAAAGATCAGACCAATTGTCATTTCAAAAACCGAGTGCAATATAAGCTCCTAAGTCAGAAGTTAATAGTAGGTAAATCACAAAGTGTGCAAGTATCGGTTTCAAATGTACAGCAGGTATTAAACATAACACAGAAAACTAAGAAAAGAAAATGTTTATGGCGAAACACCAACAATGTGATTGATAGTATTTTACATACTGTAAAAGCTTTAAAATGCTCAAGTTGCTATAGACTGTCATCTGTGAATAAAATGAAAATGTGATAAGGAGCAGAAAAACAACCCTGCAGAGTGCGGACAATCTATGCATTGGTTTCTCATAAAGCACACTGGTTAATGTATACGCACACTGTACATTCATGTGGTAGCCAATTACCCATTGCCTTCACACTAAAACAGAAACTGATTTGGTCTTTGTGGTTTGCCGTTTTGTTCAGCTGTGTCAAATATGGCTGCTGATAGTAAGCAAACCTCTGTTAAGTCTGTTTGAATGGCTTCAATACCACTGCAGTGCACTGCAGTGTGCTGCATTTGGAGAGTGAGAGCAGATAAGAAGAGTGTTTAGTTCTTCCAACTCTGCTCCACTCCCAGGAAGACATGCTGAAAAGGTTAATTAGCTCATTAAAAGCCCTCCAAGCAAGTAAAGCCATTTCACACCAGAGCACAGGGTGAGACAATAACTTAAAGACTCTTTGAATTAACAATGATGACGCTGATAACAGATAATTAATCCTGTAATTGTAAGCCACAATTTGGATCGAAATTGCAATCAACCAACCACAGCGTAAATCTACCATGCCAGATTCAACTGGGGGTAAATCTACACAGTTACAACTCCAGCTCAAGTCATGAGTAGAGGCTAGATGGCTGGCAAGCAGTGTTGTCAGATGTTTCTTGGAAATATGGTATACTCACTGTTCACTCCAAGACTAAGACTGATTGGTTAGACAGACTCATTTATACTGTGTAATTCATCATGCATGTAATGTTATGTTTATGCCTGACTGACACATTCATAGTGTTCCACAGCACAAGCTTATACCAATTATAGGCTATAGTATACCATTTTTGAATTTCTTTTTTTTTGAGAAATCCAACACGCCAAGGAAAAAACAGAAATCACTAAATTGTCATGACATGGTAAACTGCTATAATCCCTCAAAAAGACCTCAATCTCATCGATCCCTACTCACCAGGCCTTAAAAAAATAATTTAAAAAAAAGACTGGCCTGTCAGTGGAACGGTCTTAACCTACACGGCTCAACACTAAGGCCAATCTGAACAGAACAGTGCACTGCATACAGAAAACATCCGGTGTAAAGTGTGAAATACTGTAAGAACTCATGAAGCCATCACTGGAGCAGATACATTGAATCTTCTTCTTTTTTATTTCCTTTTTTTTTTTTACAGTAGACCATCTTCAGTAGATTCTCATCCGAGTTTGTTGTGTCTTGCATTATGAGAGTGCATTTTTCATTCATAAAAAGGCCATGGACACATGCATTCATTGCTCACAACAAAAAAGGGACTTTATGAATGCATTGATACACCAAAACCCACCTCAAAACCTCAGAAATACTCAAATAAGTATTTCTTTGTTCAAACAGGATACATTTACAGAAATGTAAAAAATAATAAAGAAAGAAAAGTGATCAAAATGTACATTCCCAGTCCCATGCCCAGTTAAATCTGTCCACTTAACGTTACTGATGCATGTCATGTCACCCATGTCAACGCATATCCTAGTCAGGAGAAGTTTCTATCCCCAACTTCTTTTTAAATTATAGTAACGCTGGCAGAGGACTGGGCAGTTTCCTCACGGGCGTGGCTCTTCAGCAGATCTTTAATGAACTGCTCCAGGGCAGCGAAGTAGCCCTGGCATTGCCAGGTGTCATTGTGAGTGCCCTCTGGGAAGATGGCCAAGCGTTTAGTCCGTGCAGGTGAAAGCTCGTACAGTTGTTTCATCATTACCGGGGGGATGAGCTGGTCCGACAGGCCAGACACAAACAGAGAGGGCATGCGGCACTGCGCCACCTGCCGGTACGACAGAAATTGATTCCTGTAGCACCACAGAGGCAGCAGACGCATGGGAAGGAAGGAGAAGAGAGTGGCTGCCATATGGGGGATGCTGAGGAAGGTGTTCTCCACGATAATAGCCGCCACGCGATGAGGGTTAACTGAAGCCAGGCGCACTGCCACAGCACCCCCTAGGGAGCGGCCAAATAACACCACCTTGGTCTTGTCGAGGTCAGGGCGGGTCATGACATAGTCCAGTGTGGCCTCTGCATCCTGGTACAGTCCATCCTCACTGGGCTCACCCTCACTCTTCCCATAGCCACGGTAGTCCACCAGCACCACGTTGGCTTTCAAGTTGACCAGCATCAGCAGCGCATTAGGTACTCTGTGCCCAATATTGCCTGCGTTGCCATGGAAATACAGGATAGTGGGCGGGGCTGAGGAGTTGGGGCTAGCTGGATTGCCACTGCCTGCAGCGACACCAGATGGTATGTCACCTCCAGTGTAGCGCAGCAGGATGAGGTTGAGTTTTACACCATCTTTGGTGCGAATGTATACATTCTCATGCGGTATACCTGTCGGCATAGGTACATAGAGGCGAGAGGAGGAGGGTTGGTCGGGGAAGTAAAGAAGCACGTCCTGGAACTTGTACAAGATTCCAGCAACAGAAGCTAGGATTAGAGCCAGGAGAAAGAAACCTCCATAGAGATGGAAGGTGAGTATGAGGGCCAGGAGGGAGATGCGACATGCACCCCAGGACCAGGAGGCCAGAGCCAGGACACAGCGTTCCACCGCACCCCACAGCCTCCAGGGCTTCTCCATGGCTATGCACCAAAGGCTGAATCACACCACACAGACGCTTTAAAAAGAGAAGATAGGGGTAGAAAAGAAAGGGGCAGGCACATGAGAAATGTGGATGGTTAAGAATGAATGATGTCAATAAAAAACGCAATGCATTTCAAATTTACATCTGCAAGAGAGTAGACAGCACATTAGGTCACATGGGTGTCTGAAAATCTTCTATGAGCGAATAACTTACAGTATAACAGTAAACTAAATAAGATTACTTTGAAACTATATCTGCAACGAGACCTGTGGTGCAGAAAATATTCAATGTGATCCACAGCATATAACGAGAAACTTGCAGCATTTATAACAATCCATGTTGAACACAAATCTATTCTCATGCTATGGGGAAAACCTGCAGATCCTGACTTAAGGCTATTCAGATTAATAGCACTACTATAACATCGATTTCCTGTTTTGAAGCTGCTACTGGTCTGACTGGCAGAAAGCACTTACCATTTACCCATGGGTTACTAGCCTTTGCTCTATAATCTGTGCGTAAATATCCGGCCATTTCTTAACGTGAAATAGATAACATAGCCTAAATAACCACAATCTAAATGGCATCACCAATCGACGACTGTAAAGCTATATTATCTACCAGGCAAGACGTACGTAGGTAACAAAGATGCATGTCCTCCTGGTTCATTTTGTAGACAATTGCTGTATAAAATATAAATATAATCATAAATAACAATAACATTAAGTGTCTTGACCCCACCTAGGTGGATCTGGTTGCTACTAGCGCGTTATCACCTTTCCTATCAATTTACGATAGATGCATGTGTCCATTTTCAAACGTACAGTAGCTGACAAACCAACAGTGACAACCCGGTTACATTGCACCCACCTGCTCCAGTTCTAAACGTTAGCAAAAAATGAAGATATCCCCCGCTTAACGTTGACGTTGTTATTATACTACAGTTAGCTTACTGAAATGTTAGCTACTATGCTCTGGCTCCAGCTAGCCCCAATAGCCAGTGCCTTGCTAGCATTTCCCAGCTGCACTTAGTAACAAACCACACTCACCCTTTTCTCATTTTTTGTGATTTAGCTCCGCGCAAAATAACGAACCCTCGACAGCAGCTTTCATTTAGCTGTGCGAGGATGTTTAAAACGTGTGACACACTGGGTTTAAGCGCCAGCTTAATAAACGATGTGAATGACTGTCAGCGATAACCGGCGGTGACTCTTCTTCTGTGTACATTCACTCTGCACTTGAGTACCGGAGTTACTGAGCTTTGCAGCCATCTAGTGGTTCTAATTCTGAATTGTCCAATGCTCAAACTTTTTAATTTAAAGCACCCACATAACTCTGAGAGTGTACCAGTGGTGGAAAAAGTACTAAACTGTTTTAGTAAAATTTTCAATATTACAATATAGAAATACTCTGTTACAATTGATACATACAGGTCTGGAATAAAAGAAAAGAAAAAGAAAATACTTGAGTAAAAGTACAAAAGTATTGGTATCAAAAGTACCAGTAGATCATTATGCAGAATGTCCCACATTTCACAAATGAAATGTGTAATATAGGGTTGAAGTGGTTTATGTATATGGAAATGATAATCAAAATCTCCAACGTAACTAGAAACTAAAGTTTTCAAATAAATGTAGTGGAGTAAAAGTTCAATATTTTTCCTCCAAGATGTAGTAAAAGTAAAAGTATTTGTGCGTGTGTGTGTGTGTGTGTGTGTGTGTGTGTGTGTGTGTGTGTGTGTGCGTGTGCGTGCGTGTGTGCGTGTGTGCGTGTGTGTGTGTGTGTGTGTGTGTGTGTGTGTGTGTGTGTGTGTGTGTGTGTGCAGTTAGTTATGTCAAGTCATGTTCTCCCATTTTATCCATTCCCAATTTCCCCCCTGCAGTCCCTGTCACTGCATGCCATCACCCACTGTTGGCCTGGGAAGTGAATGTGAATTGTTTGTATGATCCTAGACTACTATTTCTATGCATTTTATGTATTACCTCGTGTTTGGCCTGATCTTCCGACCCTCCATCAACAGTGATTAGACTGATTACACTAAATATATTCACACCCACTCTCTTCACAGACAACCATACAGGACTATGCAATCTTGCCGGCTCTTCGTGCAGCACATGTTGGAGTTCTCAGATGGTCCTTGAATACATTTGATGTCTTGCTTGGGCAGTGACTTTCCACTGGGTACAATGAAGTGGCCAGTGTCCATTTGTAAGGTGGCTGTACAGGCCTAAGGCAGCTGCAAGATCTCTACAGAGACTCCGTTTCAGGATGAAGGGTTGTGGTAGCTTGGTTTTGTTACTGTTCTGCTTGTTTGATGCCGGGGCTCAGGGAGACAGTGGATGGGTCAAGGGGACAGAGAAGAGTCAGTGTCGATGGCACCCTCGCGGCACCTGATCTTTGGACAGAGCCGAAGGAACTGAGGGACATGGTGGTAGAACAGAGGGAGAGGCTGAGGAACATGGAGGCCCGGGTGGCAGCCAGTGAGGGAGAGGTCAAGGAGCAGAAGAGGTTAGTGACTTTTCTTCGGCTGGAGCTGAGTGTCACCAAAAAAGAGATGGAAGGAATGGCAAAAGAAAGTGCAGGTGGCTTTGGTGAAGACATGCCACACACACACTGTCCTGGATGTCCCATAGGGGGCACTCATGTGCAGGGATGGTTTCCTGAGAGTCACAGAGGAATGCTGGAAAGCTGCCAACACACCTTTTCACTGCACTTCTTTGGGTCAATTCAGGGTAATAGTTTACAACACCGTTGTTCTGGATTAAGAGAGTCTGCTAAATGCCTAAAGTAAGTGTGTGTGTGTGTGTGTGTGTGTGTGTGTGTGTGTGTGTGTGTGTGTGTGTGTGTGTGTGTGTGTGTGTGTGTGTGTGTGTGTGTGTGTGTGTGGTACAGTGTAGAGCAGGGGTGTCGAACTCATCTTGGGATGAAAGGTGACTTGATGAGGGCCGAACCAGTCGCGGATTGGATGGCATGCACACTCGCGCACATGTTCGCTCTGTTTTTCTTCCTGTCGTCTCAGCCACTGCTGTAGCTAGCAGTATAGCAGTATATCATTTTACAAATTGTGTTCATTATTAAGTAAAATAGCTACTTTCATTATTGGTATTACAGTTGCAGTTAGGTACGAGAGATGCTATTTGTTTAAAGGAATAGTTCATCCCCAAAATTACTTTTTTTTCTTTGATTACTCACGCCATGGAGAATTGAGTTCAATAATATATTTGTATTTTATTTGTCGCACTACTAAGACAAAAATGTGATAATAGTACACTTCCCCCCATTGATTCCGGATGGGGACCCAAATGCATTTGGGTCCCCATCCGGAATCAATAGGCATGCATTTATTGTAATCAAATTTCTGTTTTAGGAATGAGTCTACATTGGCTCCATGGCATTTTGGGGGTGAACTACTCCTTTAAGAAGTGCCAATAAAGAATAAACCATTTGATAATAGAATAATTCAATTCCTGATAGTCTCCAGTACGCTATAATTTGTAAATGGCTAAAAAAAAATATTATTGATGCAGGACAATAATTATTTTTATTGTATTTTATAATAAAAAAAATAAAAGTAATGAACAATAATGGCATATTCAGAAAATATCGGAATAATAACACTTTTACATTTTTATTATTATTATATTTTTTAAATAAGTTATTTTTTTTTAACAACATTCATTTCCATGTCTAATATGTGTAATCTTTGAGTACAGTTCGAATATTGTAGGTATGTTCAGGTATTATTCATAGCCAGACCAACCACCCTATTAGCCAAATTCACGGCCCGCCCACTAAGCATCCCACGGGTGCTGAAGTCACATTTTGAAGGGGTAAATCCTACCATAGCCTATGGAGTTAGCACAGAAATCGCAAATGTAATGCAATTTCCGAATAGTAAAGTATAAAATACGGCTAGCATGATCAAGAACACAAGATACTAAACGGCACAAAGCACTATAATTTACTTTACTGTTAGAAATAATGATTTGTTGGCTTTAAGTCCAGTATAGTTTCCCCTTCTAAATTGAAGTCAGCACCCGGGGAAAACTGAGAAACGGAAGTAGGTGGGCGGGCCGTGAATAAGGCTAATTCCTAGCAATGCTGTCATCTTCAAAGAGAGAGAGAGCTGGTCACTTAACATTCCAATCAATCAACTCAATCACTGCCAGGTGGGAGAAACCTAGCCTGCAGTGTACAGACATTAGTTAGGTTAATTCTTAAAACAATCATAACTCTTGACAGGAATGGGCTAGAGACTTACTTTTTTTCCCTAAATGCTCAGAAATGTATGCTCTAGCCTGGGGGGGCCGGATTGAATCATCTCGCGGGCCGGATTCGGCCCGCGGGCCGTATGTTTGACATCCCTGAGAGAGAGAGGGGTGGGAGGAACCATGCAAGTGTAGCCCCCACAGTTAGTACCAGCCATGAACCAGCGACAACAGCCCTGCTAATCGGGCTCAGCCCTATTAGCACGACTGGTTGTGCGTTGGACTGGCGAGTGGGAGTCCCGGGTTCAATCCCCGCTTCCGCGTATCACTACAATCTGGCGTTGTCGGCAGGATGAGGAGCGTGATATCCTTGCGCGAGGTACAGGTCCACGTCGCGTGCGGTGGTCCGCGGCGTGAAGTGTGAAGCGCGAGGGCGCGCTTCTAAGATCAGGGGGGTGATTGTAGCCCCCACAGTTAGTACCAGCCATGAACCAGCGACAACAGCCCTGCTAATCGGGCTCAGCCCTATTAGCACGACTGGTTGTGCGTTGGACTGGCGAGTGGGAGTCCCGGGTTCAATCCCCGCTTCCGCGTATCACTACACAAGGTACCAACCTTGCTTAGGGAATCAGAGTCTTGCTCAAGGACACTACTGTGGGGGAGCCCAGGATCGAACTGGTTCCCAAGCGGCCGTTCTACCTCCTGAGCCACTGCCGCCCCAATAGAGAATATAGCCTACCTGACAGAATTGTTGACACAAGCGTAATTTGTATAGTGTTGATGGGTTTAATAAACCCAAGGGCCCCCCTACTGGGGACAGTATCATAAATTCATAGGCTATGATATCGTCGTTGTCGGGTGAAAACCTGTATGTCCAAAACCGTTCGTTTAGCAGTGAAAACAGCCGATCTACAAGCACACAACGCCTCGCACCGTGAGGCGTTGTGTGCTTGTAGATCTGCTGTTTTCACTATTTTTGTGCGACAGCCTTGTACGATGAAGCAGGGCTTTGCTTTGCGAAAGAACATACACATTTGAAACTTGGAGATACGAGGTTTACACCCGACAACGACGATATGTATTTTGTCATTTCCAATATATCAGGGGTCTCTAATCTCCTAATCTATGGGCCCCCCTCACGGCAGCACAGGGCCCTTTTGATCTGAAAACCCATGCAGAATAAGATCTAATTTCGCCCCTGATTTCGAACACAGTGATCTAAAAGTGTCCCTGCTTTACTTCATTTGAGTTGACCTGTTTTTAGTATTTCAATGTTTTCAAGTGTTTTGAGTTGTGTTCTGTGTCGTTGTCTCGGCTACAATGAAAATGAGGGCCTGCCTCTTAGGAGCATAAATAACACCAACCATGAACCTGGAACTTCCAGCTACCTTTTCTAGACGCTTGGATGAAACTTCTTGCGTAAAAAAAAAAAACGCAACTGTTTCACATGCCTTAAATGACACACTGTTTCTCTCTCTTTGAACCATCAAAACAACTATATATTGTTCACAAAGGTCTATGGGCTCTATTTTGATCCATGCCTTATGCCGAAACTCTTTTGCCATGTTATACTATTTTGAAAAACATTTTTAAATATTTAAAATAGCTGATCTGCAATCTCACAACGTGCAGATGTAGATCAGCATTTGAAGATACAGACAGTCACAACTCACAATGAGGAAAAGAACCAGAAGCAGAGCTGGAGCTGCCCAAGGCTAAAATGTTGAGGTTCTCTCTGGGAGTAGCAACTTGGATGGATAGGATCAGGACATCATGACTGAGATGGTCTGGACATGAGGAGGGATAGTGAGTAAGTATATGGGTAGAAGCTTATTAAGTATATGGGTAGAAGCATGCTGTGGTTGGAACTTCCATGCAGGAGGCCTAGAGGAAGACCAAAGAGGAGATTCATGGATGTTAGCGACAAGAGGAGATGGTAGTTGGTGTGAGAGAGGAGGAGGAGACAGACAGGCCATGAATGAGAAAGACAGAGGACATGAAGGAGCCATGAATAACCTTGAACCTTTCTTGAACTGCCTTTTTTAATTTGACGAAACTTCTTGCTGTTTCTCTATATTCAAGGGACTTTGAACCATCAAAGAACTATTGTTCACAAAGGAGTATGACTCTCCGGTCTCACAGATTAAAAACAAAGTTTCAAATCCCACCAAAAGCAACGGATGGGAAACTCTCCCCACGCAGAGTGATACGAGTGACGCTCATGAGTCAGCAGCCTGTGTGTGTGTGTGTGTGTGTGTGTGTGTGTGTGTGTGTGTGCATGCGTGCGTGCGTGAACACCCAGCAGAGAGAGGTGCACTGTAGAGAGCATTTTAACATACTGTATATCGTCGTTGTCGGGTGAAAACCTTGTATGTCCTTTCGTTTAGCATTTTTCCTTTTAACTAGACCAGGTCAACCTGGTTGTGCCAGACCCCCTGTCTGTCATCATCATTTATGACATCATGCCTTTTGTAGGCATGTCATCATCATGTCATCATCATATATACCCTTTATATAGAAAAGGGACAGACCGACATTTGCTTATGTAGGCCTACCCATTTCATGGGTCTGGCAAAAATGATTTGAACTAGTGAAAACAGACGATCTACAAGCACACAACGCCTCGCGGTGCTGTTTTCACTACTTTTGTGCGACGGCCTTGTACAATGAAGCGGGGCTTTACTTTGCGAAAGAACGTACAAATTTGAAACTTGGAGATACGAGGTTTCCAACCGACAACGACGATATGTGTGTGGTACACCAGCGGCACAGCAGCTCAGAGGTTAAAGGTCCAGAGGGTCATAAACACAGCACAGAGAATCGTTGGCCCCACACTGGAAGACCTACACAGGTCCCACTGTCACAAAACAATAGAGAACAGTTTAAAGGACACTTCCCACCCCGGTCACTCCCTGTTTGATCTGATGCCATCAGAAAGAAGGTATAGATCGATAAAGTCAGGGACAAGCAGGTTTAGTAACAGCTTCTATCCCGTGCTGCTAAGAAACGTTGATCTGATGAACATACATGTTTGATGGTGCTGTTTGGGTTTAAGTGCAATATGAGTTTGTGCAATAACAGCTGCTTTTATTTACATGTTTGTCTGTGCAGTGCATGTTAAGTGCAATAGGGGTTGTGCAATGACGGGAAGTATGGTTTAGCTATTTTTGAATGATTTTAGTGATGCACTGATCGTTTGGCACTTTACATTTTGTTGTACTTGTGACAATGATAATAAAGATTAATATCTGAGGTTAGAAAAGGAGGCAGAGCAGTTCAGTTTCTCCTCAGCTGTGGAACAAACACTCTGCATAGACTAGATTCAAAACCTTTCTTTATGAAGCCTGTATGCTGTAGACCAGGGGTCAGCAACCTTTTTGAAATGAAATGTCTTTTCATTGGCTTCCAGAGCTCACGCACACACAAGATTTGAATAATGTTGGTCGAGACGAAGTTTATTCAAATTAAGTGTGTCCTGCCAGTCGCTCAGCGTGAATATTCGGCCACATCGCGCTAGACGGGCTGCACACAAGCCTCCATTGGAAATGAATGGGATGTGAGCACTCACACACACAACACGCGGTCTGTCTGAATAGGGCTTTACAAGTAGGTTGATGAGTGCTGTCTGTATGTGGGTATGTGGCTGACAGTACAAAGCAGGGACGTGCAGAGAATGTTAGAGAGGCAGGGGCTGAAATTTCTAAAGGGGACTTTTGGTGAAAATATCGAAAATAGCAGACCTCCAAGCTCACAACGCGTGGCAACGGCCTTTCGGTGAAAATATCGAAAATAGCAGACCTAGCTCTACCGGTGCCACCCATAGAGTTATAATAAGAATAGAGAGGACACCAGATATCCCCGCCGGTCCACTTGCATTGAGTTGCTCACTCAGCACATGAGGCGTTTTCACCCCTCCTTCCGGCTAGTAAAACCGTGACGTAGTGGGTCTACTGTGACGCATTTTTCGTCATAATTTGTGTTCATGGACGCGCTTCATGAACGAGTACTTCCGGTATGAAGGCGTGTCAATACAAAGATGCCTAGACGCGCGTTCATGTGAGTAGACCCAACTGCAGTACCTCAAAACGGCCACCATGTCCATTTGGTTTCAGGGCACCCCCAGGGTTCTGGGGGCTTGGTGTCACCAAGAAAGAAAAAAGTACATTTTGAGCCATGCATTATATCAAAAAATATCAAAAGAATAGAATAACGGAAATAATCACATTGCAGCCCTAATATGGTCGACTCATAGTGACGTCATCAGGATGACAAAACACACTCGCCAATACAAGTTTAAAAAGAGTCTCGGGCATTAAACCTAATTAGATTGAACGAAAAGTTCCATAATATATCTTTCAACAGGATTTCGGACAGGGCATCAACCTCAAGGCTCGCAATGCGGTGCAGGAAACCTCATCAGCACTATAAGATCGCCATATTACTCCTGTGTGTCCTCTCACTCGTGGCAAAGGCGGTGTACGGATCAGGTGACCCGCTGACCCCTGGGACCCCTTACACCGCCTACCCTTACATCATCGATGAGACGGACAAATGTCCGGGGGGAAAGGAAGCGCCGTTCCTGGTGCAGCTGATAACCGTCGAGGCTCATCAAGTAGATCGCCGAGACGCTATCAGAGAGTCGTGGGGCAATGAGAGACTGGGGCTGCTCCCATCGGGTAGGCAGCCAGTGGTCAGGCTTTTCCTCCTAGGAGGGGTGAAGGCGGGCGAACAGGGACACTTGCAGCAGAGGGCCCTGGAGTCAGAGAGCCTGAGATACCATGATATCATTCAGCAGGACTTCCAGGATAGCTACAACAACCTCACCCTGAAGACGCTGTTGGGACTGGGATGGGTGGCCACACGTTGCCCACGAGCCAGCTTTGTCCTAAAGACCGACAGCGACATGTTCATTAACACCAAGTACCTTGTCGACAAGCTGCTCAAACTGAAGCCCGGGGTGGAGAACTACATCACGGGCGCAATCTACTGGGCCAACGTTGCCCAGCGAGACAAGAGCAGCAAGTTTTACGTGCCCAAAGAGGACTACCCAAGCGACACATACCCCGCCCATCCCCTCGGGGGCGCTTACGTGTTATCCGGAGACCTGGCGGCAAAGGTCTACAATGCCTCTCTGCGTGTTCCCAGCTTCAGGTTCGAGGACGTGCACGTGGGCATGCGCCTGGCTGAGCTGGGGGTGGGGCCCACGCCGTCTCCACCCGGAGAGTTCAACATGATCCTAGTGCCCTGGTCATACGACAGGTACAGTCGCCTGGTCGCCTCCCACGGGGTGTCTCCCAGCGACATGCTGGAGTTCTGGATCCGCCTGCAGCAGGCAGGAAGTGCTTTTCCCCACTAAAGGCTGGATTTTAAAAACCACACATAAAGTGCTTTTATAATGACAGCAGCGTGCAGTCAGCGAGACTGCTGCACCCAGCAGCCTGTGCCATCTAATGCTAATTTCACTGTGGCTGTGACCAGGGACGGATTAACCCCTGTGTGGGCCCCTGGCCGAAAAATGTTTTAGGGGGGCGAGGAAGTGTACACTTGATACGGCGGAATTTCTTATTCCTGACTTTCCTATGGAAAATAGAATGTTGAACAAACAAGCCAAGAAGAATCAAAACTAGGCCTCCTCCACCCTATAGCCTACCACACTCAGAACATCTGGATGTTAACTACTTTCAAGCAAGTGAAGCAACTATTCAATTAAGTGACCAAACTCATCTGAGTCATCTTTTCTTCTTTTTTACCCCTTTTTAAGATTTATTTTTGGGCTTTTATAACTTTATTGATAGGATAGTAAGTAGACTGACAGGAATGGGGAGTGACATGCGGTCGCCAGGTATGGGATTCTAACCTGTGACACGCTGTCAGGCCGACGGCATTGCAGGATCATCATGCCGGCAGCCCATCTGGCAGTCTCTTTTCCATTTTCCAATCCACAAGCAATGCACATGCCACTTGCAACTGGCCCTGATCTCACCTTGTAGTCTTTTCACACTCTTTCATTCAAAATCTTTTTATTAAGCTTTTTCTTTTTGGAGAGGGCATGCATATTCACACCCACAACCATCAGTCTAATTATTAGACCGATGGTTGTAGGTGTGAATATGCCTGCCTGACTTTAATATGAACTCATAATATAAAGTATAACCAACAATGTCATTATAAAAAAAAAACTAAAATAAAACATGGCCTTCCTCAAGTCCCTTGGTTGGTCCTATGGTTAGGCTATTATAAGGCACAATAGTCTGAGAGTAAGTAAAAAATCACACCCAATGTGAAATGAGCGGTGGTCGTGCTTGCATAACGTCTTCAGATTTGAGTCTAGGATGTACAGGCTATGCTACACACACACGTTTTGCTATGGCAAAACGCTGAGGAAAAGGGCTACAGACATACGACATATGACATCACTAGACAAACATGATGCTACGTACACACATTTTGCTATGGCAAAACGCTGAGGAAAAAGGCTACAGACACACGCACAGCCACGTATAGGAGTGGTTTACCACCGCTCAAAAACTCAGTGTATAAGTGTCAATTTGCAAGTCATGTGGTATACTGGGAGCTGATGGTATACAGTAAGTGTTGCATTCCACCTCAGCAATCCATCTCCCAGGGGTCTCTAGCGCATTGCAAAACCGGGATAGACTCCCGTGCTCTGACTGATACCGACAATAAGCCTCTCCTCAGCTTTCTGTTGTCTTGCATTATGTGCATTTTCTCATGAATAAAAAAGAACACATTCATTCATTGCTCATAACACAAATGTAGCTTATGAAAGCATTGATACTCCCATCCCAACACAAAACTTAAAAAATACTCCCAATAATTTTTTTGTTTTGTTTTATAGATTATTTTTGGCATCAGTGACACCATCGTATATATAAATCAAACGTTACAGATTCAACATTACCTGGCTATGACAATGACAAAAACATGGTGTGTCAAACTCTGACCGTGTGCAATCACTGTGCAACCTGTAGATACCATGGTTCTCAAAGTGGATTCCAGGGACTCTGGGGGTTCCTTTAGGGGGTCTAAATGGACCCATACAAGTCTGTAACTCTGGCAGGGTACAAATGGAACCAACTGAACCCATCAGGGTTCATTTGGTTCCATTTGTATACTGCCAGAGTTAAGGGGAGACCTTGAAATTTGAAAGTTTGAGAAACCCTGGATTAAGAGGTCTCAGTGAGGGTTAACTGAGGCCAGGCGCACTGCCACAGCACCCCCTAGTGAGCGGCCAAATAACACCACCTTGGTATAGTTGAGGTCAGGGCGGGTCATGACAAAGTCCAGTGTGGCCTCGGCATCCAGGTGCAGTCCCTCCTCACTGGGCTTACCAAAGCCACGGTAGTCCACCAGCACCACATTGGCTTTCAAGTTGACCAGCATCTGCAGCGCATTGAACACCCTGTCATAGATACTGCCTGCGTTGCCATGGAAATATAGGATAGTGATCTGGGCAGAGGAGTTACCTCCTGTGTAGGGCAGCAGGATGAGGTTGAGTTTCACACCGTCCATGGTGTGAATGGACACTTTCTCATGTGGTACTGTTAGTCATTGAGGGGAAACAAGTTGGGTATTGGTAAACAATCCAATCCTGGATTGGATGAAGGATTCCAGCCACGATGAGAATCAGGAGAAAGAAACCTCCAATGCACAGCAGCCTGCACCTGAACCAGCAATGACGACGCTAGTAATCAGCTAAACATGTGGCAAAAAGGTCTTAGCTGTGCGGTGGCCAATATGTAGCCCAATTGCTGTAAAACAGTGGTTCCCAAACTTCTTAGCTCTTTTAGAGATTAATTTGGTGTCTTCCCCACTGTGCACCACACTTAGAACACCAGAGGCAGCTCCACAGATCACGTTCAACCCAGATTTGGCTTTAAAAAGGTTCAAATGTGTTCCCCTGCTATACCACTAAAACGTGGAACGCCCTACCGAAAGCCTTAAAGGCGTGTAAATCCCTAACTTCCTTTAAAATCGGTCTGAAAAGTCACTTACAGGCGGCTGCTACTCGTGACTTGTAGTAAACTCACCTCCCCTTTCCCACCGTATAGACTAAGGCTAAGCCCATACTTACCTCCCCTTTTCCAATGTAAATATATATTACTTTTCTTCTTTCTTTTATTTTTCTTCATGTTTTCTTTTCTTTTACTATTAATGTTATCCTCCACATAGTACTGTGTTCTAACAGTCTGTGATTCAATGTTATATGAGACACATAAAGGTTTCCTGTGTAAAAAAGCTGAAGAGCAGCTTACTAGGTCCGACCACCTAAACCTAACCTCAGTAAAACTATGCCTAAACCTAACCCTATAGCCTCAGTAAAACTATGCCTAAATCTAACCCTAAGTCGGACTATTGAGAGGTCGGACTCATGATCAGTCCCCACAGTAAAACCTTTTTTTGATTGCATCAGTCCCCACAGTAGAACCTTTTTTTGATTGAGCGGGGAAACATAGAACCTTTTTTTGGGAGGGTGGGTGGGGAACAAAGAACGTGGGAAACATAGAACCTTTTTTGACGGGGAAGTGAGGAACATAGAAATTGGGGAACATAGTGAGGACCCAGACCCCATTGTATGGCTAGTATAGTAGTAGCACTGAAATTGGCTGCTCACATTTCCAGGCTACAGTAACACTCACCTGTTCCTCATTGTTAGTAGTCCAGCTCCAAGCAAAACACACTAAAAACAAACCAGTGTGATAGAAATGCCTCATGAAAATAAAAGTGGCTGGAGCCAACTTTCGTTTTCATTTAGTAGCTGGCTCTCTGAGTCTGTTGTTTGTAGCATCCTAATAAGTCCCGGTTGAAAGCACTACAAAAGGCAAATCTGGTAGAAAAAAAAAAGAAATAAAGAATGGAAAAAAACATTGACATTCACTCGTTCGAACGCTGCATGGATATGCATTCATGATGTACAAATGGACATTGCACATCAATAGGCTATTGATCCTACAGTTGTCAGAAACAATCTGTCATATTACATTGTAACATGGGAAACTCTGCAGTGCAGAGGATGACACAGGCCTTAAGTTAGAACTTTTCTGCTTAGTGTTTTGGTAACGATACCTAGTACCTACCATTAAGATATATTAGCCAACATACTGTATCTTCTTGTTCATTTATTTGGGCAGGACACCATGTGAACAATACAATTAAAGTGTAAACACACAAGGATTCAGCCAATTCTCAACCTTTAGACTCCAACATAAAACATGTAACATACAAAAACACAAACCATAATTACAATAATTCACAAAAACAGTTACAAGCAGTGAATTCAAGGCTTCACAGGGTATGTATTTATCAAAAATAAGTAAAGTTTTGGGTGAACTACTCCTTTAAGTCCTTAAATTTAGAAATGTGCAGATACCCTGTATACACTTAGCCTAGTAAACGACAAACTTCCGTCATCCAGGAACAAATGAAATGGTTTCCGGAAGTGGGTGGTTTACAAGGCTAGTATACACTTAAGCCCGTATCAGAGTCTATGGTGGAGACCTATCCACCGCAAATTTGAGGTGGAAAGCTTCACATTTCAAAGACAGATATTGCACTTTTGACTCCACTTGAAGGTTGTTGTCGTTACTTATTATTTTTACGTCAGCTGTTGAGGTTTATTTTCTAAAATGCAACCAGAATTCTCACAATCACAGGTCAATACTAGAGAACTGTTTCACCTCATTTGAGATGGACAGCACAGTACAAGTAGTTCCCAACAAATTGGTTCACTGAGTGCTGAAGTGGACTTCACCTTTAAAAACAGAGTGAATGTCAATAAATAAATAATATAAAGAAATAGCACAAAAAAGGTTTTGTAGATTATTTCTGATGCAGCAATGCTTCTAGGCAATAACTCTTATACCTTTGGAAAGCTTGTTTATTTCCCTTTTAAATGGTGCCCCATTTACAAGGAACATGCATTCGTGGTAGATGCAGTGTATCGGAGGCTCAGAATTATCGTATTTGAAAGAAAACTATCGTGCACAGCCAAAAAAAAAAAAAAAGAAATCACATGTGTAAATAAGTAATTTCACATAAAATGCGTATTTAGTGTAAGAAACAACCTTGTTTGAGATTCCTATGTGACAAAAACGCATCACATATGCTGCGTGGAAGCAGGCAAAGAAAGGAAAGATGCGACCGGTGTTTTTTAATGCCTCAAAGTACAGATCTAGTGTCAGATTTACTGATTTCCTGGATTATCGTACATTTGGGCATTTGTTGATCGTACATCGTACAGAGGGTAAAATTATCGTACAAATACGATAATTATTGTAGATCTGGCAGCACGATACCATTTTATCCTCCCCAAAACAGATAACTTGCGTATTGTTCGATACCGAATACCTATCCGATAGCAGTGTAATTAAAAACAATCTAGGGGGGCGCCCGCTGGCCTACTGGTCCAGGCGCATACCACTTAGGCATTGCTGCATAGGCATGAATGCCTGGCGGCGTCACCGGTTCGATTCCCGATCCGGACGACCTTTGCCGCGTGTCACTCCCCATCTTAAAAAAAACAAAACAGATCACTCTCAAAGTTCCTTGAGGAGGTTCAAAATGGACCCTTACAGGCCTGTAAGTCTGAGAGTGTACAAATGGAACCAAATGGACCCGGTTATGGGGGTCCTTGAAATTAAAAACCTTTTAGAGACACTGAGGAATAAATGAAAAAAATCTTCATAACTGTTAAAGTGCAGCAACAACTTAGTAAAATAATAATGGTAATAGTTATTAGTACAGTAAGAGTACAAAACAGTATAGTGCAAACATCATCTGAAGCATTCAAAAAATGTATCATTCTGAATGACATATCATCATGTGATAAATGACATGTTATTAGACTGGCATAATCACCGATACCAGCATTGTAGGGAGCATAGGCAGCTTGTCCGATACTGGTATCGGTGTCAGAACAACTCTAAATTGTGGGATGAGCATCACAGTCGAGTATGTGGGTTGCGGCCATGAAAAATGCTCAAAACAAGAGTCAATAGCAGAAAAGGCTGTTTAGCATTGGAAATCTCTGCAATGCCTACATTTACACATCATCATCTGCACACTACAGGTGTTTAAGTTGCTACTGCTGGCAGTGTGATGTTGGACGATTTCGACAAACGAGTTAAAAATAAAACAGCTCAGTGCAAAATATGAAAAGTCTATATTATCACATTTTTGTCTACGTCATCTATGACGTTAAATCACGCAATGCAATCATTTTTGCCAATGGACACCATCGTACAGTACATAAATCAGACTTCATGTTCGTTTATGGCTATGACAAGGACACAATATTGTGTATAAAACTCTAGCCTGGGCGCCAGCCTGCTACGCTACGTTCCGTGGATTTGTTTTGTCACTTCGCTTCTCAGTCTGTACAACATGATTCAGTTGACTCATATTTCCGAACTTCAGTTGCAACGTAGGCGACGTTGTTGCTGATTGGATGTTGTTCCAACGAGTCAGAGTAGGGTTAGGGTAGCTACGTCATGAGCCAGCCAATACACACTGGTGTATTTGTCCCCCCCCCGACACCACAGACCAATAAGAAGCCACGGTTGGATTCCAGCCGTGTTCTAAGTCCCACCTCCCCTTGGAGATAGGAAGCTGTCCAGACTGAGAAGCGAAGTGACAAAATAGATCCACGGAACGTAGCGTAGCGGGCTGGCACCCAGGCTAATAAAATACGGACTGTGTGCAATGACAGACAGATCGAACCCCATAACTAAAACTATGGGTGGTTTATAGCGCAACTTTCAGCTCTGTGCAGTCGTGGAGGACACCTCATTGTAGCAAAAAGTGAGCCACACTGTCGCTTCCTGCCAACATTTTTGCAACACTAAAAACTAATTATTATTATAATAGAACTATGAACAGACATGATTAGTTATTGTAAAGTACACATATTTACACATATATAGTTAACACATATTTACTTTAAATACATGTTCACTCATTTTAGAAACTTCATGGCTTTGAAAGGGCTTTTGATGCAAATTCCAAACCTGATGGTGGCAGTTAATAAAGTGTTTTTTTTATGAATGCCTCCAATAAATCAAATTTAAAAAACCTTCTGAATACTTAAATTACTTGAATTACTTTTAAAAGCAAGTACCGGTACTCCAGCACTTTAACTCAAGTAAAGATTTGACTGGAATTTGCCACAACAGAAGTCTGTCCAATTCCCTCAAGGGTGTGGCTCTTCAGCATATCTTTAATGAACTGCTCCATGGCAGGAAAGTAGCCCTCGCAAATCCGGGTATTCATGTGGGTGCCCTTGGGGAAGGTGGCCAGGAGTTTATGCTGGGCAGGTGAAAGCTCATACAATCGTTTCATCTGTACTGGGGGGATGAGCCTGTCCGACAGGCCAGACACAAACAGAGAGGGCATGTGGCACTGCGCCACATGCTGGTAAGACAGGAATTGGTTCTTGTAGTACCACAGGGGCAGCAGACGCATGGGAAGGAAGGGGAAGAGAGAGGCTGCCATATCAGGGATGCTGAGGAAGGTGTTCTCCACGATGATCGCCGCCACACGGTGAGGGTTTACTGAGGCCAGGTGCACTGCCACAGCACCCCCTAGTGAGCGGCCAAATAACACCACCTTGGTCTTGTCCAGGTCAGGGCGGGTCATGACATAGTCCAGTGTGGCCTCGGCATCCAGGCGCAGTCCCTCCTCACTGGGCTTACCTTCACTCTTCCCAAAGCCACGGTATTCCACCAGCACCACATTGGCTTTCAAGTTGACCAGCATCTGCAGCGCATTGAACACCCTGTCATAGATACTGCCTGCGTTGCCATGGAAATATAGGATAGTGACCTGGGCAGAGGAGTTACCTCTGTAGGGCAGCAGGATGAGGTTAAGTTTCCAGCCGTCTTTGGTGTGAATGTACATATTCTCATGTGGTACTGGTGGCATATAGTCACGCAGGGGAACCGCGTTGGGTTGGAAAACTATCATATCCTGGACCAGGTACATGATTCCAGCCAAAGAGGGTATGAGAGCCAGGAGAAAGAAACCTCCAATGCACAGCCGCCTGCACCTGAAGCAACAATGACAAAAAAGGTTGGAAATAATGTAAGACACTGCTAAATAAGTGGCCAATAACACATTTGCTATAGCCATGGCCAGGTCCTTATGTAGCCAATTGCTCTAAAGAATTATAGATCTAATCACACATAATATTAAATGAAGTGTCTCGACCCTACCCTTGCAAATTTGATTGCTAATGCTAACCTGATGATATTCAATGATGATTACTAGCCTAGTACAGAGAAACAAGGAGCATCAGTTTCACAAAGTTAGCCCCAGCCTAGAATGGCTGTGACATCTATCCATCTATCTATAAAATAGCCAATCCAAGTCTGTTTGTCTGTCTGTGTTTACGTCATCCAATGGGAAACCCCTTGAAAAAACACAGGGTGATGTCATCCAATGGGAAACCCTTGAAATAACACAGGGTGACTGGGTTATGACGTTACCATCATCACCATCAGCATTCTTGGTGGGGTCACCATCAACAAGTGCGGCCTGATATAAATTACAAGGCACACTCTGCTGGCGCACAAGTAGTCCATACGGGGCATACATAAATGAGTCAAATCTATGTATGTCTGTGTGTGTGTGTCTGTGTTTATGCCCATAGCCAATCACAGCCGATCAGAGAGGGGAAAACTCTATTCCCTTCGAGGCCTTCCGGGTAGCAGCTAGACTCATTACTTGTGCCAGCAAGTACTGTGTTGTATTCGGCTGCGTATGTATGTATGTCAGTGTCTGCCTGTGTTTAAGCCTGTTGCCCAATCAGGGACCAGCATTTCTGGCAACATCATCATTAACAGCCAATGAGGCACCAGCATTCCTGGTGATGCCAGTTGTGAGCGCACCTCATGGCACGCTCTGCTGGCGCACAAGTAGGCCATACATGGCCTACTTGTGCACAAGACGCAAGTTGGAACCTCGACAGAGTGCAGTTCTCATTTAGTTTAGAAACAACCTACGTCATGTTGTAGTCATCAGACGGATTACACTTTGGCCAGAACTACCAAACCGGAATCAGTTTTAACCCAAAATAAATCGCTGTGCCCAAGGGCATAATTTTAGGGCCTACCCATTACCCTTGATGCCGTGTAGTTTTGCTTATTTTTTGAAAAGTTAGTTTGGTATATCCATCTTTTAGTCCAACTCTTGCGACTGGCACTTCTCGAGCATTTAAATTAATTGGGGAAACAAACAGGGGGGACCAAAACAAGGCGACGCCAATTCTTCTGCCTGTTGCTGGTTTTGGTCAGGCCTAGATTGGATCACACGACAACCCGTTTAAAGCGAACACCAGGCTTTCCTCCAAGGTGGAAAGTCCGGTGACGCGAGGTTAGACTCATTGTGGCAACATTTAAACGTTGTGGTGCTGTGTGCACACTCAGCGTATTTGCTGAGTCTTGGCGTCAGCTTGGTTTCATATCCATTTGAACGTTCTGGCAGAAAAAGTGTGTTTAGTAAAATATCTCCACTTTTCCCACGAGCTTCACACGTACAAGATTCTTTGCCCACGATGGGGTGAAACGATTGCTGAGGCAGCTGGACTGAAAATATGAAAACATCCTTTGCTGGTGGGCACATATCGTTAATCTCATAGCTAGTAATATTTTTAAGGTTTTCACTTTTCAGGAAAGAAAAAAAAACACTTTCTGCCTAAGGGCTGTATTTTGATTGTCTCTTATGCCTTAACTTAAAGGCCTGTCCATACTGTCTCCGACTACCAAACCTTTCGTCAGAGTAACAACATGCAAACACAGCAGCAAGATTCGTGAACTGTTGTGATAAAAGAAGGCTAGCGATTGGAATACAACCACCCTGAGGACTACAAACCATTGAGTGACCTCTAGACCAAATGCACATATAAACAGAGCTGCTACCTTTAAACACATTTTAATTCTGAGGCTTTTTTCCTGAATACTATTTGAATTGTTTTGAGAAAAAGGAAATGCTGCTATTTGCTCCAAAGTTTGCAAAGTTTAATTTATGTTCCCCTTTATCAACTGTTTTTATTATCTTTTGACACTTGCTTTGGCAATGTAAATGTCTGTTTTCTCATGCAAATAAAGCTCCTTGGAATTGAATTGAAACATTAAAAATGTATTTCTACCTTAGTCAAAAAGTCGTTTTGGTATGTAACAAGCATTCTGATAGGCTGAGGACAGGTAACTAGAACTGCCAACTTGCGGCTTGCACAATAGGCCATGTATGGCCTACTTGTGCGCCAGCAGAGCGTGCCATGAGGTTCGCTCACCACTGGCAATGCCAGTGACATCACCACTGGCATCGCCAGGAATGCTGGTCCCTCATTGGCTGTTAATGATGACATTGCCAGAAATGCTGGTCCCTGATTGGGCTCGGGGCTTAAACACGGGCAGTACAGTTCACTGGTACAAGGTCAACTAAAAGGAAACTCAGGTAAGTCTTGCGGCTTATTTCCTAGGAGATCCTCTTGCGCGCTCTGCTGGCGCCAGTAAGGCACAATTAAGCAGCAGTGAAAGAGTGCAGAAATTATGTTTACTTTGAGGCTAACGATATGGGCTACAGCTACACATATTGACAGGTCAGGTGCCCCATACTAATGTCAGTCTGTCTGTGGAAGTTTTCAGTCCCAGGCTCCCAGCAGTCATTTCAGTCCAGTTGCTTCATGTGAGATATTTTAGCCTACTACACGTTTTATGCCACAACTTTCAAATGGATATGAAACTAGGGGACAATGGCTGAAGTTGACCCAGCCCTCCCTCAGTTGACTCAAGTCGCAGCAATTAATAGTTGGGTGAGACTTTGTCATGCAGCGCCACAACGTTCAATTTATGACCCTGGCCTGTATATATGGAATACATACAGCCATTTGGGCTATCATTAGTATAGCCCTAGAATGTCTGTGATTAACGAAGTATTCGTGTTTAATACTCAACACGAATACTACTTATTCGTTTTAATCACAGACATTCTAGGGCTATCATTAGTACTGCAGTTAACGTAGTGAAATGTGATTGCTACCATTTCTGAACAACAGTAACAAACCTCACTCACCCTTTTTTCATTTTCATTCTATTTTTCATTTTTAGCGATCCAGCAGCTCCGTGCATAAGAAAATCCAAAACAACAACAAAACAACCCAGAACAGAAACAGTTGCTGTATTTTCTTTTCGCTGTGTTGTTGTGTGTGCCATGCCAATAAGGCCGGGTTGAAAGCACAAGCACTACAAAGGGTAGTTCCGGTCTAAAAAAGAAATAGAAGGAAACAAAGAAGGGGAAATAAATTGTGCATTCACTCGTTCAAAATACTACAGGGGTGCGCATTCATGAAACAGGCATGGCGTGGCATGCACGTATTTATAGCAACAATACAGAACATGCAGTGTACTGAAAGCGGCATGTGTCATTTTATTATTGTCCACCAGGTGCTGCTCTCAGAATGCCTCTTTCTCCACAGACTCAACTTGGGTGCACAGTATCAGAAAATAAAGGGGAAACAGTCGCAAATCAAAGCCACTAACCTACATAATTATGAATGATTTTAGATATTGTCCCCAGAAACAACTGTTATATTGAAACGTGATGGAAAATGTAGCTTATACTCTTTACTGCATAGACCTACAGTGTGTGTGTGTGTGTGTGTGTGTGTGTGTGTGTGTGTGTGTGTGTGTGTGTGTGTGTGTGTGCGCGCGCGCGCGCGCGCGCGTGTGTGTGTAATAACATTTACCAAGAAGATGGTACCATCGTTTTCTTCACATTATAAGTGGCAGAGACATTTTGTTTAAAACAATTCTGTCCACAAAATTATACTCTAAAATAGCTTTATAAATAGGCCTATTGTTTTAGTCAATTATAATTAGGCAGTATGAAATATCAAAACCATGTTTGACACAAGATCTCACCTATAGGTGTTTCTGCCACAAACAGACATTTGGCATTTGTGGTGCCTTCTATGGGTGTAACTGAACTCACTTTTGGCTGTGTTGTTTTGAGGCCCCTCAACGTAATTAATATTTGGGGTAGATGCAAAGTTCATGACTTTTGTCATTCTTTTGGTACAGATAGGCCCCTCCTGCAAAAGTTTGAAGTCATTCATGGCCAATCAGAATGGAATGTGAACAATCTGAATATTCATGTTCATCACATGACTCAAGAGATGATGTGTACCTATTTATGTGAGATTTGGACAAAATCTGTAGGAGCAGTATAGCAAACACATGACATGACATGACATGACATGACATGACATGACATGACATGACATGACATGACATGACACACACGCACATGAACACAGAAAAAGAAATGGCCCTGTGACCTCGGCAATGAAAGAACAGCCAGTGAAGAATGTAACTCTATCGGCACTGTGTGAGAAAAACACTCACCGTCATGTTCCTGTTCATTTGATTTGATTTGAAAATTTTATTGGAGGATTAAACACTTGAGATGCAGCATCTCGTCTTCCAGAGTGTCCTCAGGCTCAACACACAAACAATGACATGATACAATCACGTAACAATCACAATACATTGACAAAACATATAAGGGCTCTCACATGCACCATCCCAGACCATTCTACATCTGTTACACATCATCAAAAGATAATAATGATAAAAGTAAAAATGAAAAAATATAAACTGTCCAAATAAAATGAAAACATCAATTATATAAAACAAAAATCAAAAACAGGAACAGTTGCATTTAAGTGAATCAAACAAAGACATTTTGAAAACAGGAAATGAGGTAATTGATCTAATTGCAATAGGTAAATTATTCCAGTCATCAGGTGCTTAAAAAAAACTTAAATGAACGTCTCCCAATTTCTGTCTGTATATTACCAGGTACTTCAAAATAAGGTTGTTGAGTATGTCTTAATGGATATCTCGAACTATAGGGACATAAAAGCTGCTTCAAATATGAGGGGTAATTAAAATAAATACATTTGAAAATAAAAAGCAACCAATCATTTAGGAGAGTGACTCAGCCCTATAGGTTCCTACAACTGCAAACATCTCAAAGTGAATGGAAAGAATTATAATATGGTCATTCTTGTTGTGGTGTAGATAAACAGCAATTATACATGTACTGAAAATTCTACTGTACCAGCATTCAGGAAAGTCCATGCCTGGAAGATTCAGTAATAAAGCATGTTTGTCCTAACTCTTTTAATTCATATCAAAAGAGGGAATATGCATCCACTTCCCAGGTAGCTTTTGTGGCACTGATTTAACTACTTGCTTCCACTTGGTGTGACCTTGGATGAGATAGACAGATTATGTGTAGAGCAGCCAAGCTGTTGGCCTCTCAGCTCTGTCCTTGAGTCAACAGTAGTTGATTTGATGTGTTGAAGCCGGCATAAAAAACCATTAGCTGTGCTTTTTGTCACAGAATCAACATAGGACAATTGAAAAATTATTCACTAACCTTAAAGTGGCATGAGTGAAATGAGCAAATCAACGAATCATGCCAAATATCTGATATTACTGTTGAATGTGTTCCTGTCAAAAGAAATTATATTCTGTCATTTTTAGTAAACTGTAAAATTGCCATGTCAGCACTATACTGTCTGAAATCCTGTCTGTCACACAATCTAACCCCACTAAAATGGCAACCTTCGTTCTCAAGGCATGGCTGTTGATGTTGATGTTTAATAGATTGTTGACACAATCTGGCCTAGGCAGACCCAACTTTGTAACCGCACTGCTGCTCACATTTGATCACAATATTGAGCCAGAAATGAGGGTGTGTCACATGAAAGGTCAGTCTTCTTAATTTTAACTGGGTTGGACATGCCTCTGTAAATGCAATGTACCATTTTAGACATGATGAAACTGTCCACTGCTGTTTATTTAATTTAGGAACACACTCAGAAATTCAATTGATGGAGGGATAAGAAAGGTGTCGCTGTTGAATAAATGTATGGTTCTGCATGACAAGCTATTTGTTCTCAATGCTCAAGTCCAGAGTCAACATTATTTTCAACATATTCAGTATTCAAACTATTTTAAAGAACACTCATGCAAAGACAAAAGGATTGCATGGATAAAACTGCAATCTGTGTGATGCATGATTCACACGTAACCACACATACAGTATGCGCGCGCATGTGCATACACAGCTCGCAACATGTTTGTCTCTTTGGATTTTATGGAGTGCTGCATTGTGATAGATTCAGCTTATAACAGACTGACAGCTGGCAAGTTCACTCTCGCCTGCAACTCAATTACCAAAGACATGTCAGTCAAAACATCTATTATACACACACACATGCGTATGTGTACGCACTTGCTCACACTGGCACACATACTTTATGCACGTACTTGGATGCACAGACGCACGCAAGCACGCACGCACGCACGCACGCACGCACGCACGCACGCACGCACACACACACACACACACACACACACACACACACATACACACACACACACACACACACACACACACACATACATTCCTGGCTTCACTCCCCTATCCCACGACTCAATTACTTGAGATGTGGCAGTCTAAACAGCCAGAGGGCCTCAGCTCAATAACACAGAGTCAGCTGCTGTAGGACGAAGAGTGACTGTGATGCACTGGCTGTGGATATCATACCATCACGCCAAGGGACACTCTTGTCATTCACCTCACGCCCCTTTGCACACCCAGTGGCCTCCTAGGGACACCAAAGACATTAACTAATGTATATTAGATCGGGGGAACAGGTAAGAAAAACAGCCACAGATTTATGAAAAAGCCAAACCAAGGAAATGGCTCCATCCCTCAACATCATTTGCCTGAGCGCTTTAAATTATTAATTGTGATTAAGAAGCTGTTAGTATTTGTACAGGCCAGGTCTCGTGAGCGAACGCGGTAGAGTTTGTCTGGCTGGCATCATGGAAACCCCTTTGATCTGCAAGTCAGTGAATGCGATGCTCAAGGTGATAGGCCTACATCTGGTGTCCATGACTACAGTACAGTAAATGTGTTGTCACCTTGGAGACAGACCGCTGCCTTGAGTCAGGGATGACAGCTTCTATAGCAACACCTCGTTTTGAGCAACATCTAACCCGCCAACGGTCTGACTGTAGTGTACAGTACACATCATCCAAATGTTAATTTAACACAATATGCATCGTGTCTCTGCTTATTCTCTATTATAGCCTACTGTACTTATTTATTTCACTGCCCTCCCTCCATGCACATGCACATGCACATGCACATGCACATGCAGCACTCACTCACATATCGTTGTTGTCGGTGGAAACCTTGTATGTCCATAACCTTTCGTTTTGTATTTATCATTTTAAAAATGATGTAAACTAGTGAAAACAGCCGATCTACAAGGGCTTGTAAATCTGCTGTTTTCAATAGTTTTGTGCAACAGCCTTGGATGATGAAGCAGCTAGGGCTTTACTTTACGAAAAAACGTACACATTTGACACCTGGAGATACAAGGTTTCTGCACGACAGTGACGATGTCCATTAGACCAGTGGTTCTCAACCTGTGGTACATGTACCACATGCAAAAAAAAAAAAAAAAGAAAAATTCTGAGGTGGTACTTGGTGTAAAAAGGTTGAGAACCACTGCAATAGACCATTCCGCTACACATTCAGTCAGCCAGGCTAACAACACTGATCATTATTCACAAACATTCACACACCTCGTGCACACACGCACGCATGCATGCACGTATAGGCACAACCTGTTCATGCACCAGCCAGGAAAAGCGTATTCAATATGTCAGTATTCTGGAGCTTTAAAGGTGCTTTAATTTTTTCCTTCATACCTCTGATTCATAATTAAGAGTCACCGTGCCTCGTATTGCTCTGCTCTCAACGCCAATCAACACGGTTTAATGAGAGCACGCATTGTACAGTGATGACCTAATCCACTAAGAGTAATAGCAGGCCCTATCTGGGGCCATGTGTATGCAGTATGCCCTGCTGCACCACCATGCCTGCCAGGAATAAATTGGATGGAAATTACTGCACATCTCAGGCAGTAATTAGGAGGCCTCCTATGGTGAAGAGGCAGACATTAACTAATAAAGACTGCATTTCCTATGCAAATGAGCCTAACCTGTAGATCTGTATGCGTGCGTGCTTGCGTGCGTGCGTGCGTGCTTGCGTGCATGCTTGCGTGCGTGCGAGTTTAAAGTTAGTTGGAAGCAGCTTGAATGTTTTCATAAAGTACAGGAAGGTAGGGGGTGGGGGCAGGGTTTTTTAGGTGATATATCAATTAGAACAGCAGACTCACTCCCTAGCTTCCGCCACAGTCTGAAGACTCATCTCTTCAGACTCACCTCTTCAGACTCACCTCTTCAGACTCCACCTTAGCCCGTAGCACTTAACCTAGCACTTGCCTACCCTCAATGACCATACATGTATAGCATTTTTTATATAGACCGATGTCAGGCCATTTTGGACTTTGAACCAATCATCATCATCATCATCACCATTGTTGTCATCAAGATTATTCATCACATCATGGCATCTCCACAACAACCACCACCACCATCATCGTCATCATCATCATCATCATCATCATCATCATCATCATCATCATCATCATCATCGTCGTCGTCGTTATTATCAAGATTATTCATCACAGTCTCCTGGTGTTGTAGGTAATCTTATCAGACCGGTGAGAGAACAGTACAGGCTCTCTGTGGAAGAAGCTTAGGTAGTGACTCTGCAGTGAGAACTAAAAAGTACAGTATCAAGGGCATGCTGTAATTACAATGTGATGCATTTGGTCTATAGAGATTTCCTACTCTCGCTGCAGAGGCACAGATCACATTGTCCTTGAGAAAGGGATATCCAGGCTCTGAGGGACGTTACTGGTTTCTCTTTGTGGTGCACTGTAATCTGTGCAAGGGAACTTTAAAGGACAACTTTGTTTTTTTACAACAAGGGTTCATATTTTAGATTGTAATTAGAGAAAAGAAAAGATGAGTCTTAAAACGTTTTCACTTCTTTCTATCGTTTTAGCGATTTTAATTACTTTCAGTGGTTGGGGCCATGCATGCAAGTAGCTAAATATCTCTTTTTAGATACAATAAGCCCATTCCCACAATCTTTCATGGGCAGATGTGACTTATGGGGGTTACTGTAAATAGTAATAAAGACATTAGCGGCTTATTGTGTCTAAAAAGAGAAATTTATGCACGCATGTCCCCATGCACTGAAATCTAAGTCATTAAAATCGCTAAAACAAATGAAAGAAACAAATGAAAACATTTTAACACTCATCTTTTCTTTTCTCTAATTACAATCTAAAATATGAACCTTTGTTGTAAAAAAAAACAAAGTTGTCCTTTAACACATCGACTGCCCACCAGGTGGCGCCAGTCATCCCCTCTGAGTGCCCCCATAGCACTTCCATAGAAGAATACGAGGCCCTGTTGCGTCAATGCATGCGTGATGACGTCACTTGGTCACATGAGCGCAGACAGGATGTTATTGTGTAACTTACTGTATGGGCTAGTGTTGATCATAGCTGTTCACTGCCGATCAAAATTTGGACATTTTGCCGCACGCGGCCACAGTTTTAGCCATAAAACAAACATCGGAGATAAAGATAAAGATGGGGAAATGCATTGGAGTATACGGAGAAAAACGGCCGCGCGATGCTCTCAGCGTCGACTCGAAGCGACTAGCGGCTAATGGGCTACATCCAGGCGTAGCCCCGACCTAACGGTGAGATATAAAGTTATACTGTAATTACAGTAAACGCGTCCAACACGTCGTGGGCCTCCAGCGACATCAAAGAAATTGTCGCGTAGACACCTCGTGGGCACCCGCTGTGTTAAAGAGTATAGGGTCAAAATTGGTAAACGATATCCATATAAAGGTCAGATTCACTCAATTTGGAGAGTTACTTTGTGAAGGTCAGTCTGTCAGGCTGTGTCAGCTATTTTTGGCAAAGGGGTTTGGTGTAGAGGGGAAAAAGAGCAGACTAAGTACAGAGTAAAGCAGGGGTGCCCACACTTTGTTGATGTGAGATCTACTTTTAAAATGACTAGCTCAACATGATCTAGCCATCCAAAATGTTTTATAGCTGAGGGCCTGAGGGGGGCTTTGGAATAGCAGCACTGGCGTTACATTTCAGACAAACAAACTTACTGTAAGGGGGAAATAAATGGGAAATACTGGGGGAAATATCTTCATCCCATTCTGTGGTAGGTTTTGGGGTTCTTTGTAATGCTACTGACTCTTGAACAAAGTATTGCATTGGAGGTTTGCCTACATTATAGAAGCCATGAAGGGACATATTCTTTTTATATTTTAATTATATATTTTTAGGGGCATGTCATGTGGTCTACCTGCACACCCTGGTGATCTACTGGTAGATCACGATCTACCTTTTGGGCACACCTGGAGTAAAGGGTCAAGTTATGATGACATCGGGACAAGGATCTCCATATATGGAGTGACATCAGTGACATCAGAGCATGATGTCAGAGTGATGTCACAGTGACAAGGGAACCAATAGACTGTAAAAATGTGTACGAACTGACTGACTGAACAGACAGACAGACAGACAGACAGACGGAGACAAGCTACAACATTTCTCATGGTATACTGCGACCTTCGGTCACAAATAATAATAATAAGCCAGTTCATATAAAGAATACATTTACATTAGTTTGTAATAAACACAGGTTAGCGTAACATCAAGACATAAAGATCACTACTGTATGTGTTGCCAAAAATAAAAACTGATATGGGACGTCGATCTTTTATCTTTAGGGAAGTTAAATGATGTAATTAATTTATCATGATTTTGTTTTATTATGTGTTTTTTTCTATTACATTATACTGTCAGTAGGTTGTAAGATGCTGATAGTAATGGTGTATGTGTGTATTGTATATATAGGCTGGCACGTGCTGTGCCTCTGTGCGCACGCGTGTGTCTGTGTGTGTAAAGCTGTTTACGTCTATGTCTATGTATAATACTTGGTTATTGTTTTTATCATTGTTTGTATATTGTAATGCAATGTTTTGTGGACTGGACTCTTGGAAGATTAGCCAATGGGCTCAGAGAGATCCAAATCAAATCAAAATCTAATCAATCAACTGTGGCTGAAATTGGACCTCCTCATTATTGGACAATCCATTTATCTGTTTTGAATAACTAACCACAGCATAATTGTTGTTTTGCAATCTGCATGTGTTCTGTTTAAAATCACTGACAAAAAAAACACACAACACTGTTGCCTGATTATCTGAATGAAGTTTAAGAAGCAGTCCATTCAGTGAGAATGGTCTGGAGTCAGGCTAACAACACTGATCATTTTTATAGTTATATCACACACATTCACACACCTTGCAAAGACACGCACGCACGCACACTCTTCTGGTCCACTGCCACTGTAGGAGATTCCAGAGAGTGACTGAGAGTCCAAATTAATGATTATCCTCTCTATCTGATCACAGCCATGAAATCCTTTATGCTAATAAGTCATTTGATGCAAATGTGAGAAGAGGATTCCTATTAATCAACCTGTATCACCAGGGCATGCCCCAAACACAACATTTAGCATTGTGTCGCAAATGACTGAATGCAGAGTAATAGCCTGGGAGGGGGCAAAGGCAGACGAACCCCAAGCCTTCTAAATCATTACGATGATGATTTTGTTGAAGTCATTGAGGTAAGAGGTGACAGGAGAAGCTTAATGGCAAAGAAATAAGACATGCATGTGACTAACTCATGCAACCTATTAACAAGCTGTTCCACAGCTTGTTAATCGCTGTTCCACAAAAAGAAAAACAAGATGTTCCCTTTCATTTTATTGTTAATGGGTTATCCATTAACCATCAAGCCAATGCCCTCTGGCATCAAAATATTGGGAATCCTGACCAGTGAAAGGCAAGATATGAAACCAGCAGCAGAACCCAACCACCACAAGAAATATTGTCAGGCAGAAACCTTGTATCTCAAAGATTCAAATGTGTATTTTGTTTCGTTAAGTAAAGCCCTGCTTCACCGTACAAGACTCTAGTGAAAATAGCAGATCTACAAGCATTCAGCTATTTTCACTATTTAAAATCATTTTTAAAATACAAAACGAATGGTTGGACATACAAGGTTTCCACTAGGCAACAACAGTATGCTGGTATTCAGATTTAACATGAAGGTCATAACAAATGAGGCTTCATAAGTACAGGGAAAGTGTTACAGTAAAATCATATACAGTGCAACACACCTCATTCACAGGCTGACATGTTTATCCACACATCGTGCAGTATAGGCATGCCTCTAAGGAGCAATGGAGCTGTCTGGAGAAATGAAAAAGACAAAAAAAAGAAAAAGAGAAGGGGGACGGATGAGAGTGATGAGGAAGGGAGCAAGAGAGGAAGAACGATTAAGTGAAAAGAGATAAAAGGCCAAGAGGCCCATATCCACAGCTATCCAATCTCTTATCATGCCAGGCTATATACCGTACTGTATATTGTGTGTGTGTGTGTGTGTGTGTGTGTGTGTGTGTGTGTGTGTGTGTGTGTGTGTGTGTGTGTGTGTGTGTGTGTGTGCGCGCACGTGTGCGTGACACTGTATTAACCTGCAGTAAGTCAGTGTGACGGCAATGGCCCAGCGAACCATGTGATTTAAAGACAAGAGTTTAAACCTACACACATCTTCTATATTTCACAGCCTCTTCTTCTCTTCTGCTGTGTGTTTTACTTCGTCTTCGGATTCTTTTATTCTTTTTATTATGTTCAGCCACTGCCTCTCTGTTTACACAGAGTAAAAATAAAGTCTGAGAGTGAGAAAATGGACCTCTGAGACCTTAAGGGTCTTTGAGTTAATTGAAGTCAGAGGTTCTGTTCCCTTCCCTCTTCCTCTCCCTCTCTCTCTCTCTCTCTCTCTCTCTCTCTCTCTCTCCCTCTCTCTCTCTCTCTCTCTCACACATACACACACGTTGGTAGAAAAACACACACTTACTATATTAACCAATAATAACCCACACACGCCATCCATACTCACCCCTGAGGCCAACACAGTAAGAGCTTAATGAAAAGGTACTTTACACTTGCTGGCTGCTGTGCACCTTTTAAATGTCACTGTTAATGGGAGGAATCAGCAAAGTGCACAGTGTTCCCAGTCAGTGTGTGAAGACATTGTGGGCTGCAGGGGGGTTCCAGGCAGTCTCCAGCCAAATGAGGAGGAACCCTATTTTAGATTTCAACTCTTCGAAAATAGCAGATCTTAACTGTGTAACAAATACGTTGTAACACATTGTGAGGTTGTAGTTCTGCGAATTTTTTAAACGTTCTTCTCGTTCTTGAAACATTTTGTAAAATGTGGAATAATTTAGAAAAATGTGGAATAATTTAGAAAAACACAGATTTTCACTATGATAACGGGGGGAATTTGGTTTCAGCTCAACCCCATGGCTGATCGCTGCCCACAAGGGGCACGGAGCAGTTGGGTCATATAGGTACAGTATCTTACTCAAGGACACTTCGACCAGTCATATTTGACCCATTTCTGTCCAGGCCTGGAATTGTACCTGGGACCACTGGAGACTGTGGTTCCCCAGACAGGATCTCTCACCGTTCAGCTACTGTATGTCACCCTCACCTCCATGGGGGTGCCTGGCACAATTTGGGGGTTGTTGACATGCAATTGCAAATATTTTAGAACCACTGAAGCCAAACAACTCTGTTTGTGTCCGTTGTGTGTGTGAGTGTGTGTGTGTGTGTGTGTGTTTGTGTGTGTGTGTGTGTGTGTGTGTGTGTGTGTGTGTGTGTGTGTGTGTGTGTGTGTGTGTGTGTGTGTGTGTGTGTGTGTGTGTGCGTGCGCGCGCGCACACACGACTATGAGAGTGTAATAACTGGACTAGTAAAAGTGCATGTGTATGTTTTCAATTGTGCATGTGCACGCTATACCGGTACATCACTCAGCAGTGTATATAACAGCGATTCATGTCGCTGATTTATGTCAGCCATGCAGCTCTCCTGGCTCAATCCCTCTAAGACCCCTGCTTGATTACACCGTCTGACCGCAGTGATGGCCGTGACCGCACAGGGACCCCATAAATTAGCCCCACTGCATGATGGGAGCTCATGAAGTCAGATGATGCACATCGTCACTGCCTGATTGATTTAACTGCTGCTGTAATTTCACCATATCATTTATTCTCCCCCCTTCTCGCACCTGCAGATTGAGCCTCTCAGTGGTGAAATGCATCACAACGTGCAACGTGTGCCTAGAGCCTAGGTGACTGATGCTTTTCCGGGGAACATTGTTGAGGGGTCTTTTATGTCCCTATTTGGGCATGTCATATAGGTTTTCAAAAAATATTCAAATATGTTAATTATTTTTGAGCGGTGCTCCTGGAACAGGAGCTATAGCTCCAACATTTGGCTTTGACCGGTCAAAAAAACGGAAAACGTAAGTGAACTGAAGCGTGGCCTACATATAGCCTATATGGCCTACATCTTGGTAGAAACAGCTCAAAGTTTGTTGTACACCCAGCCCCAGGGTCCCATTGGCCAAGGTTCACAGGAAGCGCTGTGATTGGCTAGCGGGACGCTTGATTAAATTCAACTAATAAATAGCACCAATCACTTCACACTAGGTGTGATTTTTAATGAATATTCAAAGAATTGAAGATCTACAAGCTTACGTATGTTATGATGCAATGCTGTTCGCTACAGTTCCTGTCCCTTTTCACTCATCATCTCAACATATATGGACTCACAATTGAATGAGGTTTGATGCCGGGCACTTTCTCACAGCTCAGGTTTTACACTGAGCCACAGTCGACAGGCGCTAAGAGGAATTTATCACTTTTGACCTTTTTCCAAACTTTACTCAGTCTGGGACAGACATTTACAGAGCCTCACAGGGGGGAGGGATGAGTGTCGAAGGGGGTGTTTAGCAAAAAAGAAAAAAAGGAGGTCTATTCTGGGGGTTCGCTGTGGAGGAGACAGGTTGTTCATATCAAGCTGCATTTGAGTAGCACTTCCCACGACGATGACACAACGTTTCATATTCATAAGTGCTTTAAACAATATTCATTAGGGTTACAGGTAAACTGAACTGCAAAAAACTTGTGGAAACCAGCAGATGGGATAGCTCCTTTAGCTGTAGTATCTCATGGGTCAATTATTGCACTCTCAGAGTTAAATGAAACTCTGGCTTTCATTGTGTAATTTACCAGGGGAGAGCTACAGATGTGTGCTATGATCGGAAATGGAGCAGGCCACCACAGGGAAGAAAGGGAGAGGTATGTGCACGTGACTGGTAGACTGCAGAGTATGTGTCTGCAAAGTCATCTGAGGTCGGCCAGTCTCTGTGTGATGAGTTAGATGACGCAGAGCAAAAGGCTTGGGTCGAGTACAGAACGATGCCACACAGGCTCAGGCTCACACAGAGAGCATGCCACCCTGCATACAATATCAGATAGCTATTGAACCTTGGCTCTCTCTCAGTGCGAAAAGAACAACCACCCAGAAACAGGTGAGCAAGATGCTATGCTAAGCATAATACTCACAGCATGCACGCACGCACGCAGGCTGTTGATACCATATGTGAGATGCAAAAAGGTTAATGAAAAAACCTGCCAGAGCACATTAAGATAACTTTCAGTCAAAATTGTATTCATTGAAATTGACAGATGAAACATTAAACTGATTTATACATGAATGCCTTCTGTCCTGTTGTACATTCCCCATTCCCCAAATATACCCTACCGTTACGCAGCAATGCTTAATGATAGGGTAAGTGATATCTTTTGGTTAAAACAAAATGTTTTTTGTTAAAAGGTTAAAGATCTATATTCTGATTGTAACAGGTTATTCCTTTTTATTGCATTATCTTGTTGTTGTTGTATAGTATTGTTGTGTGAGCACAGTCGTTGTGGGACATGTCCTGACAACATTCTGCTACTTGTAGCCTACGTATACGAGTAAATGTCAAACGTCATTCTCAATTCTTGGTATTTGGTGATGCCTCAATTCATTTCTACTCCACAGGATACGGAACCCATGAATGAGACAAAGCCCCGGAGGCAAGAAGTAGCAGGGAGAACTTGGTGCGGGCCGGGGTCACTGTCAGCGGGCCTGTGGGCTGCGACGCTGAGAGAGGGTGATGAATCAGTGAAGAGGACGGAGATGGAGTGTGACGTTCCGATTCTCAGCATACCCCAGGCAGGACAGAGGGACAGAGGGGAGGGAAGAAAGAGGAGGGGAGGAGAGGAGAGGATAGGGGCAACTGGTGGATTGGAGCACTGCTGCTACGCTGGCCTCTCTCCAGCACTAACCCCAGGCACAATCTGGGAACTAGATGTGTGTTTATTCCGGTGAATGCCACTCTCAGCAGATGAGAGGTGGCTGGATGTCGGCACCAAGCGTTGCTCAGTGGTAGCGCTTGCTTGGATTTGACTGGGTTCCAGTTCTTCTTCAAAGGCAATGCCACTGTGTATGTCCCCCCCCCCTCTCACACACACAAACACGCACGCACGCACGCACGCACGCACGCACGCACGCACACACACACACACACACACACACACACACACACACACACACACACACACACACACACACACACACACACACACACACACACACACACACACACACTCTTTCCTGTCATATCCCTTTCATCAGGACGTGCTTTTCTCTGACAGCGCAGATTAGCGAGAGGCAAATGCATTTAGAAACGCCAGGCTCATCGTTCACAGCACTGAGCCTTCGCTCTGCTCTGCTTTAATAGTGGTTCATTCGAGGCGATCTTTTTGTTGTTGTCTCTCTTGTCTCATTGAATTCATACATGAAAATCGATGCTTGCTCACATCACGTTGAATGCAAAGCGTGAGTGATGCAGGCCACATTATGCAGGCACAGTGGGGATTTTCCCACTTTCAACCTGGTGTCCCTATTGCGGGGATGTAGGCAAAGATGTTTTTACATTTTGAAAGATTAAAAAACATTCAGATTATTTTTTTTATATAAATAGCAGGTCTACAAGCTCTGTGAACTTTTTAGATCATCTAATTCATGGGGATGGGCTTAGATATTGGGAGGGAGAACGGCAGAACGCCACGTCAAACAGAACACCTCTACATCGATAGGGCACCTCCAGAACGGGCTGGGATCCATCAGTGAGACTGGTTGGGTGATAAGAGCCTCTGGCTGGGCTCAGGCAGGCGCTCTCTGCTGGGGTGTGGAGCCTCCTCGATCTCCTGAGGCTGCCGCCTTCTGCTGTTTACACTGGGGCTAAAGCTAATGCAATCGGGGGCCCGCGCGCCCTCCATGTGGACAGCTGGTGGAGATGATAGAACGAGCAGAGGGGAATTGGAAGTGTGGGTTTATTTAGGAGAGGTGAATGATAGACTGTTGCTGCTGTGAGGGAGACAAGGCCTCCTGGCGAGTGAGAAGAGGTGTTTCACTCTGGCGCGGGGGAAGGGGGATGTGCAGTGGGATTTGGGTTGCATGATATTCACAGTGGAATCAGTAAAATGCACAGTGCACAGTAAAATCTCAAATACTCGGTTTTGAATGTAATGTATCTATGTGTAACTCAATAGTGTACAACATTTTTACACGCTCTTTACTGTGTGGGGTTTAGCATGGCTACTATGCTGTAAAAGGGGCCTTGGAGGGGCTTAACATATAATGCAGATCTCTTGCAAGTCTCTTGCAAAGGAGCAGAGCTTTATTTGAAGACCTGTTCTGTCAGCTTATAGTTTTCAAATAAGCTTATCTTTTAATTATTTTGAAAATGTACAGAATACAGTACAGAATTCAATGCAAAACACGTTAGCTTAATATTGATCATATTTTATACCTTTATCACACACAGTAAACATATTGTTGTATCATTGTGTGTCTGACATATGCTGTATCAATGCATAGAGATTCAAATCCCAGAATAGCTCGGTATTCCAACTTACAGTAAGAACATCCCACTGATTCATGATGCCTCTATCGAACACTTCTAGTTGCCATTACCGGCCATATTCATCATTATTGTCATTCTCATTAACCTCAACATTATTCACCCTGTCTCCTTAGATATAATTGCTTGGAATTTCACGACAGAACAACTGTGTCAGATGGATAAGCCCTCGAGCGTCGTCATCATTCTTAGACATTATAATCGAATGTAACTGGGCATCCACAGAAAGAAGAGCATTTAAAAGTGTGTGAACTGACATGACTGATACTGTAAATTAACCACTGTCTGACTACTACCACAGTCAGTTCAACAGCCCTTTGGTCCTATCCCCAGAGAGAGAGAGAGAGAGAGAGAGAGAGAGAGAGAGAGAGAGAGAGAGAGAGAGAGAGAGAGAGACACACACAAACACACAGAGGGAGAGCATCACTCATATAGTATGAAATATCCTGTAGAGGTTAGCAGGATACAGATTCAGGCCACTGCTGATGTAACAGTAGGGTAAGAGTGTAGAGCAGCCACACACACGCACAAGCACACACACGCACGCACACGCACGCACGCACGCACACACACACACACACACACACACACACACACACACACAGCGCACACACACACACACACACACACACACACACACACACACACACACACGTGCACGTGCACCGTTCACACCGTTCACGCTAGTGCAGACTGAGCAACTTGCGCATATGGTGATTGTGTTTATGATCATTAGGCGAACTGGATATTAACTCCTTTCAAACTGGCCTCCCTATATTTTGGGCTTGCCATATTAGGCAAAAGACCATTGTAGAATACCAGTAATCACCTAAGGGCGAAAAGTGACCTCCCTGCTCTGAGTATCTAACATCACTGTGAAGTCACCTGTGATGTCACAGTGATGTGTCAGGGAACCACAGTGTCAGGTGTTACCTGTCCGGACGTCCAGACAGACACGGACAAGCTGTAGCGGTTCTGATAGTAAACTGCGACCTACGGTCGCAAATAACGAAAACAAGTCCTGTAGATTTAATGCCACATTAACAATTGAACATCACAGGAAATGAGTCGAGAGCGCACAAACTATTTTTATGTTTTGTTTGTTTGTGTGTCTGCATTACTTTGTGTGCATTCGAAACAATACGAACAAATGACTTTACTTCAGGGCAGATTTATTGCCCTCACCAAAACAAATCAAATTTCTTTCCATCCTCTTATTGGTATTCTATAGCTTTCCTTAGCAGGTTAAGAGCTGTCTCTCCTGACAGACACTTCCCCTTTGAAGGTGGAGTCTGTGTGTGTGTGTGTGTGTGTGTGTGTGGGGGGGGGGGGGTGCACACACAGAGAGATCCAAAGTGCATTGTGGGAATGTATGTTCGGGGAAGCATCATGCATGGGAATGGGTGGGGGTGTGATGGCTGGAACTGGACACTGGTGAGAAGCTATGGGGACAGTTTACTGGAATGGGAATGGGTTTGAGCCAATCGATTGGTGGATGAACAACAGAAAGGGGGGGGGCTGACTGAACGAACGATACTCACTAATCCCCTCATCTCTAACAGCTGTGGAACACTGCTGCACCGATCCTACTTACACAATATGTTCTCTCTCTCACACACATGCACACACACGCACGCACAGGCAAGCACACATGAATGCAATGCGGGGCGAAATTGGACACATACATGTTCAGCCCTGTCGTACCCACTTACAGCACGAGCCATTAGCACTCGACTACACGCACACGCACGCACGCACGCACCGCACCGCACGCACGCACGCACGCACGCAGGCAGGCAGCACACACACACACACACACACACACACACACACACACACACACACACACACACACACACACACACACACACACACACACACACACACACACACACACACACACATACACACCTATTACACACAGGAAAAAACACATCTTTAAAATCTCATCCTGTATATGCATGAGCACACACACCATTTCTGCTTCATGTCAGAGTCTGTAATGATGGTAGGTCATTCACGTTCCCGTGCAGTAGACTGTATGAGCTGTATTGCTTTTTAAACCAAATGTGGTGTTTTATTATGCATTTCATATAGAAATTCCCATAAGAGCCAGAAGGAGATATACAGTACATTAGTAGGCAGCCATGAGTGCACAGGGGTCTGGTTTGCAGTGCACGGGGGAACCAGAATACACACTACAGCCTGTGTGTCATCCTTTTGGTGGTTAAATAAAGAATGCCAGATCCAAGTCTGTTTCAACAAAAGGACAGACAGAAGCATTGGCAAACAGGCCTCATTTAACACTCATGTCAAAGTAGATTTAACCATTTATTGCATAAATGGAATACAGTTAATCTTTGCGTTAAAGTTCCCTGAATTTTATTTGAGCAGCTTGCTATGCAAAATCAGGGAACGCTAAACAAAACCCCCATAGAGATACAGTACAATAGTAGTACAATAGCAGTACATTGACATATTACCGTAGCCATATATGCCAGACTCTGATCAAAAGGTGGAGGCTGGGGTGGATGAGGTAGCTAAGCAGCAGCAAATCCGAAGCTTCGGATAAAAGACGAGCAGAGCTAGTGAATGCAAGCCGTATTTAAAGAGCCTCCCTTACTGAGCGAGAGCTCTGATTGGATTAGACAGAGTGATATAATGATTAGTAGATCTGTGAGTGAGGAGTAGGAAAGGAGCTGACTGACAGCTGATTACAGCTGAAGCTTCATTTTTGCCATTGATAAAATAAAAATAAACTAATAATATAATATATATACAAAAAGCATTATGTTGCTACTTATTGTAGCCTACATAGCAACAAGAACCCCAATTCCTGTCTTGAAATGTAAAAACCCCAAAAGGGGTACCCGTCCTATGAGTGACATTTTTATTTAAAATATTTTGAGAACTGTTATCTGACTAACATAATTTCAACTATTAAACATATCTTTCGCCAGTGGGCTCTAACCTTTTTAGATATAGTATATCTAGAGCAGTCAACAGCAAGATTACACAGAGTGAAAGAGGAAAACATTATTATGTGGTTGGACATTGCAGATAAGCTCAAGGATATGATTCAAGAAGTCACTACATAGTGATAATAGCCTAGCTGGCACTACCGGTATTTTAAATTCCATGTTGGTCCGGGGCAAGGGGGTGGATGGGTCTGTTTTTCTTCTTTTCTTTTCTTGCCTTGTCGTTGTTGTTTGAGTTGTTGTACAGTATGTTTGTACATTTATCTTGTGATTTTATTTGTTTCCTTATTTCGTTCAAAATATATTTGTGTAACTTTCTACATTCATGCTTTGAATAAAATAAAAAATAATTGATAACAAAAAGAAAAACTATTAAACATATCATGCAGTGTACATGTGATTAATGCTGTCTGACCAGAAGCAGGGATAGAACATAAATGAATGACCAGAGGGGGGATATCAAACGCAGCCCCCAGCAAATTGAATCCTAGATGTCATCACCACTGAGGTCTACTGGAGTGAGAAAGAGAATATTTCACAGCCTGCATGGGAGTGTCAGGCCTTAGCTGACAGCACGAGTACATACTTTAAATGTATTATGCATTATAGCATGTGACTTTAAATACAAATGAACGTTCTGTTACAATATAAAAAATCGGGTGCCAAAAGTTGTTCCTTTCGTTTCACTTTTATGTTTGCAAAACACCATCAAATGAAACCAAAGAATCGCACCTGTGTGAAGTGAGCGGTCAGCGGCACACGTGCATATCCCTCATATGGGCCGTTCGTCCGCTCTACTTTACATGTCCGTTCTACTTTATGTGTACTTCTTCGCTAATTCCAGTAACTGCAAGGGTGCCTGCGCAAATCAGTGTTGATAGGAACGCATGGTTTTTGTGTGAGTTTAGTTTTAGTTATCGACTCCAAGGTCGAGGGAAGAGGCTTCTATATATTATATAAGAAGCCTGGTCAAGTCCGAGGTGGTGGACCCTAAGTAACAAGACATCTTGTGAAATACAATGTTGTCAACCAATCATCAAGGACGATGATACACGAAAGAAGAAGACCATCCTCAAGTCCAAGGATAGTCCTCAAACTTTGGGCTGGTGTCGTCTCTGTGCCGCCCGGGACCTGGGACAGTGACCACAATCTGTGCAAGTGTGGTGGGTGTCTCGGGTCCTGGGTGGTGTTTGGCCGGCACCTGTTTGAGGTTCAGGCGAAGTCCAGAATGCGGGATTGGTCAGACTTTGCCCTGCTGACGTTGCCTGGGTTTTGGGCTCTTTTTTTTGGCTAATATATTTGGATCTCTCCTTGGAGATCCGTGCTTGTAACTGACGTCATGGACAGAACATGATTGGTCTGTGCAAATCTTTTGGCTAAAACCTTGCCTGGGTTTTGGGCTGGTGTCGGCTTTGGGCTGGGTGCCACCTGGGACCTGGGACAGTGACCACAATCTGTTAGGGTGGTTGCTGTTCCGGATCTTGAGTGGTGTTCTGCCGGTGCGGGTTAGAGGTTCGTGCGAAGTCTAGTATGTGGGGTTGGTTAGACTTTTGCCCCCAGTGTTACCTTTTACAGAACGGCCCATGATCGGTCCGTGCACATTTTTTGGCTAGCCACAAAGTGAAATGTTGGAGCGGTTTGCTCTGCTCAAAATAATTTGCACGGATTAGCACGGATCTCCATACATGGAGATTTGCACACATGGGGCTCCGTGCTAAGAGTGAAACGTTGGAGCGGTTTGCACGGTAAAAAAAAAAGGACTGTTCATAATAATATTAAATGGAAGAAGGAAGGATAAATGCATGGACTAGAATAGAGGAGAACGGCACAAAAATCTCATTAGTATAAAAAGATTATATTAGCAGCCAGAATTTCAATGCCATGATGAAGAATATACAACTTAGTGAATATTTTGAACAATCAATGCGGCTAGACTGTAACACAGTAATATCAACCAGTCTGTAAAAGTTATACATTTTACTCATGAGTAATAACATACAATGCATTGCTTATGTAATGTACATTTTATGATGGCAATATGTTGATGAGGCTGCCTCTTACTAAACAATAACTAGAAGCAGTGCTCTTCCGAGCACAGGTCTCCAGGCACCAGGCCACACAAATCAGCCTGTTATAGCGCCACCATGAGGCTGATTTAAAAAATGTGGGGCAGAGGTTCTGAATTAGCATCCAGGGAGTGTGTGTGCTCAGTTTGGCAGCGATCGGGCCAACGGCGCCGGAGATTAGCTGGTAACAACCAGGCCACACAAATCGGCCTGTTATAGCGCCACCATGAGGCTGATTTGAAAAATGTGGGGCAGAGGTTCTAGATTGGCATCCAGGGAGTGTGTGTGCTCAGTTTGGCAGCGATCGGGCCAACGGTGACTGAGATTAGCTGCTCACAAACTGTGAGGACGCACGGACGGACGGACGGACGCACGGACGGACGGACGCACGGACGGACGGACGGACGGACGGAGGGGAAAACATACTCTCCCTCAGCCTTCGGCTGGTGGAGACAATTATATAACATTACTGACTACATGTCTGTATGACTACAGGTGCATTGTACAATGGGCAGTGTGCAATTTGTTGGTTGGTGGCACTGTGCTTGTAATGTATATGCACTTATGCAGTAAGTCATTTTGTAATTTGTAACTGCTGATACTGTATGTGTCCAAGACAACGTTCCTTGGGAATAATATTGTCTTTTCCTCTCTTGTCTCATCTTACACATTGTCAATTTAAGACGAACCCTATAAATCACACTTTTACACTGTTGCTCCCTTACATCTACTATGGACAGCACACCATGCACAGTCTGAGGGAGGTGGCCTCAGCAGCCAATCAGAGAGGCTGCTGTCAAGCCTGACTCCACCTCCCCTTGTCTTCCCTTCTTCTGATGCTATGGCGAAGAGAGAGAGAGAGAGAGAGAGAGAGAGAGAGAGAGAGAGAGAGAGAGAGAGACAGAGAGAGAGAGACAGACACACAGAGAGAGAGAGACAGAGAAACAGATGGAGAGCCAGATGGAGGGAGAGAGAGGTTCAACTGAGTGGGAGAGGAGAGAAAGAGACAAAGAGAGGCAGAGAAGGAAAGGGAAGACAGACATGCTAACAGGTCAGCATATGGAAGCAATGGAGAAAAGCAAGCTGAGCTGCATGAAGTGAGGCTGGAGAGGGGAGAAGGCGGGTTGTGCAGCAAAGCAAAACCTTGTATGTCCAAAACCGTTGGTTTTGTATTTATCATGTTAAAAATGATTTAAAATAGTGAAAAAGTAACAGCTGATCTACAAGCACACAACGCCTCGCACTGTGAGGCGTTGTGTGCTTGTAGATCTGCTGTTTTCACTACTTTTGTGCAACGGCCTTGTATGATGAAGCAGGGCTTTGCTTTGCGAAGAAATGTACACATTTGAAACTTGGAGATACAAGGTTTCTGCCCGACATTGATGATAAGTAAAGAATGACAGAGGTCTATTTCCACAGTTGTGTAGGAGGTGCATGTGGACTCAAACACAAACTGGCAAATGCAAGTTGAGTCCCCCCACCCAGGCACCCACACCCTTTGCCGATTTGGCCGAATCCAGCCACCTCCCTTTGTCGCCCCCCTTGATACGCTCCATAAGGCATGCTGATGGGTGAAGAGAGAGACATGCCAAGCTGAGCAGGTGGTGTGCATGGGGATGGAAAAACGTAGATGACATGGCAACTCACAAAACTCTCAGAGTATGTGAGCTATTTATTAACTTTTGCATGATTAAATTAAAGTAAATGAATCCAGTACTCCACATGAAAACTAGTCGCTGGATTGCCCTGGCATTTGCTGTCCTCCGCCTTCATGCACAAATTATATCTCAAACTCTAATGGGCAGGTTCCCATGAACCTCTGCTGAGCACATTAAACTTTAATGTTTTAAAGGTTTAACGTAACCTTTTGAGGTGCCATGACCAGTGCCACCCTTTTATTTTTTCTTGAGGCTTTTAGACCAAGTCTTGTCATTGCAACAAGGCTCAAAAGAGTCCTAAAATTAAGTTTAAAAAGGCAAAGAACTTCCCAGTTGATTGCGTTTGATGTGCTTACAACAGTGGTTCTCAACCAGTGGTCTGAGGACCACCACACCAGTGATCCTTGAGGGGGTTCCAGGTGGTCCCCAGCTAAATGATGGAGAGTTGTTAACCAAATGGACCCTTATAGATCTTTAACTCTTGAGAGTGTAAAATGAAACCAAATGGACCCTTACAGGTCCATTTGGTTTCTTTCTATGCTCTCAAGAGTTAAATTATTGTTAAACTTCTGCATTACTGACTATTCATGGAAAGTCTGAGTGACACAAATAGTTTCTCTTCCTTTTAACAAGCTGGCTCAAAGAAAAAAAGACTATTGTTATTGAATGGCATTGTCTACAATCAGAGATCCAAGAACTTAAAATAGAAAAAGAGGGGAATGCCCTCGCCAGCGGGAATTACCTTTGATTTAAAAGAGCTTTCTGTACAATGAGATATGAATCAATCCTGTGCACACATGCACACAGAAACCTATTAAGACGCAGTCAAACACACACACACACACACACACACACACACACACACAGACACACACACACACACACACACACACACACACACACACACACACACACACACACACACACACACACACACACACACACACTAACACACACGCATGCACACATGTTCGCACACACGCGCGCACACACACGCACACACACAATGGATGGATGGATGGGCGGACGGACGGGCGGACGGACGGACGGGCGGCAGATGAGTCATGTCTGTAAGACCTTACTGATACTGTGATGGCTCCAGATTGGAAGGCCAGAAATCTGCATTCACCTCACAGGCCATGGGATACTATTTCTGTCCGTCTCTATCTTTCTCTGCCTCTTACTCTCTTTGTCTTTCCCGCAAACAAACACTTTCTCTCTCTCTCTCTCTCTCTCTCTCTCTCTCTCTCTCTCTCTCTGTGTCTCTCTCTCTCTCTCTCATATATTCCCACAGGAGCACACAAACACACAGATATATCAGGTGGGAAATTGAAGGGTGTGGCAAGACACAGACAACCCCACAGTGTGCTGTGAAGAGTAAAAGTTAGTGTACATAATATATGAGCGACGTACGTACATGGTAAATGCAGACTAGACCAGTGGTTCTCAACCTTTTAACTCTCAAATACCTGGAACGCGCCCGAGTCGCGTTAGATTTGAACCACTTTAACCATTATTGTATGCTTTAACCTTAGAAAAATAGCAGATATACAAGCTCACAACGCGGCACCGAGTGCCACGCTGCGAGCTTGTAGATCTGCTATTTTTGAAAAAACTGGAAAATGTGTGGAAGTCTTTGAATATCTTTGACCCGATCTTTGACCCGACTTCTAAATCCTTCTTCTAAATCATGTTGTTCTCAAACTTTCTCATGTCAAGGACCCCCAAAATTACAGGTATTTGGCTGCGGACCCCCATCTCAAAATATGTTGTTCCAGGGACCCCCCAGAAGCAAATATTTGAGTTACAAATGTTTGCTTTTAAATAGATATATTCAAAGACTTGCAAAGAAAAATCATGATTTTTCAAAAATAGCAGATCTACAAGCTCGCAGCGCGGCACTCGGTGCCGCACTGTGAGCTTGTATATCTGCTATTTTTCAACAGTTAAAGCAGTCAATAAACCTAGGCCTAAATGGGTTAAGGCCGCGACCCCCAAAATAATCATATTTTAACTCGGCTAATGTTGCTCATTAAAGTTAATCGTCTGGAGACCCCCCCCCCCCCTCCCCCCAAAAGAAAACAATAATAACAATTATAATAATTTGGGGACCCCAGAGGTTGAGAACCACTGGACTAGACCATCACAACAGAAGTAGGACATCTATCCGTCAGCGGTATGATCACAGCATCCGGCGGTGACATAATATGTGAGGGCAATGAGTGATGAGCAGAGCAGTGCTCCTAGCAACCACACAACACATGTTCACCATAATACAGTTACCTCAACCTTTCCCAGATCAGGCACGTGCACACTGCACCCGTAGACATCAAAGGGGGCTTGAGCCCCTGCCCTTTTATCCATCTGTAAAAAGTGCCCTCTAAAGACCATGAATGCCGTTTTTACTATGGTGAAATAAATGAAAATGACCCCTTTTCCATGCCATACCTGAAAGCAGCATTCAAGTGAATTGCCATGTCCAAACTCTCCTTGAATGCTGCATTTTATGTTGAAAGAATTGCCCTCTCTGTCTAGAAATCCATGCCGTACGCCACATCTCCAGTATTGCCTTTTTTAAGCTTAAGTTTAGTGTGATATTAAGTACTGAAAATAGCGACCTCTGCACGTCCCTGTCCTGGATTATAGGGCCTGCTCCCAAACCAAAACTCACGCTCATTCATTACTAAGAAGAATTCACCAGGACATTACATTACATTTTAGACATTTGAAAACGTGTGAAATTGGACATTCTGCATAATGAGTAGGCTACTCTTACTTTTGTACTTATAAAACTTGGAGATATTATGATAATATTTTGATACCACTACTTTTGTACTTTATGTAAATTTAGAATTCAGACTTTTACTTGTAACAGAGTATTTCTACGTCGCAGTATTGACACTTTTACTTAAAGGGGAAAGCCACCCATTTTCAATATTGAACTATGTCATTAATATAAGAGGGGTTCTGTGGAAATACAAAAAAAGTCCCTGGAGGATTGATTTGGGGGTGCAAAGTACACCGGTGTGATGTCATCACGGTGTACTGTTTAAGTAAAAACATTTGGTACTTTTTGCACCACTGGATAACAGCATCTTTTTAGGGCAAATAGCCAGAGAGCATGGTCCTACCAAATTACAGAACCTGGTGAAGTTTCTGTTGCTATGGCGATCAGAGGTGAAACCAGGGTGATCATCATGTCGATGCAAGGAAAAGACGTGATGTCAATTGATTATTTTATTTCTTTCTGAGGGAGAGTGACGGAGCAAGAAGAATGTGTTTATTCTTCAAGGTTTGGTTAGTTAGATTAGCATTAGTGTGTCGTCCTTTAACCACTAGATTTGCCAGAAATGGCAGATCTACAAGCTCACAACGCACAACGATGTGTTGTGAGTTTGTAGATCGACTATTTTTCTAGAAGAGATTTGGTGTAGTAAATGGAAGAAAGCTGTCAGTGGTTGTATTCCGGTTCTAAGACTAGAGGGTATGGTATAAGTGGTTAAAAGGGAGAACCACCCATTTCCAATAGGCCTAGCATCGCAGTTAAAGTGAGGTGTCGGAAGTAAACAGCCCATTCATTTTCACCATAGGGTTTTTCATTATCAGCCACAAAGTCGTAGCAATTCAATGTACACTTACCACTAGGCTGGTGGTTGTAAAATGGTTATATATGCTCCTGTAGAACCCCTGAGTATGTATGCAATCACTCTAGTTTTAGTAAAAACACGTTTTAATCAAGATCGCATGGCGAAGAACTGCATTACCCATAGTGCTAAAAATGTACATCCGGTGAAATCGACGATTGTGATTGGTCTAGCTTCTTTTTCTTTCATGTATCTTGCGGTTACCGCGGAAGTAGCTTACTGCCCCCTGTCTTCCCGGCGGATTATTGCACTTCAGCAGAAATCCGTGAGCGAGTGTCTTTCTTTTACAAATATGATGCACTATGTTAAAGATGATGATAAGAGCCAGTGATTTTCATCTCTACATGTCAGGCCATATGCTGGCTTGGATAACTAAACTGAGCGTGATTTAAGGGATATATTTCAGGAAACAAGTGTCATTCGCAATGCATTCTGGGAGTGTAGTTTCCGCAATTTTTAAAATAATGATGTACACATGTACCCTGCCCTTTTTTTCAGCTTTCTAATTAATCGTTGCATAAAAATATATATATATATATTGTCATGATTCCTCACCAGCCGAGGTGGCTTTGTCCGGGGCTTAAAAACGTTTAAATAAATACTTTATGAAATGTCTATGGAAGAAATGAATGAGGAAAACGCTTCCGACCCCAGAGTGAAGACGGGGTGGGGCTTCAACTGCGATGCGAGGATGCTCTATTGGGGTTTGTATTGTAAAGTACAACGTGGTGATGTCATCACAGGGTACCTTTTTTCTTATTTCCACATAACAACTCAAAGGTATATTAATGAGTAATGATTAGTTCAATGTTGAAAACAACTTGTTTTTATTAATAGTGTAATTTATTGATTTATATAGCACCTTTCAAGAGACCCTGTCTTATTATGTGTTTTGAACAAACGCCTATGGGTTGATTCTGTAATTATCATGTAATTACAATTATGCAAATCAATTATGAGTTAATTTCAATTATTAACATTTTCCTCTGAGGGAGAGTTTGAATTCTCTCAGGGACAAAGCACAGAGACAGTGATATGATTGCTTCTTCCACACACATGAAACTCCTGTTAGTCTTTCTGCCAGTATGTTTTTCTTTTTCATTATCCAGTGGTTCTCAACCTGTGGGTCAAATTATTTTGAGGGGTCCCCAGATGGTTAGCTTAATGTGCAACATTGTTTTCTCACTCAACAGTAAACAAACCAACATAAAGTTTAAGTGTATAGAGGCTATCTGCACATTTCTAAAGTGACAATTTAAGGACTTTTTAATACCTAAAAAATTAAACATTGGCCAAATTGTCAAATATCAGAGGCATAAATTGTGAAATAGCCGATCAGCATGCAGCATATCTGCTATTTTCACAATAGAACTGTGTTATACAAAATGTAATGCCTCAACTCTTAGTGCTCGTCAGGGTGGGGAGTGCCCAGATCAAATCTGATTATTTTGGGGGTCGCGGCCTGAAAAGGTTGAGAACCACTTTTCTAGTCTGCTCTAGTTTAACCACTTAAAGGAGTAGTTCACCCCAAAAATTACTTATTTTCAATATGTTTTGTTTTTTGTTGCATTCCTGAGCCTGACCTCTCCACGGGCTGTCAGTCAGTCAGTCAGTCAGTCAGTCTGTCAGTCTGTCCGTCACACGTCACGTCACACTTTTTCCCTACTCATATCTCCAGCACCGTTGCCCCGATCCATGCCTAACTTTGACACAGACTCCTTGGCTGCCAAACCAAAACCTTTCCCCCTCAGATTTTGGCCTAAAATCACGCAAATTCAATGGAAAATCACAACCTCCGCCCCTGATTTCTCACTTCTAGCGCCACCATCAGGCCGATTTTAGCAAAACATATTTTTGAACACTGCTCCTACAGATTTTGCCCTAAAATCCCGAAAGGTGGTACACATGAAGTCATGTCATCAACGATTTCCCATATTCCCTCCTGATTGGCTATACGATTGCCTTCTAAAGTTTGTGCATGCGACATGATGGTTGCCGGTTATATCCCGATTAGGGAGTCTTACTGGTTTAATGACCGATGGAGTCTCTGGTATAGGAGACCCAAATGCACCTCTATCGCCATGACAACCCAGACTTATAGGACCATGCTCTCTGGCCAGGGGTCATCAAAAATGGGGTGTATTGATGGAAAATAAGTGATTTTGGGGGTGAACTACTCCTTTAATGTTTCGTTTTTATGGTGAAGTTTAAAATATTTTTAATGTTGTTCTCATGTTTTTACTTTTCTGCTGATAATCATTTGTAGGCTACTTCTCTGTTAAGCACTTGTGCTTCACTTTTGCTCTGTAAAGCACTTTGAACTGCATTTCATGTCATGAAAGGTGCTGTACAAATATAGTTTATTATTATTAGTAGTAGTAGTATTATTTAATCTCTTGATTCTTAGTGAAACAGACCTGGTTTACAACCAGTGGTGTAAAGTAACTAAGTAGCCTACATTTACTTAAATAATGTACTTAAGTACAATTTTGAGGTATTTGTACTTTACTTGAGTATTTCCAATTTCCAATAATTTTACTTCTACACCACTACATCTCAGATCCAAATATTGTACTTTTACTCCACTACATTTATTTGAAAACTTAAACTGGATCTTTGCAGGTATAAATTATAATACGGTATTATAAAATATACATGAATCCACTTTAGACCTATTTTATACCTAGGCTAATTGAAAATAGACGATCTACAAGCTCACAACGCCCGGCGTGACGCGTTGTGAACTTGTAGATCGGCTATTTTCAAACATTTTGTACTTTTAATTACTTTAAGTATATTTTGATGCCAAATACTTTCGTATTTTACTCAAGTACATTTTGAATTCCAGACTTTTACTTGTAACAGATACAATTACAGTTTTGATACTTTTACTTAAGTAAAACATTTGAATACTTTTTCCACCACTGTTTACAACTGTATTGATACGCTGGTTCACTCTTCACTAAAAATAACATTATCGACAAGCTCAGATCGGCTATGTTTGGTGAACATTCCCCCCATGTGTGTAAGCTTGACAACTGGCAGGTGCATTCAATAACTGTGCATAGGCAGTGGTGGAAAGTTTATAAAGTACTTTACTCTAGTATTTCCAATTTTCTATACTTTTACTTCTACTCTACTACATCTCAGAGGCAAATGTTATACTTTTACTCCACTATAATTAATTGAAAATGTTAATTATTATTATTATAAAACATACAATAACCACTTCAGCCAACACTTGGGCTATTTTCAAAGGTATTTTTTAGACTTTTGAACATGTGCAAAATGTTACATTCTGCATAATGACTACTTTTACTTTCAGTGCTTAGTATACGTTTTAATTGTGATATTGGTACAAAATGTGAGTAGCATATACCTCTTCCACCACTGGGTGTGGGCGGTGAACAAAGGAAAAAAGTAATAGGTCTGGTGCTTTTGTTGCTTTCCAGAAAGCATAGCGAATTGACCTTAATAATTTACATTATTAAAGGAGAAGTTCACCCCCAAAATGACTTTTTTTCTATTGATTACTCATGCCATGGAGAGTAAGAGTTCAATAATTAATAATTGTCACATTCCTAAGACAAAAATTTGATTCGAGTAAATTTACCCCCATTGATTCTGGATGGGGACCTGTTTCGAAACGGGTCCCCATCCGGAATGAATGGGGGTAAATTTATTGTTATCACATTTTTGTCTTAGGAATGTGACAAAAAAACTATAAAATATTATTGAACTCTACTCTCCATGGCATGAGTAATCAATAGAAAAAAGTAATTTTGGGGGTGAACTACTCCTTTAAGTACAGTATGGTAACTATATTGGTCATGTATATGTAGAGGAGTCATTTAGTTATGGCAGCTGCCATATATACCTTGGCTCCAGGGGAAGAAAAAAAAACATGTACTTCTTAAAATAAATTCACAAATGTCTCTAACTATCAGCGTTGATTATTCTGTCATTAAATCACTTTAAACTATAACTACAATGCAAATTAGAACAGAACTAGAAGCAGTGCTCTTCCGAGCACAGGTCTCCACCAGGCCACACAAATCGGCCTGTTATAGCGCCACCATGAGGCTGATTTGAAAAATGTGGGGCAGAGGTTCTAGATTGGCATCCAGGGAGTGTGTGTGCTCAGTTTGGCAGCGATCGGGCCAACGGTGACTGAGATTAGCTGCTCACAAACTGCGAGGACGCACGGACGCACGCACGCACGCACGCACGCACGCACGGACGGACGGACGGACGGACGGACGGACGGACGGACGGAGGGGAAAACATACTCTCCCTCAGCCTTCGGCTGGTGGAGACAATTATCGCTTTCAACAGGTAGGCCTATTACATTGACTGGCAACATGACTGGTGCCAGGGGCGTCACAAGGGGTAGGAAAGTGGGACTGAGACTGAGTTATAGGGCCCAAGGTGGAGGGGCCCTAGTAACTTTAGCTATTGAAAAATAGCAGATATACAAGCTCACAGCGCGGCACCGAGTGCCGCGCTGCGAGCTTGTAGATCTGCTATTTTTGAAAAGTCATGAAAATGTGCGCAAATCTTTGAATATATGTATTTTTTTAGTGAACATTTGTAACAAAAATGTTGCTTCTGGGGGGTCCCTGGAACTAAATATTTTGAGATGGGGGGGTCCTTCACGTAGAAAAGTTTGAGCATCACTGACATGGAAACATAGGTTTCTTGGCACACATTTTCACGATTTTTCAAAAATAGCAGATCTACAAGCTCGCAGCGCGGCACTCGGTGCCGCGCTGTGAGCTTGTATATCTGCTGTTTTTCAATAGTTAACATTCATGGGGGGCCCGCTGTGAATCCTTGTACCCAGGGCCCAGAGTTTGGTGTGACGCCCCTGACTGGTGCCATGACACCATGCAGTCTTAGCTTTTGCTGAACTACTGACACCACTAATGTCTCTGTCAGAGGCACAGTGCCTTCAGTTAATAAGGATGATCTTACATTATCACTTTTGTCTCCACAACACATTGTGTAACAACTTGAATATGAGCCTTCCCTCCCCCTGTCTTAATCACAAATTAATCAGGTAATCATCTCTTGTCTTATCCATGTCCATTAACATTAAGTAGGTTAACATTCACTCATCCTGTTGGTAGCACTCCAAGCCATTTACACCGACAAAGATTAAGCTGCTGCAAAAACGTGGATAAATAATACTGCGTGTAATTTACTCTCAACAGCTAATATACCTCTCTCTCTCTCTCTCTCTCTCTCTCTCTCTCTCTCTCTCTCTCTCTCTCTCGCTCTCTCTCTCTCACACACACACACACACACACACACGCACGCACGCACGCGCGCATGCATGCACACGCCACACCGACTCTCTCACACTCGCGCGCGCACCGAAGGACACAATAGAATTGATGTCACCGTCTTCTACGAGGGTGAGAAATATAGGCTAGCACTCAGCGAAATATGCACACATCTCATATCCATTCCACTTCCACACGTGTTTGGCAGCTCGTTTTCCTGCACTTAAGAAGAATACTAAAGGAGTGGGATGTTTTGCAGCCGTTGTCATGCCTGCATAACAAGCCTATATTGCCTACATCTTGGATTCAGAAATAAATCTCTCATGTTGAAGACAACTATAGTGTGTGATTTCATCATGCTGGTCTCGTGGTGTCAGTGGTGGAAAAAGTAGGCTACTCACATGTTTTATTTCAGTAAAAGTATAGGCTATAAATACTGCAATGCAGAATGCTCTGTTACAACTTAAGTAGAAGTCTGGAATTCAAAATGTAGGTCTACTTGAGTAAAAGTACAAAAGTATTGGTATGAAAATGTAATAATACGCAGATTTCAAGTTTTCAAATTGTATAACAATCTTTTGAAGATAGCCGAGATCTACATTGTTGATTGGCTATTTTCAAATGGTCAAAATGGCTGAAGTGTTTAATGTTATGTAGCCTATGTTTTGTAATAGGTTTATAATCAAAATCTACAAAGCTACTAAAGTTTTCAAATAAATGTAAAGTAGGCCTACATTTTGCCTCTGTGGAGTAGAAGTAAAAGTAGCCTATTGAACATTGGAAATATTCCAGTAAAATAAAAACTCAAAATGTTACTTAAGTAGGCTAGTAGGCTACTTTAGTAAATGTACTTGCCTATCAGGCTACTTTATACCAATGTGTGGTGTCACTGGTGTCGTGCATCTGAATTAAGTCTCTGAAAATAAACACGGTTTGCACATGGATTGCAAAATATAGCCGCCATACAGCCAGGCCAGCATAATTCATTCAGGCTATCATCTTAATTTGGCCTCAAAGAGAATGACAATGACAATGACAACATGTGACTTCGCTACACTATAGCCATATGCATTCTTGTGAATGGGCTGGCGGAGGCTATGCACCAAAAGGAAGATATGTCGCCAGTATAGGCTATCAAAAGTGTGCTTATGGCCACCTGATTTATGGCTCACTCTTATAGTATAATTTTAGACTTGATAATGTGGAACAGAGTGGACAAGCATAACGCCATAGTTTCATGTGCCTGACTGGCGTGTGTGTGTGTGTGTGTGTGTGTGTGTGTGTGTGTGTGTTTGTGTGCGTGCGTGCGCGCGCTTGCGTGCGTGCGTGCGTGCGTGGGTAGTAATAAGCTGCTTCGCCACTGCGCAACGATGGGGCTATCGCAGCGATGGAGATGACGCAAACAGACCCAGCTCCCCGAAAAAGTGTTTCAAGCCGAACATGGCGGCAACTTAACAGAGGTCCAAGATGACAATTGCTAACGGGAGAACAGAAACACGGCATCCTGCATCCAGACATCGCGGCAGGGTTCCACTGACAGGGTTTGTTGCTGTCCTTTAGCTGTAATCTGCAAAGCGACGGGCGGACCGCGGCACCCAGCATCAGCACCGAGAGAGGCTCGCAACAGCTGGTCTCTCCGCGCGCGAGTCGCGAGGACAAACCCGCGGCGGAACGGAGACGGCGGGGCGCGAGGCATGCGGTCAAAAAGAACGCGGTTTCCACCCGGAGAGCCATGGAGAACCGGGATGCGGCAGCGCGAGGCTTAATCTGTGCGGGTGCGTTAATTGGATCGGAATAGCACCGACTGCCGTGGGCGCGAGACACAGGAGCAGCCCTGGACCGGCGGAGGCACGGCGGCACCCCACTGTTCGAGGAAACAACCGGAGTCCATCTCCCCCAAGTCAATGAGTATTGTGGCAGAGGAGCCCCCGCGGCGGAGTCGGCCAGGGCTGCGCTTTCCTAAAATATGACCAGGGGTGCTTGGATGCGTCTGCAGCAAGATGACAGCTTGAAATTCTGGTTTGCACCCCGAGAGAACGAGAAGCCGTTCACCGAGTCGGAGCGGGCACAGAGATGGCGACTGTCGCTGGCCTCTCTGCTGTTCATCACCGTCCTGCTCTCTGATCACTTGTGGTTCTGCGCCGAGGCGAAATTGACGCGGACCCGAGACAAACGGCCGGACGAGGGGCTCGCGATCACGGACACGGGCGAGTATTCAAACTCCCTCCACCAACACATCCCGTCACCTGACCCCCGCCGGCTCGCCAGAGAGCAAGATATTATTTTTCTAGGGAATTCTACCAAACATCTGCTGTGGCGAATGGACACCTGTCACCCCGACAGCCTGTCCAAAGACTGCTTTACTTTCACGGACGCGGAGACCGCGTGCTCCCTGGGCCTCTCCGGTGGAGGAGGGGGCGACGGGACGCAGTTGGCGTACGTGAATCTGAGCGATTTGTACCTTTCTTTTTGTAATTCCTACTCACTTTTGGATTTGTTTTACGGGTTTAGGAGCCTTGGCGTTATAAACTGCACCCTGGATATGGCTTCGGGGGTCGATCAGCAGGGCTGCATCAAGTGCGTTCGGGCTTATCAGATTCTTGACCTGCGAGCAGAGGAGGATTACCGGGAGTTTGAACTGCTGGTTCACAAATACGAGACGGATGCATATTCGGTTAGGACATGCATGGAGGAATGTAAGGTAGGATAACACTCATCGCGCGCGCGCACACACACGCACGCGCACACACACACACACACACGCACGCGCACACACACACACACACACACACACACACACACACACACACACACACACACACACACACACACACACACACACACACACTTGAGGGGGTGTGGATTCACAGTCGTCATGGCAACCGATGGGCCTATATCTGTCATGATGGAGGCATCTTTCAAGGGGCAAGAGTTCATCACACTTCAGGTAATACACCGACCTTAGAGCTTATTATGGTCTATTCTAGTTTGCATACATACACCATCAATTACTCTTACATATAACTGCTGTGTGTGTGTGTGTGTGTGTGTGTGTGTGTGTGTGTGTGTGTGTGTGTGTGTGTGTGTGTGTGTGTGTGTGTGCATGTGAGTGCCAGTGCGAGGCTTTAAGAGTAAGGACTGGTCAAGATGAATCGTCCTGGACCAGTCAGGTCCAGGCTTGTATATTCACAACAGAGCCATGCAGCGTATAGGCCAGTGACAACAACACTGAGGGCTACAATAACCTTATATAGGTGATAGCATTCCAATAACGCTAATAGCAGCATGCCCGTGATTTCTGTACCTAATCCGCCAAGAAGCTTTGCATTGTTCCCGGCTTGCTTGTTGTTCCATAACATACCATAGTCTGTACCGCAGACTGCACATCATAATATAGAGATAACTGCAGGCTTTGGCGCAAGCAAACAGCTGTAGGTATTCTGACACAAAGTGTGCAAAGTGCAAGCTTTTCATGACGTCACTACATTCACAGGCCAATATTTAGTAAACACGAACGTAAACGCACATAGTGCCACAGTGTTCATTGCTTCCACAGAGCCCGATACAAAGGCGTCTAAATGAAAATGTAAAAATCAAATGTAATATTATTAGGCAGAGACATTCAATCAGTTCTATTTGTTTTGCACTATTATTATAGTAGAGGCTTTCTCCCTCTCTTCCTCCTCGGCTCAGTAGCTACCCACATTTTAGCACCATGGACAGCGCCATGGTGCTGAAACCAGGCCATAGTTACCCACGTTTCAGAACCCTGGACAGCGCCTTGGTACACAGCATATCTCCATTGTTATATCACACCTCATAATGCCAATTGACAATAAAACATTGTGTTGTGCATAGTGCCTATCCAAATCTAAAGAATGCTTAGCAGAGTAGAACGGATCAACATGAACACTATAGTGAAATTCAGGATAAAAGAACAAAGAAGCATACAAAAGACAGTATAGTCATGCCGAATCGATCAGGTAGTTGATACTGCATTCACTACTGATTTTTTAATGGACAGCAGTACAGTATCCCTCCCTTCTTGTAAAATGCTGTTATATCTTTGTGTATGATGCACTGAAGATACCCTTTCATGGTGACTGATAGTACAAAATCATGACAAGTCATTATAATTCATAGGCTAGTCTATATAAGTCCTTCAATGACAAAACATGAACACTTTTTTAACATTATGTATATCGGATGTTTACAGCAGAAAAACATGCAGTTATACATAACATTAACATATGTGGAAACCCCATTCCCCCCACCCTCGACCCCAAACACACACAACATTAGCACTTTTGATGCCATACCCTCCATGAGAGACGCAGGTAGCGGACTACGATGGAGGCAATTTTGTCATCTTCCTCTACAATAACATCATAAAACACAGGACATCGAAATGGAATTCACCATAAAGATGACATGTACTACCTAGAGGCTGCTGTCAAAGAGGTCTCTTGGTGATTCTAGCAAACAAAAAAATACGGATGTGCCATTACAACAGAAAAGCGCGGCGATAAGGATGAGAGCATGGCGCTGACCTTGACCAGGAGCAAATATGTACCCGCTGATCCACATTCAGGAAGAAGCATGATGGGATCTATGGATATATATTAGGATGGACTTGGACATGGGAATGTGTCTCCCACAGCTGAAACATGCACAACAACAATCATGCATGCCCCTTTGTTTGTACATTCACAGACTTGGGGTGGTTGCCCATGCTTTTTGAATGTGCAATGATGTAAGTGCATCTACACATGCTCATGTGTGTTTCCTCTCATCCATTTACATCCGATCCTCCTCATGCCTACCTAATCAGCACTGTACAATGTGCACTCCTACTCCCTGCTAATGTAATAAGGGCCAGCAGTGGGCTACTGCAGCGCTTTAGCCCCTTTAGCCCAATCAGAATTGCTAATCTGCCACAGTGCTAGTGTGACCTTTTTTGCAAAAAGCACAAGTACTTCAGGCCTTGAATCCCAAGCCGTCACTCCTCCGAGTATCGCTCTGCTGGAGGCAGAGTGAAGGTAACAAGATGAGAAGGGAGGAAGGGAAGGCGAGGCAAGGTATAATGGAGTTATGTGTGGCAGGATTAATGCACGGGTGTTAGGAAGAGGTGGAGGAGAAGAGAGCAGAGCCTGAGGGGTAAGGAAGGATGGAGGAAGTGAGGTGATGTTGGGTGGATGGCGGAGGGTGACAGTGAGCTGACTGAGCCTGTACCGTGTTGGTGCTTCGATGTGTGCCAGTGCCACTGTGCACACATTGAGACAATTCGCTGCGCTTGTACACACAAGATATCTTCTTTTTTACAGAGATATAAAATATACCATGCATGGACTGGGGTCTTCAACAGGGGTTCTGGGACCCCTAGGAGGTCCTCAGGTTTACTACAGGGGGTCCTCCAAATCTTTGTGTGATAGACATTTTTTTCTCCTTTTTTTATTAACCATTGAACCCTAGTGTCCATATTCTGAGATCTTTAGCCAAAAATAGCAGCTCTACAGCGCGAGGCGTTGTGAGCTTGTAGATCGGCTATTTTCGGCAAAGACGTTTGGTGTAGAGAGGAAAAAGAGCAGATTAAGTACAGAGTGAAATGTCAAGTTATGTATTGACGATTCAAGTGGTTAAATACAAATAATAATAACACAAATTGACATGAATCCAAAATACATGGATGATTGTGTTGTCAAACAATGAAACTATATGGAATCTAAGAGAAGGTTGTGGGGGTCCCTGCTTCATCTCTCTCTCAACTAAGGGGTCCTTGGCCTGAAAACGTTGAAGACCCCTGGTATATGGTATTTTGCTCCGTCAAGCCTGAACACCTGAACTCCATGTTGATCTGTTCTGTAACAAGGTTCTAATGGTTGTGGAATGACATTTTGTTAGATGTCCATAAAAGCATGTACATGGAGTTCAGTAAAATCCTTTGTTATTGTTCTCATTTGTAAGTACTGTAGACTGTCAGAGGGAAATGAACATTGATGATTTTTGACTGTATACTGTCATGCACTTTACTTACTGTATTCCATAGGCTCTGTACATAACTCTCAGTTTCCCAGAACTGGCATACCGTACATGCTTCCAGTTCCAGTTCAGCATAGCTTAGCTTGTTTGTTGTGGCAGCAGATGTGTTTATGGTTCAAATCTGCTGCCATGCCAATCAAGCAAAACTACTGACCGGAAATGGATATGCCAATGCCACCTTTGGGAAACAGGACTACACTGTCACTATGCACCAGTAAGACTCCCTAATCGGGAGATAAGCGACCTTCAGGTCGCATACACAAACTTTAGAAGGCAATTGTAGCCAATCAGGAGGGAATATGGGAAATGGGACAGATCCATGTTGATGACATGACTTTAGAGATACTGTGTACCACTTTGCGTGATTCTAGGCCAAAATCTGTAGGAGCAGTGTCTAAAAATGTGTTTTGCAGAAATCAGCCTGATGGTGGCGTTAGAAGAGGGCCATGTGAGAAATCAGGGCTGAAGGTTGTGATTTTCCATCCAAGGGGTGTGTGTGCAAAGTTTGTCATCGATAGGGCAAACGGTGGTAGAGATAAGAGTAGGGGCAAAAGTGTGACGCGACGCGACGTGACGGACGGACAGATGGCCAGACGTACAGACAGCCAGTGGAGCTTTTCATAGTAACGCACGCAAACACATGCACTCACACGCACACACCCACGCACCCGCAACACACATACGCATACGCACACACACAGAGCCCCATGTGCAGTGTTTCCTGCAGGTCCAGACCTGGCTGTCTCTTCCGGTGTAATTTAATTTGCACTCCCATAATTCTCTGCCCCTCTGGTGGTCTGTGTCTCGGGGGCTCTATTTGTCTCTACATGTTGAGCTTCTCTCCTCTTTTACCTCTCTCTCTCTCTCTCTCTCTCTCTCTCTCTCTCTCTCTCTCTGTTGCTTTGTCTCACCCCGCTCTGTTTCAGAGCTGTTTTCAGAGCTAAAGGGATGAGAGCCCTTGTGTGAGGAGTTTACAGTATTCAAGTACCAATATGTTTCTACATCACTGTTTCTCAAACAGTGGGTCGGGACCAATCTTTTGGGTCACGACTAGTAAATACTTGAATAAGTTTAAGAAGTAGTGAAAATAGCCAATCTACAACCTCACAATGCAGCGCAATGTGTTGTAAGCTTGTAGATCAGCTATTTTCACTAGTTTGGGTCCCGGGCAAACATCTAATTTCTCTTTTGGGTCTCGAGCTAAAAAGTTAGGGAACCACTGCTCTACATCACCCGATCCAGCTGCCCACCCATCTCTCTCTCTCCTAACCCTAACCCATGTAACGATTAGTTTCTACAATGCATCTCGATGCATCACACCTTTCTATATTACTGCACAACATGGCACATTTTTCATCAGTCAATAAAAGCAGTCTGATACACTAACACACGCACACAACCCATGCACTAGTACTCTCTCTCTGATCTATTTCTTGGAAATTTCTATGTGTGTCTGCTCCCCTCAATCAAACTGCACTGTTCTATGTTTTGGTGTGGAAAACAGTGACTCATGACATATAGGTCTACCCATGTCATGAGTCACTGTTTTCTGTAGAGTGAGTCCCAGTATTACCTGGGAATCTTGGAGCCTACAGTACATGTATGCAATGTGGAGGCTAACAAGAAGCAGCTGCATAGAGCAAGATGTTCACTGCAGGTCAGCCACCTCTGTGTAATGGCCCAATCACATCTATCATTCACACATTCAATTATTCACATTCACAAATACACACCTTTGCTCTCTCTTCCTCTCTCTCTCTCTCTCTCTCTCTCTCTCTCTCTCTCTAAAAGCACCAACAATGATCAAGTCACAGAAAAAGCCAGTTTGTTGTCTCCACCAGCCGAAGGCAGGGGGAGAGTATGTTTTCGCCCCTGTCCGTCCGTCCGTCCGTCCGTCCTCCGAGTTTGTGTACAGCTAATCTCCGGCGCCGTTGGCCCGATCGCTGCCAAACTGAGCACACACACTCCCTGGATGCCAATTCAGAACCTCTGCCCCACATTTTTTTAAATGGCCCTGTTCTAGCGCCACCATGAGGCCGATGTTTGCAAAACACATTTCTGTACACTACTCCTACAGATTTTGTCCAAAAATCCTACAAATCGGTAGACAGTATCTCTAGAGTCATGTGATCATCATGGATAAGTCCGATTTTCCATATTCCATCCTGATTGGCTACAATTGGCTTCCAAAGTTTGCAGGATTGCTCCGTTTTGAACAAAATGCCTCAAATCATGAACACAGCGTGCAATCTTGGTGAAATTGGGCGTGCACGTTCCCACTAGGTAGAGGAAGAAATGCCACTTCAAATTTCTCAAATCAGCCTCATGGTGGCGCTATAACAGGGCAATTTGTGTGGCCTGGTGGAGACCTGTGCTCGGAAGAGCACTGCTTCTAGTTTACATTGTAATCCCCCCCAAAAAACACGGACAAACCAACGGAGCAAACAATAGAAATGAGCAGACTTTAGTCAGGAACACTCACGTCTAAGTAGAGTAACCATTTATTGCATAAATGGAATACAGTTAATCTTGGCGTTAATCATGGGCTCCACGTTCGGAGATGTTCCCTGAATTTTGTGCATGCTTTCTGAGCATGCTAAGCTAAATCAGGGAACGCTAAGCAAAATCCCCCATAGGGATACAATAGCAGAACAATAGCAATACATTGACATGTGACTTTAGTCGAATCACAGTATTTAAACTTAACAACATAGACATGTAACTTAGTCAGACAATCACAAGTATTTGAGCTTAGCCATACTGATCGTGCAAAGGTGGAGGCTGGGGTGGAGGAGGCAGCTAGCAGCGATTGATTCCGAAGCTAGGAACCAATAGGTAGAGAAAGCAAGCCGTATTTAAAGGAGCCCTCTCTACTGATTGAGAGCTTTGATTGGAGTATGGCAGTCATGTGACGTAATGACCAGCAGATATGATAATGAGGTATGAGAACAGAGCTGACTAACAGCTGACTACAGCTGGGCGGAACGACTCCCGTGTCCTGCATAAACTAACGCTGACGCTTCATTAAGTTCAGTAAAACGGAGCATTAATTTAACACTTGATTTGACTTTGTATGTTTTCGGGGCCGCCCTAGTGTAGCTGCTAGAGCACAAGCCTTTTGTGTGGATGGTTGCTGTTGCTGTTGTCTTGGCCCTGTCTCCCTTGTAAAAGAGACATTTCCATGGAACTTCCTGTGTAAATAAATGAGGAAAGAAAAAATGCAAAAAAAAAGAAAAGAAAAAAAACATCCAAACTAAGCTGTCATTTTCAATACACTTGCATGTCTATTTACTGCATGTCTAGAATGTGTACAACAAATACGCCTTATCCACAGATATCTTTACCCAAGGTCTGTGCATTAATGGACAGAAGGATTTGACACAGCATGTAACTGACACAATTCCCGCAATCAACACGTACAGCAGAGCTCCCTGTGAATGCTGCACTTTTCCCTCTCTCATTCTCTAACTCTATCTCTCTCTCCATCTCCCTCTCTCTCTCTGAAATTCAATTAGGCCTCTGTTGGTTCTTTCCCAGCTCAAACAGATACAGGGAAACTCCCCTTCATATGAGCTGCCTGCCAGTGTTTGTTTCTCTGCAGGCACCGATAAGAAAATGTGTCTCCTGGATGCGAGGGCAACAGCACTCCCATGGAAACGACTCCATGGGGCCCCACAGTGAGACTCTGTTGCAGGATATAGTTCCTTCCCTGCCTTGCCTTGCCTTGCCTTGCCTTGCCTTGCCTTGCCTTGCCTTGCCTTGGATGCATCCACTCCCACTATTCCCTTCTGTCAATGCCATGCCCTGCCATCCTCCTCCCTTCCTAACTTCCACATTCTGGTATACTCTCTGAATTAGCCCTGCTTTCCGTTAGCCGGGCATTGTTGTGTGGAGGTCCTCCGTGCTTCGGCTGCATAGTTACTTACTTGCAGTACAGTGTGTGATAAAGAGAAATATGTGAGAGGTGCTGGTTGTGGCTGTGTGTGAGTGTCCGTGTGAGCATGCTTTTGGGGGCTAACGAGAAGCAGCTGCATGGAGCAAGCTGTTCATTGCAGGCCACCTCTGTGTACTGTGCCAATCACATCTATCATTCTCACATTCAATACATTATTCACTTTCCCAAATAAGCACCCTTGTGTTCTCTCTCTCAGTTTCAGAACTATACGCTCTTTTGAGTGTTTTGCCGAGTGTGTGTGTGTGTGTGTGTGTGTGTGTGTGTGTGTGTGTGTGTGTGTGTGCTCATGCGTATGTGAGTGTGTGAGTGTGTGAGAGAGAGAGGAGATGAGCCTTGCACATGAGTCAGGAAACCCTTTGCGGTCGCTTCACCGGGCATTGGTCTGTGTCAGCTTCTATTCTAGACCAATCACATACTCAATTCACTAACAGAGAGCTCCATTTAAAGGTTATATTGCTCATTGCTTGCTGCGTTATGCTGCTGCCTTGCTACTTTCTGTGCGGCTACTGCTTCTAAAATTTCTGTTCACCCTACTCCACCCCAGCTATACCACCTGTTGTTTTGGATCTACCTTTACTGTGTAGGATTTGGAAGGTAGGTGAGCTGTAGCGTGCTCCCACAGAATATCTAAAAGCAGATCTATTCATCGCCAAACCCCAAAAAAAACGTATTACTAATTGTATCATTATAATTCTCATTATAAATGTAAATTGAGTTAAGTTCATAAGTTGTCCTGATGATAGAGTTACTTCTGATTTACTGTAAGTGAGGAGAGCGTAAGAAGACCAGAGAGAGGAGAAATGGCTGCTTTATGAACGTTTATGGAACGTAGGACACTTACATCTAATTATCATGCATTTGGATGATTAATTCAGTGATAGCTGCTGTCAGTCGGGAGCTCACGTCCCTCTTTTTTCAAATAGCTGACTGGTACGTTGCTGTGGAAAACACATGCACAGCCCAGTCATTCCAGTGCTCTGACCGATGGTAGCGGGCATTCTAATTTTGTGACTGCTGTTCCTTGCCTTTGTGATCACATTTAATGCTGCCGACACATGTTGTATTGTTGTTCCCAGTACTATGCACAAAAAGTAAGGAAACATAACTTTGGTCCATTATATCTCCGCTTTAACTCATCTGCTGCCATTTAACAATACCTTCGTACTCCTACCTGCCATAAGTCTCCATAGACTTCCATGTAATTCATAGTGCACGGATCATGCCCACCCATGCCTAGATCATGCACCACGTGTGTCCACATTGCTCACAGCTTTCAAACAAAAAAATCCGAATGGAAATCCGTTCAGGCATTCATGAGATAACAGCCATTATGTTTTCCTAAAATGTAAACAAAGATGGCTGCCATGCTTGAAAGATGGGGTTGCTATGGAGGTTAAACATGCGCTTTCGCGATTGCTATCATGCCTACAACATTTTTTGGGGTCAAAAAAAAAAAAAAAAAAAAAGAAAATTGTTTTTTTTTTTTTTTTTTAATTTCCGGGATTTACGGGCTTGGCAGGGAGGTACAATGGGATTTTTTCGGGATTTTCGGGCTTGGCAGCAAATAATACCAATCGGTATTGTCTTTTATAACATTTTTAACATTGATTAGTCACCTTTACAGCTTGTAAGCATCGGGCATTCGTGGAACGAGCAACACAGCCAAATGTGTGGGTAGTGCCGACCCAAAATTTGCCAAAATGGCCTGTAATACTGTTCTGTTGGTACTGTATTCACCTTTGTTGCTTGGAGCATTGAAGATTGCACTCCCCCACAGTAATTCTTCTTAAAATATTTAACACACGATCTTGTAACTCTTTTCACCCGGTGTCAATTTATCTAATGTAATCATGGGTGATACACTCACTCTGCCAACCTGGGGAGACAACGTACTGACCTCATGCTTTCTTCTATGCATAATGAGTCCAAGTCGCTTCTTTTCACCTGACGGGGGAGTTTCCCCGGTTGGACGTAGCGCGTGGAAGGAACACATTATTCCAACCAGTTCCTTTCCCCTCCATCAGGTGCCCCGGCTGGCCAGGGGGAGGCACTTTAGAGACCAGGATTAATGCATGTTTTTTGTGAGGGTACCTACCTACCTACCCTGGGAGACATGGGGAGAACATGCAAACTCCACACAGAAAGGCCCTTTTGCCAACCCACTAATGATGCGGAGGAGAGAACACACCCACAGCATCCCCAGCGGGAATCGAACCCAGAACCTTCTAGCTGTGAGGCGACAGCACTACAAACTGCGCCACCGTGCCCCCAACTCTTCCACAGTAATAACGAAAAGAAAAAACTACACATATTGGTCATGTATACACTTTATTAACTTTAGGAACCTAAGTAGCGTATGGAAAATCCATACACAGCCACAACAGCTTGGCACCTCCTCCTCATGCTGGTCACCAACCTAGCCACATTTTGCTGTGGGATGGCATCCCATTCCTCAACCAGGATTTGTCAGCCAACGTGGCTCTGTTGGTCACTCTAGCACGTATAGCTTACACAAGCGGATCTCAGAAGTGTTCAATTGGGTTGAAGTCTGGATTCACGGCAGGGTGAGGCCATTCCATCATCTCCACTCCCAAATTCTGGAGGCACTCTCTGATGATCCTGTCTCTGTGGGGGGCGAGCGTTGTCATCCTGGAGGATAGCATTAGGTCCCAATCTGTCAGAAGCCATGCTCAGGTAGTAGGCGCACACCTGTGACTGGAACACACCTGCCAGCACTTGAAGCCCAAAACGATGGTGAATGCCAGCAGAGCAGTATTAACAGGCCATTTTGGCACATTTGTGGTCGGCGCTACCCAAATGTTTGGCTGTGTTGCTCATTCCACAAATGCCCGATGCTTACAAGCTTTACCTCGTTGTAAAGGTGACTAATCAGCACTAAAAAGGATATAAAACACATTACGAATCGGTATTATTAAAGGGGAGATATAGTGGACCGAATTTAAGGTTCCTTACTTTTTGTGCGTAGTTTTTAGTTATTATCACTGATAATGAAGAAGGAGGATGGAATGGAATGGAAGGAAGACTAGAAGAAAAAGAGTCTGGTTAATTTAGCAGATCTACACACTCACACTGCATTGTGGCGGGATGTTATGAGGTCGTGTATATCGACACCCATGCGCAATTAAGTATGAATCAGCCGTAGTACAAACAGAAGGAGATGGCCATATCGCGACACCTGAGATATGTGCTTATTGCCATGGCTCTAATCAGCTCATTATCGTGGGCCACGGCCAGACGGCTGGCTGTGACATAATGTACAGTGTGAGCTTTGTTTGCTATTCATTTCCTGTCCATGACGACCACATGCAGGGCCTTTTTTCCCTTTGTGCTGAGAGGCTGCCTGAGTAATTTACCCCTATTACATAACCATGACCTGTGACCTGTATTGTAAATTCAAAAAGAGGAATGAAGGAGAGTCCTCTTTAAATGGGATGAGTCATCTGTTGCTAATTGTGTCCATTCAACCACAGCGTCTGTGTGGAAAACATTGAGGTATAGTGTGTGTGTGTGTGTGTGTGTGTGTGTGTGTGTGTGTGTGTGTGTGTGTGTGTGTGTGTGTGTGTGTGTGTGTGTGTGTGTGTGTGTGTTTGTGTGTGTGTATATACTGTAGATGAAAGCCCAGGTATATCTCTTAACAATGCCAGCTGCAAAGTGTACAGTACTGACATAATTTGTAGCTGTAGAACAGTGGTTCTCAACCTTTTCAGGCTGCAACCCCCAAAATAATCATATTATTATTACCCTGACGAGCACTAAGAGTTGATTCATTACATTTTTATAACACGGTTCTATTGTGAAAATAGCAGATCTACATGCTCACAACACCTCGCAACGCGAGGCGTTGTGAGCATGTAGATCGCCTATTTTCACAATTTCTGCCTCTAATATTTGACAATTTGGCCAATGTTTATTGTCGTTTTAAAGGTATTAAGTCGTTAAACTGTCACTTTAGAAATGTGCAGAAACCCTCTATACACTTAAATATATGTTGATTTGTTTACTGTTGAGAGAGAAAACAATCTTTCACATTAAGTTAATCATCTGGGGACCCCCCAAAACAATTTGGCAGGTTGAGAACCAGTGCTGTAGAATACAACTTAATAGAATAGAATAGAATAGAATAGAATAGAATAGAATAGAATAGAACCACACATACAAGTGCAATAAGCAGGCAACAAATGCATGGCAAGAAGAATATTAAAAAACAGGGAAGTGTGCAGAGAAGGAGGGAAAGAGGGACAGACAGACAGACAGACAGACAGACAGACAGACAGACAGACAGACAGACAGACAGACAGACAGACAGACAGACAGACAGACAGACTCTGGTGACATTCTCACATTACTGAGTCAGTCACCAATCACCATCAGCTGCTCACGCCATGGCCTGAGAGAGCACAAGGATGTGCAGACAACACTATAGCCAATGAACAGTGGCAAACACAAACACAGACAAACACAGACACAGACACACGTGCATGCAGAGGCTGGGGTAAAAAGCTGTCAAGATCAGGGACAGTGGATGGAAAGAATGAATGGCTTGCAGGGCAATACAGAGCATGTCAGCTGACTTTCTCGCCAGGTTTAACATAAAACAATTCATTTGAGCACCTACACCTGTCTAATCCTGTCCGTTTTAATCATGCTAGTGTGTGTGTGTGTGTGTGTGTGTGTGTGTGTGTGTGTGTGTGTGTGTGTGTGTGTGTGTGTGTGTGTGTAGTACTGTATGTACATTATGGTGAGATTGTGTGTATACTGTATGTATTTGACAGACATACGGTATTTAGTAGCATTAGTGTGAACGTAGAATAGTTTTTGTTTAATTCAGTCGTCATGTGGTTCTATCTGTGGGCGTTAAATTATTGCCTGAAGCCAGACGTGATCTGCTATTTCAAGATCTGCTAGTTCAAGTGGTTAATATAAAAAAGGAGAAAAAAAGTTTCTATCACACAAAGATTTGGAGGACCCCCTGTAGTAACTCTGAGGACCCCCTAGGGTTCCCGGATCCCCTGTTGAATACCCTTGCTTTATTCATCTCCAAAAGGAAATTGTAATTTTAGTGTGTGTCCTTAACACCCGCTCCCCTCCGGGGGGTTATCGTGCGTCTGCGTGACTGGATTGTTCACATTGCTGTTTCAGCGGCCCCCAGCAACCACATGGCTCTCCAGGCGTCTTCCCCGGGATATGGAGCGTGAAAAGCAAAACCTCGCGCACCTCCTGAGTCCTGCGGTCTGACCCCACAATCTGATAGTGACAATAAAGACATAGACAAATTATTCATTTTCATATGCGAAGATTATTGGGTCAGTCAGGCCGCAGGACCCATGGGAGGTGTGTGAGGGTTTGCTGGGGGTGTGTGAGGGTTTTGCTTCTCACGCTCCATACTAGGGATGGGACGATAAGCTGTGTGGTGCACACACAGTAGGCTAGGCACAGTAGTCCGGCCCTGCACCGCCTACAGGCCAATATTTGGGGAACATTTTTAAACATTTTGTGATTATGAGAAGTAGTCGAGACACATCTGAAGGTGGAAAGGTAGATGGTCAGCAAGGTAGATACATAATTGATTTTTGCATTATGTTTTTTAGACAATTGAACAAAGATACACATTATTGCTGTGGTACCCAATCTGATTAGGTAGTGAGATATCGTCCTCCGTCATGCACTGGGATCAATTCACCTTTTATTTGCAGTGCTGCATATCCCGGTAACCCTCTATAATTGGTAAAAGGTACTTATAATATACGTACTTGATACAGACTCTGTATCAGATGTCTTTGCCAAAAAATAGCCGATCTACAAGCTCAAAATGCGTCGCGTTGCGATGCGTTGCGGCATGTTGTGTGCTTGTAGATCAGCTATTTTTTGGCAAATGTTCCACCCCAGGATAATGGATTTTGATTATTGCGATAATATCGTAAATCGCGATTTCTTTTGTCACAATAATCGTGATATCAAATTTTCATATCATCCCATCCCTACTCCATACCCCAGGAAAGAGAGAGAGAGAGAAAGAGAGAGAGAGAGCGATCTTTCCCGGGATATGTATTCTATCTGTGGGAGAGACGTGGATGGATTACACATCTTGGTAGAATTCATCCAGTGGGTGGTTTGGTCAGATGGCCAGATATATAACTGGAAAGTAAATAAAAAGAAAGCGAGAGAGGACAATTGGAGGGATTTTAGTCCTGGATGGAGAGGAACTTATCAGCACCCTTATCTGAAGGCTTTTCTATTGGTGTGTGTGTGTGTGTGTGTGTGTGTGTGTGTGTGTGTGTGTGTGTGTGTGTGTGTGTGTGTGTGTGTGTGTGTGTGTGTGTGTGTGTGTGTGTGTGTGTGTGTGTGTGTGTGTGTGTGTTTTTTTTGTTGTTTTTTTTCTTTATCCATCACATTCTCTTTCAAGCCTCCCGAGACCTGACATGACTTTGTCACATCTCCCCTCACTCACTCCTCTTTTTCATAGTCATCTTCTCTTTCGTTTGTCATCTTAAACCTATATTATCTGTGTGTGTGTGTGACGTGTGTGTGTGTGTGTGTGTGTGTGTGTGTGTGTGTGTGTGTGTGTGTGTGTGTGTGTGTGTGTGTGTGTGCTTGTTGCAGTTTTGCCTCACGGTGCCACTGATCGATCCCCTGATTGATTAGTTATTCATATTTTATCTGTCATTGATTTTTCCAGAAAGCTGACACATCATTCTTCAATTTTAGTTTCCATTCCTATTTGGCAAACTGCCAATGCACATACCCAATGCACTCGCACATGCACCAACACACATACGAGCGTGCACGGGAATGCACGCACACACATACCGTACATCCTGACCTACGGTATAAGCCTGGCTCCAACATGGCAATAGTGAGAAAAAGGCGACAGACAAAGTGACAACTCAGCATGCATGTCTCTCGAGATCTGTCAAAATGAAACGCAACTACAATCAGCGCCTCTAGATCAGGGGTTTTCAAAGTGGGTGACGGGGCACCCTGGGATGCCGTGACAGCAGTCCAGGGGTGCCGTGAGATAATTTGATAATTATTTGGAATTTATTTGGACACTTAAAACTTTATATTTAGTACCTAAAAACGTTATATTTAGTATCATTTTAAACTTGAAGTACCAAGTTATTTTCAGTCAGTTCTAACCAAAATTACTATTATCTCAACGTTTTCCTCGTAACATAATTGCTAAAATATGGCATAAATTTAAGGTGTTGGGAGTGAAGATTATGAATATAATGTAGGGGTACCTCGGGTGAAAATAATATTTATAGGGGTGCCCTGAGCCAAAACAGTTTGGGAACCCCTGCTCTAGATCATTAATGTTGATCTGAGGAGGAATGGGAGGAACAGCTGTGCACATGGCCGAGATACAGCTACAGTGTGTGTGTGTGTGTGTGTGTGCGTGCGTGCGTGCGTGCGTGTGTGCGTGCGTGCGTGCGTGCGTGCGTGCGTGCGTGCGTGTGTTAGTCTGTTATCCTTGATTCAGCCGAGACGGGTAGAGCACACAAGTGCAGGGAAGATATCGACCTGCCACTGTAATCCTGCATAGTTTGACCTCAGAGATGACACACACTCCAGCGTCCTCTCTCACTATGCATGGCCTGGGTTAGTCCTCATACTGTACAGGCTCCTCTGAGAATCCACTCACGCTGCTCAGTCAAAGCCCAGTGTTGATTCAGCCTAACTCAATAAAGTTTCTCTACATACATTCTTGAAAATAAAAAATGCACCGTTGCGAAGAGAGCGGTGCAAACACAACGTACGTGCTGAAACAAAGCTTTTGATTGGCCCGTGTTTTTGGCTAACACGTGACGTCATGGACAGATTGGCTTTTGAGTGGTCCGTGCTATTTTTTTCCCCCACACTGTCAAATATGAGAGTGGTTTGCACCGCTTAAAAATAATACAATTGCATATTGGCTATTTTCTAAATAATTTAAGATTGGTGTAGTTAAGTGTTTAAGTGATTAAATTAACACTGGTAATTGTACTATGTGGGGTCTTGCTCCGCCGAGGACATACCGTAAAACAGTAACACACACATACAGTAACCAAATTAAAGGAATTACTGTACAGCGTGTTGTGGAGCTGCATTGTGCCTGAGAGGCTGAGTCAGACGCAAGTGCGAATCATTCCGTTACAATTACTTCTAACAATCGAAATATCTTTTTTTAGCTGTTTTAGCTGAAACTCTGCAAAATTGAATTAACACTCCGGAGTTTACAGTGTGTGACCGTGAACCTTATGAGGCTGGAGAGGACTATTCACTTCTAGGGGGAATTTGAAAGATTCATCTTTTTCATTGATTGAGTGTTCTGTGCGTGTGATGCAGGTGGAAATAACATTCATTTGCAAGGCGCGTATGTGTGTGTGTGTGTGTGTGTGTGTGTGTGTGTGTGTGTGTGTGTGTGTGTGTGTGTGTGTGTGTGTGTGTGTGTGTGTGTGTGTGTATGTGTGTGTGTGTGTGTGTGTGTGTGTGTGTGTGTGTGTGTGTGTGTGCGCGTGTGCGTGCGTGCGTGAGTGCAAGAGATGGGGAGAGAGAGACTTTAGAAACTGACTTATTGATTTCTCACTGAAGGCAGGGGTAAGGTTTAGGACAGGCGATTTGGTGGGCAGTGACAGGAAGCAGGATCACTGAACTGGAGTAAAGAAATTTGATCAAAACACAGAGGGTTGGGTTAGAGAGTTGATGCTCAAGGTAGCCATCCTTGGACCGAGTGGTCTGCAAAGAGACACAGGAGAGACAAAATAAGGCCAAATAAGGGAAAACCCTTTGAACATTATTGGCCTATCTGAGAGTGGCCGGGTAGCTCAGTCGGTAGAGCTCTCGCCTTTGGCCCACAAGGTCATGGGTTAGATTCCGGGCACCACCAACTCTGCGTATGAGTAGCACGGCTTGGCAAGTTGTGCAGCAAGTACTGGGAGCTGATAGTAGGTGTGGCGCTCCACCTCAGCAGTCCATCTCCCAGGGGTCTAGCGCATTGTAACGGGGGACAGACTCCCACGTGTTACCGGCTGATACTGACAATAAGCCACTCCCGACTTTTCTTGAGAGTGGACTTTTACGGGTCCAATTGTGTCAATTCTATCACAGTATTAAAAGTACACTGACAATTTGGCAGTTTACAATAACAATAAAAGTGAAGTAATTGTTTTGGAGCCACGGATGGACAATTAAAGGTCAGAGTTTCAATTTTAAAACAACAACCCATTCAGGACTACGTCATTGAAGTAGTCCTGAATTTCAACCAGAACGGTCAGTCTACGATCACTGTAAGAAAGAATATATCAAGGATTAAAGGATTCATGTCTCAACAGGATTAGGAAAGCCTTGCCCATGCATTCCTCTTCAGTGGACTCGAGTATACAGGTCTCCAGAAAAAAAGAAAGAACAAAATTAGGCAGACAACTGCAGTTGATGCGCAACACTGCTGCTGCTGAGTCCTTATTAATAACTATAGTGGACCATACTACCACTCCAGTTCTTAGATTTTTACACTGGCTGCCTGTCTGTCGAATAATTGATTTCAAACTATTTCTATTGGCTTAAAAAGCTTTGAAAGGTTTAGGGTCAAAATTCATTTTCTGATACAGTTCAGACTGTTCAGTACAGTACACCATCCAAACTTCTCAGGTCATCTGGGACATGCAGGTCTGCTTTCTGTTCCCAGAAGCAGAACTAAAGGTGAAGAAGGAGTTTGTTATGCACTACTACAACTAAAACTTTAGGTCTGCTACTTTAGTTCTTTTGAATCAAAGCTGAAGACCTTTCTGTTTGATGTTGTCTTTTACTGAGGTTTGTCAGAATCAGAATCAGAATCATCTTTATTTTCATAATTTTCCATAACATTGGGTGAAATTCGTTTTTGTGTAAGCTATTCTATTTTTATTTAAAATGGCCTTTTATAATGTGTTTCTCAACCTGTGGGTCAGGACCCCCAGATGACAGTGAAGTGACAATTTAAGGACTTTAAATAACTTTTTAATACCTAAAAAAAACTACAACAACATTACAAGTAATTAAAAAACAATACTGTAAAAACTGGTCAAGCATTGGCAAATAATACTTTGCAAGATGCTGTGAGCTTGTAGATCTGATATTGCGAGGCGTTGTTTTCACAATATTTGTCTCCGCCAGGCCGAAGGCAGGGCTAGACCCTATCTGTCCGTCCGTATGTGTCTGTCCGTCCGACCATCCGTTACCAGCTAATCTCCGGCGCCGTTGGCCCGGTCGCTGCCAAACTGTGCACACAATTGGCATCCAGGGACTGTCCCTGGATGCCAATTCAGAACCTCTGCCCCACATTTTTCACATGGAATTTGTTCTAGCGCCACCATCAGGTCCATTTTAGCAAAACACTTTTTTGGACAGTACTCCTACAGATTCTGTCCGATTTTCCATATTCCATTCTGATCGGCTAAGATTGGCTTCCATGCAACGTATGCAGGATTGGTCTATTTTGAACAAAATGCCTCAAATCATGAACAGAGAGTGCAATAAAATTGTGCACACACATTCCCACTAGGCAGAGGAAGAAATGCCACTTAAACATTTTCAAATCAGCCTCATGGTGGCGCTATAACAGGCCGATTCGTGTTTTTACTCCACCAATCAGTGTAAAACTTTGTAGCGCGCACTCCTGGGGCCGGCTTTACACTGCCACTGAAATCTAGCCTGAATCAGATCTGAGTCACTTCAAAAGTGGAATCCGATTTTTTTAAAACAGTCTAAATCCAAACATGTCACATGCAGGTCACATGAAATCCGATTTTGAAAAACCACATCCAGAGGTAGTTTCAAATCCGATCCATATCGGATCTGAGGACATCTGACTCAGTCTGAAAGCAGCAACCACATCCACCCCATTGAGTTATATGCAGGTCACATGCAAGCCACATCAAACTGGCCAAGCGTCACTTGTGCTGCGCAACCCGAGCGCGGAGCCCCGACGTCATTACAGAGCGCGATTATTTACTATTTGATTACAGCACGCTGACTGAGCACATGAGAAAAACAAGAGAGGAGAGAGAAAACACGTGAGCTAAATAGATACAACCAGAGAGAAACACAAGAGTGAAGAAAAGGAGAGAAAACGTTTTTGTTGTCTTGTCTGTTATGTCGCATTTCCTGAACATGTGATCAACTAGCGTCAACGTTGTGACATGACGTCATGACGCCGACGTCGTTACGACGGTAACCAAAGCAGATATGTAGACGCAGGGCAGCTTTGGGCTGACGCTGTTAAAATCAGTCAGAACGCACAGATCAGATCTGTGTCACTTGCAAATGCAGTGTGAAAAGTCGGGCCAAAAGATCAGATTTGAGAACCAAATCGGATTTGGTCTGGATTTGACTGCAGTGTAAAGCCGGCCTAGAGGCCAAGGAAAAACCTTTGCCCTGCATTTCTCACATTTGCCTTTTATAGCGCCACCAGGAGGCCGATTTATGTAAAACTTTATGTAAAAAGATAATAATTACACCTTCAGATTTTATCCTAAAATCATGCAAATCGGTACAGAGTATCTCTGTAGTCATGTGATCAAGACGGATCTGCCCCATAATTCATATTCCATCCCAATTGGCTAACATTGGCTTCCAAAGTTTGTAGGATTGCTCCGTTTTTGAACAAAATGCCTGTGCTTGGAAGAGCACTGCTTCTAGTTATCTCTGGAACCAAGTCAAACTAAATGTCATGCCTCAATTCATACGATGCCAAGTGCTTGTCAGGGTGGGGGGTCCTAAGTTCAAATATGATTATTTTGGGGCGGTCCCAAGTTCAAATATGATGGTTTTGGGGGTCGCTGCATGAAAAGGTTGGGGAACCACTGGTCTATGTATAAAGCACATCCTTACAAATAAACGCCTCGTCTGCAATAAGGGAATTTGAACACGTGTCTCTCTCTCTCTCTCTCTCTCTCTCTCTCTCACACACACACACACACACACACGCACGCACACGCACACACACTGTACCCTGAGATTTATTCATTCACTCAAGCAACACAGCTGCTGGAAGCAGTACTCTGGCACAGGAAGTGATGGTGATTGATTGATACAGGATGATGAGGGTCACATCCTGTACAGAGGACAGTGGTGTCGTTACACAGACTAGAATAACTTTACCTCTCTCTCTCTCTCTCTCTCTCTCTCTCTCTCTCTCTCTCTCTCTCTCTCTCTCTCTCTCTCTCTCTACCCTGCTCCTGCATTTTCATCACATCTCCATTCATCTCATCCCAACTCCTTCATGCTCAGGGGTGTCGCACCAAATTCTGGGCCCTCTGTGTGCTTAAACTATTGAAAAATAGCTCACAGCGTGGCACCGAGTGCTGCGCTGCGAGCTTGTAGATCTGTTTCTTTTTTTTTTCAATAGCTAAAGTATGAAATAATTGAAATAATTGAGGGCCCACCTTGGGCCCTCAGTCTTAACTCAGTCCCACTTCTCCCCCCCCTTGTGACGCCCCAGTTCATGCTAGCCGTCTTGTCTTGGCCAGCAGACACAAGACATCTCTGTCTGTCAGCCACCGCATCTGTATTTTCCTTATGCCCCACTTTACAGCCAGGGGGGGGGGGGGGGTCCTCATCTTTAAACCAATCCCCAGTGACTTTGATTGGTGCAGGCCTGATCAGATTGTAAATACCATAATATATCTATTTCACTGCAGATTAGGTTATCATCCCTAACCTTTAAATTCAATTAATTATTTCAATGGACTAAAAATCTTGATTTATTTGATGGCCTTCCTGCCCTGGCTTTTGGCCTTTGTGCCCTCAAAAAATGGACAACACTAAAGGCCAAGAGCCTTGCCCCTAAGATGACGAAATTCCAGGCCTGCAAGGATCCCTACAAATTTTGGTAAAATCAAACAGTTGTGATGGATACATGGTGGCTCTTGAAAGCCTCAGTCCTTTTCCCAGTGTCTGAACCATAGACTGTATAAAAGATATGGACAAAGCGAAGCCATTGGTTTCTATGCAGCGCAAATGACACAATATGGGTCCTTGGCATGGGTGTTGCCATCATAGATTGTAATGCAAACGGGGGAGGCTATTGGCTGCCAACGGTCACGTGCAACCGCAGGGATACATGGGAGAATGTGGTCGGAGCCTCCTGAAATACAGCACATGAAGAAGAACACAGCTGGCTGGTATCAGTTTAGTTGGTCACGCCCCCCGCAACTTTATCCTCAATTTTAACATAAATGGGACCTTATTTTCACAAAACGCATATCATCATGATTGAAAGGCAATTTTTAACCAGCGATAGGAACCATAAAGTATTCATGAAAATGTTAATTAAGGTTAGAACACGAAAGGGGAAAATTAATGGGATCCAAAGGAGAACAATTCTTTTTGCAACTGGCCAGGGCGGCCAATCATAGGAAGTTTTAGTTCCGTATTGGGCTCATTTTAAATCGGCGGAACTATGCCCCTGGTCTGAACTCATGCGTGCTGCCCACCGGAGTGATTACAATGTAGAAGTGATTAGGAAGGTCATTACATTAAATGAGGCTAACTACAGTATGTGGTAAACTAGGTACGGCAAGTTTAGTGTGATACTAAATCATGATTGAAATGATGTCAGGTTATATTAAGATGGTATTGTAAATGGAACATAATGGAGTCATTGTTCATTGACTTTTTCCAACTACACATGTTACAAACTACTATACTATACTGTACTGTACTGTAGTGAGAGGCTTGCAGTGACATCAACCCTCCACCGTCTTCTCAAATGTTGGTGGGTGCTTCGCTGGACAAACTATAGGTTAATGATGTGCTTTTTCTACATTATATAAATGTTCATTGTCATGCAGTATGCTGACGATACAGAATTGTATCTATCGGCAAAGAGCCAATAATATTGGCCTGGCTCCATATTCTCTTTCCCTCTCTCTTTCTCTCTCTCTGTCCCCTCCTGGTCATGACCATAGATGTAATGCAATAGCAGAACATACACTACAATCTGGGGCGTTAATTAATCTCTGAAAGTGTAGAAATATGAACCACCAGGGACTGTGGCTCTCTGAACCTTACCTCTTATCATTAATATCCCAGCCTCCTTCATGTGTTTATCTTTGTGTTTGTGTTGTCGCGTGTGCATGCACGTGCATGCAGACATGCTACCTGTGTGCGTGTGTTGCATAATATACGTTGTGAGCTTGTGTTCCTGTCTGTGTTATCGTGACTCTAATCTTTCTGCTAGGAGTCTGTGTGTGGGTGACATTAAAGCTCTCATTAGCCTTGTAACTCCGCACCAATGTCACTCTGAAGACACCAGGCAGCAACACATCCACTGCAGCAAAATCAACCCAGCATTTCTCTCTCTCTCTATGTGTGTGTGTGTGTGTGTGTGTGTGTGTGTGTGTGTGTGTGTGTGTGTGTGTGTGTGTGTGTGTGTGTGTGTGTGTGTGTGTTGTGTCTGTCTGTCTGTGTGTGTGTGTGTGTTTGTGTCTGTCTGTCTGTCTGTCTGTCTGTCTGTCTGTCTGTCTGTCTGTGTGTGTGTGTGTGTCTGTGTGTGTGTGTGTGTGTGTGTGTGTGTGTGTGTGTGTGTGTGTGTGTGTGTGTGTGTGTGTGTGTGTGTGTGTGTGTGTGTGTGTGTGGTGTGTGTGTGTGTGTGTGTGTGTGTTTGAGAGACAGTCTGAGTTAGAGAGAGAGAGAGAGAGAGAGAGAGAGAGAGAGAGAGAGAGAGAGAGAGAGAGAGAGAGAGAGAGAGAGAGAGAGAGGGGAGAGAGACACAGACAGACGGACAGACAGACAGAGGGAGGAGATTTTTAAGTTTGCCATCAGGAAGGCGTACTTTCCCATTTTTCCCCGCACAAGACATCAACGGTTTAGGATGCAGATTTTATGAATGCCATTTCTTTTAATGGCATGTTCATTGTTATCTCAATCCACGACTCTCATAAGCAAACTCATCTAAAGTAGCACAGGCCTATGTTAGAGCTTCATTTAATAGTGTGGTCAATTAAGGCCGGGGACTATTAATGTCGCACTGTGTGATTTATTTCACAAAATGAGCTGGCATTGTTTCTTCTCCCCTTTGCCACAAATATTCACTTTAAACAGCGCTTCTTGTTTGAACACACTCTTTGACATTACTTACTGCTGAGGTACGGTAAGGGCAGAATGAGTGAGAGAAGGAAGAAGTGGAGAGTTTAAAGGCTGATTCATAGAAGGTGAAGAGCTGTTTACCGCGGTGTCTCACATCACCCTCTCTTCACCCTAGTACAGTGGCAACCTGTGGGTCGACCCCCCAAAATTATTTTGGGGGGTCCCCAGATGATTAACTTAATGTGCAACATTGATTTCTCACTAAACAGTAAACAAACCAACATAAGTTTAAGTGTATAGATAGAGGGTATATAGCCTATGCACATTTCTAAAGTGCAAATGTAAGTCTTTTTAATACCTCTAAAATGACAAATTAAACATTGGCCAAATTGCCAAATATTAGAGGCAGAAATTGTGAAAATAACCGATCTACATGCTCACAACGCCTCGCGTAGATCGGATATTAGATCGGCTATTTTCACAATAGAACCATGTTGTACAAAATGTAATGCATCAACTCTTAGTGCTCGTCAGGGTGGAGGGGTCCCCAGTTAAAATATGATTATTTTGGCGGTTGCGGCCTGAAGAGGTTGAGAACCACTGTCCTAGAACAGGTATATGACTTTAGAAAACTACACAGCGGTGAACTGCTCTTCACCTTCTCTGGAGTATGAATGAGCCTTAAGGGTCAGTTGGGAAGGAGGAGGAGAAATGTTGCTATGGTAACAAGAAACAGGGTCTTGATGAGAGAGAGAGTTGGTGTGGACCATCATGTAGTGTGAATAAGAATAGATAGCAACAATACCTCCACCACTGTCCATTCATTACCAAAGAACGGTCGCATCGAGTCGCATTGTGAGCTAGTAGATCGGCTATATTCAAATGGACGAAATGTATTATGGGGCTGAACAGTGTTGTATTGAGTGTTGAATTAGTCCGCCCCCCGCCGCCCCATATCTTTTCTAAGCAGGGGTCACGCCTCTCACGCAAAACGGACATGCATTGATGCCAAACAACCCCCAAGTTCACACCCCAACAACGCTTTAATGTCACAACAGGGTGTTTTAACAAAGGAACAAGCCTGTATGCATATCAATAGACCTGTATAGTACGGTGTTGTACAACGTGCGCGTGACGCCCTGAAAATCCCGTACCCCCAAACATTAAATCAGCAATGCAACACTGGGGCTGAAGTGGTTAATGTATGTCTTGTAATAATAATCGAACGTAGAACAAGGACGCCAGCACTCACTTTAGAATGAATTCTTCTTGTTTATTTAGGGTCAGTGATGTTACTAGGTTTTCAATGTAATGGGTCCCGGGACCCACAGGTGGTCATTCAAATGGGTCCCAGAAAAGTTTTGAGTCCTCAATACAATGTTTTCGAGCGCTGTGAGCTTGTAGATCGGCTATTTTCAAAATGTTTGCCTATTTCTTATATTTATTTTACAATTTGGCTAATGTTTGAACTTAAAACTACTAAAACATGTGCCCCTAATGAATTCGGGCGTGCAAAATGGCGTCGGACGTCGGTGGAATCAAAACATTGACGTTTCTATCGCCTGTTTAAGACTTTCTGCGTGGATTTTATTTGTGTTAACGTAGGGTAAAGTAGGATGCTTTCACCCATGAACAATGGTGGTGTCTGTGGAATTTTAAAATGTTTTTCTTTTACCGCGACCCAGTAAATTATTTTAACATGGACTCCAATGGAGGCGCATCCCCGGGACCCCAGGACCATGACATGAATGAGTCCCTGGGCGACTTGAATGAGTTTTTGATGCGGGATGCGCACGTAATGACATCACTGTAGGGTATTCCCCCCAGCAGCCGTCAGTACAAGTGGACGTTTCGGCCCGACGGGCCTTCCTCAGCGTGTCAACTGGGGTTATTTGAAAACATGTATAAAGAAAATATGAAGTATTGTGAACAAGCTGTATTTTGAAGTATCTGTTTTGTTTCACCCGGACCGTTCTGTGTGCCGCACCCAGGTCCCCTTTATAAGTGACACAATGTTAGTATGTCTTCAGTTTACAGGCTGAGGAACTTCCACTTGTACTGTCTGACGGCTGCTCCTAAATAAACAAGAATAATTCATTCTAAAGTGAGTGCTGGCGTCCTTGTTCTACGTTCAATGTTTGCCCAAGCCGTGCACCCTAGACGAATGTTTATATGAACCACTTTGCTGAGGAGTGCTCCTCTTCTCTCTTCTTGTTGTAATAATAAATCTAAAGGAGACTAGTAAAAGTAAAGTTTTATACAAATAACAAATAATTGTTGTAGAGTAAAAGTACAATATTTGCCTCTGAGATGTAGTGGAAGTAGAAGTGAAGAAGTAAAATTACTGAAAATTGGAAATACTCCAGTAAAGTAAAATAATTAAGTACCCAAGAATTGTACTTAAGTACTGTACTCAAGTAAATGTACTTAGTTACTTTACACCACTGGCCATAAGGCTGTCTTAACTAGTTCCCTTTCGAATTCCTTCCACAATCCACATACTACAAACTCTGTCATACAGACCCTGTTTCATGACATTCTGCCATGGGAAGCATGGCTGTGAGTGCTGTTTGCAGGGAGCATGTTTGTACATAAAGGCACTGGAGAGAGAGAGATAGAGCTTTGGTAGGGAAGACTGTATGCACCCACTACTGTTCCATCTGATTCCACACCTTCTAGCCTATCAGCGACTACAGTAGTACCCAGGCGCTTCTACTACATGCATGCGCACACACACTGACAGCATCCCACCGACACACACCCATACACACACACACACACACACACACACACACACACACACACACACACACACACACACACACACACACACACACACACAAACACGCACGTCTGTGGCCAACAATGGCCCGTAGTTTTTGCCTGCTTATTATAAGCAACTTTGAGCTTATTTTACTGTAAAGTCGCTTGTAAATATTGGTAGTTGCAGGTTACCTTTTTTTCGGCTTGTTTCTAAAGTTTGGTTGCTTATTTGGGATGCTTCCTAGATGTTGTTGGTTCTCAAACATTTTCATGTGAAGGAAATGATTATGTATTTGTCCTTGGAAATGTCACCACCCCCCACCACCCATATCTACAAAGCCTGATGTACAATTCACAACGCATCACGATGCAATCCGTTGTGAATTGTACATCCTCTAAATCTGGTTGCTTATTTCTCTCGCAAAACACTGCTGTGCCATTGCTGAATCGGTGGCGGGTGTCATTGGGGAGGAAGAGCTCTCTTGTTGGCTGTACAGCCTGAGAAAATCTCAACATGAAAAGTGAGCAGCAAGCCGACAACAGATAAAAAGAAGGCAAGGCACACAGACACAATATTCACATTCAACAAAATGAACTTTCTGAATGAACTGAGCAACAGCTTATCAGCATGGTTAAGGAGAGGCCACGCACGCACGTACACACACACACACACACACACACACACACACACACACACACACACACACACACACACACACACACACACACACACACACACACACACACACACACACACACAGACACACACACACACACACAGACAGACACACACACACACACACACACACACACACACACACACACACACACACACACACACACACCACTCTACCAGTATCTCCCATGTATATATATATTTTTTATATACAGTATACACTAGTATAGCTAATAGAACTTGATATTTAAATCCCTAATAGTAAGTTGGCGCTCTTGACAGATGTGCTTATACTTAACCCTTCTTGTGCCTATCCTGGAGAAGTTCGGGATTTTTTCAATACAATACAATGTTTTTTTTGCTATTTTACTTACCCTGAGCTGCTTGTAGAGATGTGGGTGGTCCTGGCTCGTCCTACGCTTCCCAACGACCGAGTCTAGATGGTCCGACGATTTATTCCATTGAAAATGGTTTAGAATAAAGTTTAGAGCCCCCCCAAAAAAACTAAATCTATACTGTCGGCGGCGCGACGTATTCCGGGGTGCCGATCCCGATCTAGTCCGGGTTTTTTTATAAAATGAATGAATTAATCGGAGGCCTCAACAAAGCCCCGGTCTAATTTTCCATCCAGGCCCCAGGCCGCGATTCTGTTTACATCGGCCCGTAATCGGGTAACGCCGCCGCACTGCGCCGCCGACTCCAATACAAACTCGCATCTTTAGAGACCTTTTTCTCTGAACTGTGTTCCCAGGGCAGCGACAAAGTTTTATTTACGGCTAAATCGCCGAAAATCGATCTTCTAAAATGAATGATAGCCTATAGCAACATTGTTGCCCTCTTCATCCGGGTCACATTGATCACATGCACCAACGTGGACAGGCGCGTCACTGCTACGTGGCTCCCTGTATGTTAGACCGGTGGTCAATGGGACTATCTCTGGCACTTTGGCGCCCTCTTGTGGCCCTTGGTACGCATCGAGTTAATATACAATGTCAATGTTTTGTAAGAAGAATCATTAAATATATAAATGCTGCTACAGTAACACAATAAATAGAATAATTTATGGATTTGACGCTGTGATCGGGAATATCGGTATCGGTGTCTCAGAAGTAATGTTGGAGTGCCCGTTAAGCAGTTCTTTATGCCCATATATGGTGTTCCATGTCCAGGCCAGTCTGTGATGTCAGAACTATGACGTCAGAGTATGACGTGATGTCAGCATGCAGACAGACGGTTACCATGGGGGCAAAACTGTGTAGTATCCCTGATGTCAGCATGCAGATGGACAGACAGACATTCATAGTTTTTTGCCTACTGGCCCACCGGGCCAGATGCCCAGTCCACCCCAGATGGAAACACATACAGCCAAGTTGCTCTGCTGTCCCTATTGTGGCCCTGATTTGAAACCGTGACTGATTGGTGCAAGTTTCAATGAGTGTGCAGTTTTAGTTGAAATGACTACATGATGAAGAGGAGTTGAGAGAGAGAGAGGGGGAAAGAGAGACAGAAAAAGAGAGAGGGTGATGTTACAGGGCAGACCCAAAAGACTTGTCTCTAGTGTCCTTGGTGACGCAGTTTTTTTCTGCAGCAGGATTGGAAGCAAAAGCAAGTGAGAGAGGGGGGGGGGGGGCAGAGAGAGAAATAGATGAGAGGAGAGAAAGAACACATTTCCAGGGTCAGGGGATGATGAGACAACATTGGAGCTGACAGAATGAACCCACTAGACATCAGCAATGGGGATATCAAGGCTGCCAATAGTGCAGTTCACTTTTCTGGCGGTAATGCACAGCAAGATACTGAGTGTTCATTTGTTCATTTAACTCTGAGACCCTCTCAGCGTTAGAGTTAAATCAGGATTTCACTTTGCGTGGTCACTAATTTGCATTATGCAGCTTCCGAGCTGCAGTGCTGCTACTGTCCTGCTGTGAGGTACCGTACGTACAAGCGACACGTTTGGGGATTTGCACTGCATTCAGTGGCTGTATCGCTAACCTGTGTGCCTGTATACAGTATATAGTACCTTTATTGGAAGGATGAAACCCCATGACATGAATCATCTCATTTTAGAGTGGGTCCTTATTGCACAGATGTTACTTTACATACATAATATTACATTAAACAAACAAGATAAAACAAAACATCCATCCATACAGATCAGACAATATCTCTCCCAAAGCTAGCCACTCCCACCATCCAATTTAACAGCAAATTTGCAGGATTCATATTATGTAGGCATACCCTTTAACACATGAGAACAAAACTAAAAAACAGAACAAAAACATCATCATACACCTTTAGAATAAATACATTTACATTAGTTCCACATTGCGTGTGTATGTGTGTAAAAAGAAGGGTAAAGTTTGGATAAGGCTGGACACAGATTGAACACAGGAAGCTAAAGCTGCCCAATAACGCCGGCCGCCAATGCTTTACCGACAGAAGGCTAGTGATATTTTTAGCCCTTAGCGCACGATCTGTCTTCCTATGAGGCGAGGAATAAAAATGGGAAGGCTTCAGACACACAGCGAGCTTAATCATATGGAATAACAGCGTTGCTCATCTGCGGTGCAGGTAAAACCCAGAGTAAGCACACTCATTCATACACAGTGAGATTGATGACAACCACTCTCTCTCTCATTGCTGCACTCAGCTTCTGAGTGGCGGCCAACGAGGACACATCAGCATTTTACTACTACAGCAGGGGTCTTCAACAGGGGATCCGGGACCCCTAGGGGGTCCTCAGAGTTACTACAGGGGGGCCGCCAAATCTTTGTGTGATAGGATAATTCTTTTATCCCTATTCTGAGGAGAACTTTGGCCAAAAATAGATTTGGTGTAGAGGTAAAAAAAAAAAATTGTTTAAAAAAAAACACATACACATATCCAACATAGACTAATGACAGCGCTGTCAAACAAGTCTATGAATCTATGCAATCGATTAAAATCTGCAACACAATTTTATACAATATGTAGTGGGGGGGGGGGGGGGGGGGGGGGTCCCTGCTTTATCTCCCTCTCAGCTAAGGGGTCCTTGGCCTGAAAACGTTGAAGACCTCTGTACTACAGTTCTACGCAGTTTAACTTAACAAACAAAAAAACAAAATGATAATTTATACAGTTTTTGTACTTTGTCTTGATAGAGAATCGTGGGAATAACTATATACAACATAAACTAGTAAGACGCCTCAGGGTGACAAGGGTGCCATGTCTTGGGCCTCCATATATGGGCATTCCCATATGTTAGATATGGGCTTAATATTGATGACATCATGGAACTCCATATATGGGAATAAAAGGGATTCTGTTAGTGTGGTTCCCCTGACATCACGGTGAAGTCAGAGCATAATGTCAGAGCAGCAAACCCATTCTGTTAGAGTGGTTCCCCTGATATCACAGTGACGTCAGAGCATGATGTCAGAGCGACAAACCCATTCTGTTAGAGTGGTTCCCCTAACATCACTGTGATGCCAGAGCATGATGTAAGAGCTTCAAGCCCATAGACCTTACAACATGTCCGGACGTATACGAACAAGCTGTGACGGTTCTTATAGTAAACTGAGACCTACGGTCGCAATAATTATATAAATAGTTATATAGGAAATAATAGCCTTTACTAACATGCTACACAATGTTGAGGTTTCCTATTGGGGAATATAGTGTATAGCTACGTTTCAAAACAAATAAAGAAAACAATAACCACATTTTCACACCACTGCCTTCTTCTATGTAGAAGCTTTGCCTTCTAATTACTTTTAAGAAGCCACACCCATGCATTCTGTATGCATATTAGTTTGTGAACAGTTCATAAAAGAAGCATTTTTTGCTTTTTATCATTTAATCATTTTACCTGGCAGTAGCCCACCAGGAGGCGAAACAGTCAGAGGGGAAGAATAAATGGACCAGTGAAAACATCACATTAATCAATAAAGGTTAATGCATTCAAGATGGAAAACTTTTTTCCTCAAATCCAGGTACATTATATTGCACACTTAGCTTTAATACTTTATATTCACTTATCTGATGTAGAATTCTAAATGCAGAAAAAAAAGCTTCAATTTCTCCAGATCATTACTTTGTACTTTTTCCACCACAAATACATTTACACAGATTTATATTAGCCCCAGATGGCACTAAGCTTTAGCATGTGAATGTAAATATATGGCAGTGAACTGTGATGGTGTGCTGGCTTCACGAGCTGTTGTGATGCCACAGCACGCGTTGCAGCAAGGACACTAGAGAAAAAGCAATGACATCCAACAAGCTGACACAGGAGCTCTCAGTTACCAACGGCCCGTTAGTCTCGCGTAGCCAATCTCTGAATGCTATATAGAGTCTGGAACTACAGCTCCTGAACGGCGAGTAATGGAAGCTGGCATTTCTGTTCATTAAAATATATAATGAATATATATAAAATAAATAATGTTAGGACAATTTTCTTAGTCCTCAGACTCCTTACAAGAAATTGTTGTGTTATGGCTGAAAACATTTGGGGGAGTTAGGCTTACAATTAGGACATGATTCAGGTGGGGGTAATTAGAGATTTGGAGGTTAGATTTTGGGGCCGATTTATACCCAGTTGCACACCAGTGAGCTCTGACAAGAGCAAATATATATCAGCTCACAACCCATCGCGCTGTGAGGCGTTGTGAACTTGTGGATTGGCTATTTTCAGGTTTAAGTTTAGGGTTAAAAATATCCAGAATTTGTAAAAATTGAATTAATAAAATTGTTGTCCTAAATTATTGATGTCCTCACAAGTAATAGTGTGTGTGTGTGTGTGTGTGTGTGTGTGCGTGCGTGCGTGCGTGCGTGCGTGCGTGCGTGCGTGCGTGCGTGCGCGTGTGTGTGTGTGTGTGTGTGTGTGAGAGTGCGTGCGTGCGTGTGTGCGTGTGTTTGTGTGTATGTGCATGCGTGCGTGCGGCACATCCATGGGTGAAAGTGTGTGCTGTGTAGGCTACCATGTGCACATAATTCTCTCCGGCTATGTGTGTGAAGTGAATGCATTAGTGTTTAGTGAGGCAATAAAGTGAGGCAGAGTCAGTGGCTGCAGCTACAGATTGAGGAGCCAGTGGCTGGCCCTGATTGCTCCAGGCTAACAGAGCCACAGATATTAATCTCCCATAGCGCCACATAAACCTGTCAAATATCGGTCATTTGACTATGTTTTCTCAACTGTAAATGGCACCTGCATGGTGGTCTGACATTGTCTTCCACAAATAGAAAAAAAAGAGAAAAAAAGAAACCTGCTTTGCAAGCAAGTGTCACACAATCTGTCCAATTGTGGTTGTTGCTGTTGTTGTGAGTACATTGAAATGTAAACTATCACATTACTTCATAAGGGGAAATCTCGCTTTTTCGAACGCACATCATTTCGACGGAGCGTCGGCAGGTATCGCTACTCACCCCACGGAGGTTAGGTTAGGGTTAGGGTTAGGTTTGGTTGTTGAAAAGATGACTTGTAGAAATAGCGCCACGCTTCATAAAGAATGACTGAAATAAAACCTGCTAGCAGAACAATTTTCAGGGACAGACACTTTCCTTGCACGCTGCATATATATATTATTGCACATATTTTATATTTAAACGTTTAAAAAGATAAAAAATCTGGACTTATCAGCTGCATAATTGACAATATCGTCAAAAAGTTAAATAATGGCCGATATATGGGCCGAACCTACATATCAGTCGTTCCCTACGTCAGAGTCCATTTGGGGGCATTTCTTCCCCTCCAGACCATTGAAAGAAAACTCTCATCTGTATTCTAAAGCTTTCTTGTACTACTTGGCAAACAATTGTTGGAGTTGCTATAAAAATGCTACTCCCAAGAAAGAGATAAGTAAAAGGTCAGAGCTCTTCGTAACGGGACCCGAGCTGTCTGTAGAGAACCAGTGAGGGGCATTAGCAAAACTGCAAATTGTCGTTGTCGGGCAGAAACCTTGTAGCCTCGCAAGCCATCCCGAGTTACGTCATCACCAGTCTGGCTGTTGCGAGGCTAGAAACCTTGTAAGTCCAAAATTGTTGCCTTTCAGGAAATGGGAAAAAGAGTGTCTGTTCCAATAGATCCAATGTGGTATTATTTAGTAACAAGGTCTTGTACTTTGCATTGGTTAAATATGTATAAAGCCCACAGACAGATACAGTCACTTTCACTTTCAGAATTGTTTGGAAATAGAGACTTTTTTGAATATGCCCTACACTTACAATGACATGCATTTATGGGAAAAAAAAAAGATTGATTGGAGAATGGAGAGGTTTCTGTGTGTGTGTGTGTGTGTGTGTGTGTGTGTGTGTGTGTGTGTGTGTGTGTGTGTGTGTGTGTGTGTGTGTGTGTGTGTGTGTGTGTGTGTGTGTGTGTGTGTGTGTGTGTGTGTGTGTGTGTGTGTGAATGCGTGCGTGCGTGCGTGCGTGCGTGCGTGCGTGCGTGCGTGCGTGCGTGCGTGTGTGCGTGCGTGTGTGTGCAACTATCATACACAATCATGTGTATGATTGTTGCTTCACTGGGTCACACAGGGAGTGGTGCACCTGTGATGGTGTATAGGTCCCATGTCAGAGCGAGCTCTTTGAAGTGTGATTTTATCACCTCTTTGATGAAAGCCAGGGCTTGCCCTCTCCAGGTGTGACTCTGTACCTGCAGCCTGCTGGAGACAAGAGGAAAAGTGAGAAAGAGGTGATGAGTGAGATTGCATAGGGAGATGGCGGTCCCTGCATAGCTATCATGCCGTGATCTCTTTTTGAAATGATGCATGCACCTGAATGCACTTTATACATTTCAAAATCGACACAAGGATTGAACAATTGCACTTGAATGACAAATCTTTTCAGAATCACATGCATGATCTACTGACATTTGAAATGGGAGGTTTCCCACACTTTCAATGCACATTGCACGTTCACTGTCAGAAGAGTTGTCTCCTAAGAGCCTGTCTACTTTGTTTTCTTCTTCTTCGTTTTCTTCTTTGCGACTGGCATGCTCTCCAAGTGGTTGTGTAGCTTTGGAACACACAACATAGCACTTGAATGCAACATAGCAATTGAATGCACCAGCATACCTGGCTTCTCTCCTACCCTCAAACGTGTTTCCTCAAGGTCCTCATGCACCCTTTATCCTCAGAAGTCCTGCCCCTGAACGCCTTCCCTGTTTAATCTCGCTCTGAACTAAGCTGAACTCTGTGGTTGAGGACAGGCGAAAATAAATAAAAACGACACAATACAAAAGCTCTCCCTCTCTTCCACTTCATCTCAGGGTACCTATAAGTGACACATAGCCTCTGCTGAATATATCAGCAGCATTAAGCTACTACAAGAAAGCAATGATACGGAGCAGGGAGTCTGTAAAGAAGAGCGTGGACAATTTGTCACTCCACATTGTGTAGTTACTGCACTGTTGTCTGTTTTGAGATCAGTATGCGTGATGACGTGAAATTGTAGTGCTACAAACTAAGTAACTAGGATAGGTTACAGTACATAGGCATCAAACCTAGCATCTGTTGAACTAAACTAATTATAATATACATAGTATATAGGCTCTGTAATATAACAAACGTCTATCTTTATTAGGCAGCAAGTGCTCATACACAGAAATAGTGTTTGATGATTGAGTCTGAAGAGGTTAGTTCCCTTTCTTAGCATTTGTTTTGTGTCTCATGATGGGACCTTAAATTATGTAATGCCAGCCCTGTATGTCTGGAATTAATGACGCGTGAGTCAGGGGAGGGACAGACCCTGCTTATATTATATTGGCCAGGATACGCATCGTTCATCATTTAGTCACCTCTTCTCGCTTCTCAAAGGAGCTACAACAACTGTATTTGGAGCAACAGCTTAATACTCGGCCGCTGTGTGTTGTCCACTTTTAAATAGTTACCCTGGTCAAAGAAGCAGAACTTTTTTAATCTCATCTAGCAGAAGCAGCAGTACTTTAATTTCCAGCTAAACCAGCTTCAAAGTTGCCATTTAGTTTAGCTCACCATGGCTTCGAGGTTGAAGTCTCATTTTGAAGGAAAACTTTCAAGCTTAAGGGCAGGAATTGTGAGGTGAAACAGTCGGTCAGCAGTGACAAGACTACACAGAAATGTGAGGGAAATTTGGCATATTGTCAAAATTGGGAGAGACATTTGGCTAATCTAAAGCAAAGAGCCAAACTGTGAATGTCTGGATTTCACTCCTACTAGACACTTAAATCTGACAGTCATTTCTGTTATCCTCTTGATTCCTGGCTTCACTCAGAGCCACCTCCACTTTGGTTTGCTGCTAGCATGAGTAGCACTGAGCCTGAATTTCCATTTTGTTTCACTTCATTGTCTGAAAGTCACTGAATACGGTGGAACACAGAACTGATATAGAACGGATCATCATGACATCAGCACAATCAAACAACAGTCTGGGTAGATAACACTGAGGGGTCGCATTGGAGTATTATTTATTAACCTTATTTCTGGAAGATCAGGACACTTATACTATCGTAGACTAGAATATATACAGTATATACTGTTTATAAAGTTCAACATACCATGCATAAAACTTAAAGGGCCAGTTCACCTCTGGGACAACCAGATCTTATTGAGCGGTGGTCACAACGCTCCTATACGTGGCTGTGTGTGTGGGTCTGTCTGTCTGTCTGTCTGTCTGTATGCGTGTCTGTCTGTATGGTGTATGTAGCCTGTATGTAGTACCTTTTGTGACCACACATGTTAAGGGAGGGGCGCTGTTGTTCAGGCCAGGCCAGGCCAGACACCCACCCACCCACACACACACACACACACACACACACACACACACACACACACACACACACACACACACACACACACACAATATATATATTTGTTTTGCTGTTGCGCAGCCTCCACGACCACCGCTCAGTTCACACGGGTGTGATTTTTTTATTGTTGTTTGGGAGAAGATCAACACAATCCTGAGTTATTTTTTGTGTTCACTCTGTGTTTTGAGATATTTTAGTATTTCAGTGTGAATGATGATGCATTTTGCATCATATGAGTCATCATGCTGCATCATATGATGCAAAATGCATCATCATTCACACTGAAATACTAAAATATCTCAAAACACAGATTGAACACAAAAAAATACTCAGGATTGTGTTGATCTTCTCCCAAACAACAATATAATAAGATCTGGTTGTCCCAGAGGTGAACTGGCCATTTAAACTGAGGGGGCAGAAGTTGCGACTGAGGGCCCCCTCTGGCTCCACGTGGGACCGGGCCTGTGTTGGAGTCAGATGGGCTAGGTCTGTCCAAATTATTGCGACCGAAGGTCGCATATACTCTGAAGAACCGTGTCGCTTGAGTGTCCTTCCTTCCTTCCGTATCCTCGTGACCGTCCGTATCCTCTGTGATGTCAGTGTGATGTCAGCGAGTTGTGACATCACCTCCTGTACAGGGCGGCTACACGAAATGTGGATAACACTATATATGGAGATAGTCCAGTCCATCATGTCATATGGGACTACCGTCATAGAAAGTAGCCATTGTTAGGCCGGAGTCATTGGCTGTCTAAACATGGAGATGTGGATAACACTATATATGGAGATAGTCTAGTCCAATATGTCATATGGGACTACCGTCATAGACAGTAGCCATTGTTAATCCGGAGTCAATGGCTGACTGTCTGTACAGGAAGTGATGTCACATGACATACTTTTTATGCCCATATATGAGTCCTAACATGGAGATGTGGATAACACTATATATGGAGATAGTCTAGTCCAATATGTCATATGGAACTACCGTCATAGACAGTAGCTATTGTTAGGTCGGAGTCAATGGCTGTCTGTCTGACTGTCTGTACAGGAAGTGATGTCACATGACATACTTTTTATGCCCATATATGAGTCCTTCTGTACCACATCTCCATGTTTAGGCAAACTCCACACAGAAAGGCCCTATCGCCAACCCTTACTAAGTAGCATACATTTACAACATACCTTCTCCAAAAACATCAATATTGAACTCCATATGTATATGGATACATACATGTATTTTTATTAATAAAGGATAAAATAAAATTAAAATGCCATAGATGGGCATTCCCAAAAGCAAAATCCCTTTATGCCCATATATGGGGATTTCTGATGTCATCAATCTCTGGCCCTAACTAGCTCAAAAGCCTGCTTTACTCTGATTTACACCCTACCTTTCCAGATGATGACCTATTGGGTATACACTTATGTCCAAATATAGAAATCCCAAGGCATCAAACCCAAGCTTGGCTTTACTAATTAACATACGTTTTATGCCCATATATGGAGATCCCTGTCCCAATGTTATCAATATTAAGGACATATCTGGAAATGCCCATATTTGGTAATGTCCACATATGGGCATGTTTTGACATAACATAGTCAGGGCCCTATCGCTCACACCCTAGGTTGGGTTGGCGTGTTCTCCCCGTGTCTCCTAGGGTTGATATCCTCACAAAATTGGTGCAAGTCAATGGCAGCGTTTCCAGAATATCAACAATACCAAGGGCCACCAGGACCGTAGGGCTGTGGACAAGGACTTGCAGCGCATGAACGCCGCACTGGAGCGTGAAAACCAACAGGCCTGATGGAAAGTCAGAGAAACGCTGTGGTTGGCCAGATTGTCAAGAATTGGCGCGACCTCGCCCTTTAGGGCGAGGTTGCATGTCACCCTGAGGTCGCATTCCACCCTTGGGTGTCTTACTAGTATTGTGTATGGCCTTAGAGGTTATTATTAAAACACAACACACAAAGAGGGCCGTGCTCCCCCCATTGGTTATTGGTTACAGCAGGGGCCCAGATACTTGCAAGAACCTGCCAGGCACAATATTCTTTATTCATTTAAACATAATAATTAGGTTAGAATTTCAATTATACAGTACATTCACAGCAAAGTATTTGATGACAACAACACCAGAGAATGAGATGTAACACAATATGGAATGTCTCACGGGCGTGACTAGTGATTTGGGAGCTGGAGTCAGGCAAGTTTGCTCCCTGCATCATGTACCGCAGACATTTTCTGAACCTGTGTGTGGTTAGTCTTGTTGTTTGTGCGGGTTATGCACAGCGGGCTGTACCCGGCTGCTGTTCGGGGGGGCTCATTTCTCCTTTCCAATCCCCCATGGACCACCATGCGCCCCCTACTGACTCAGGTGGTCTGGAAACCCATCCCAATATAGATCAGGCACCTGGAAGAACAGCACGAGGTCCTGGCCCTGCGGCCTGCGCAAGAGCTTTATTGATAGGCACTGGGCCTGCCTGCCAATATCACAGCAGCAACCAGGGACTTGGTGGTTGTCATTTTGCCTCTCTCTCTCTCTCTCTCTCTGTGTGTGTGTGTGTGTGTGTGTGTGTGTGTGTGTGTGTGTGTGTGCGTGTGTGTGTGCGTGCGTGCGTGCGTGCGTGCGTGCGTGCGTGCGTGCGTGCGTGCGTGCGTGTGTGTGTGTGCACGTGTGCGTGTGTGTGCACGTGTGCGCGTGTTTGTGAGTGAGTGCGTGCGTGTAACAGTACATGTATTCATCTTGCTGTTTGGTCTGTCCTTTCCTCACTATCCTACTCTGCTGGGAAAAGGACCTGTGTGGGCATGCAAGGGCTGCTCTTTACACAGCCATGTACACACATTCATTTCTTTTGGGCTGTCTGAAGAACTCTGTTGATCCGGGGGCTTCTCTGGCTGTGGGTACTTGGGTAAACAAACAGTACAGTATAGTCTAAGAAACCGCATGGGAAAGAGGTCAATGTCGGGCTGCAAGCTACAGTATGTCCAAAACTTTCCTACTTTTGAGGAAATGGAAAAAAGAACCTAGCCTGTGCTCCAATGGATCCAATGTAGTTATTATTTTGTAATGCTTTTCATTGGTTACATAATTATAAAACTCACAGACAGAATTAACCACTTTCATCCTGGGGTCCATATCTGGGACATGTCATTATATATGAACATTTTAGAAAATTGCAAAGATAGCAGAACTACAAGTGTCTCATGTAAGGTTTATTGGTTAGTTAAAATGAACAATAAAGAAACAGAATAACACGGCTTGCCCTGCACAGCACAAATTGTGCGCAGCAGTGCACACACAAGTTCAGCAATCAGCACCACTGCAGCAATCATGTCAATTTGGAACCCGCTTTGACTAATGAGCAATACTAACAGTAAATGATCAACAGTAGAATGTATTGTATCATTTCTTGATACCTTATCCACAACTTTCCAACATCCCATTGTGCATTGCGCAGAAGGAGTGCGGCAGTTCCGGTGCCGCAGCCAAGAGTGATCTACAAGCTCACAAGTGTTGCATCTGCGACGCGACGTGAGCTTGTATGTCTGCTGTTCTGTGTTCTCTGGAAGTGTCCCACAAATAATTCTACAGTAAATTCTCACGGAAACAGGTGCATACATTTACTTTCAAACACGTTTTTTGCTCCACTACATTTATTTGAGTGCTAGCTAGTTGCTTCTCAGATGTAGATTATTAATAATATAATAAAAAATCATTCAAGTGTTTCAGAAATAGCAGTTCTACAAGCTCACAAAGCATGCAACATGTTATGAGCTTAAGTGGTTAATGATCATTAATTATGATATTGGACTATATCATAGTCCAGCATGATATGATTCTGCAAAACATTTATTTTTATTTTAGCTACTATATGCTTTGATGCTAATGATTCTTTTGTACTTTAACTTAAGTCAGATTTTGAATGCAGGAGTTTTAGTTGTTATAAAGTAATAATGTTGTTACTTACGTATACTTACAAGTCTAAAATCTGAGTATACTTCTTCCACCACCGAGGAATAGTGACATATAGAATATAGAAGTGCAGTCGGAGGCAGAGAGCAAAGAGAGTGAAGCAGAATAAGGACTTATTTAATATTTCATTAGTTAATTAGAGAGCGTGGGAGTGTGCTGTAGCTCTAGGCTCCAGGGTGTCACTGTGGCGAGCACAGTCATCACTTACTGTAGCACTCCTTTCACTTCACACACTGCCGGGCCGAAACCTTTTATCTCCATATTTCATGTTTTTAGAATATATTTCCTCCAATTTTATACTTCCGTTATATACGTTTTATGACATTGTCTCATAAAATAGCAAAATCGCAGATGTGTACGCTCGCGTTGTAATGCGACATTTTATTTTTATTTTTAATGAAAATCTGCCTTTAATAATGACAAGCCCAAAAGCTCACAAGTAGCGACTAAACACAAACTACACTGGATCCTGTGCTGTTTGCAAAAGGTTTTGGAGATACAAGGTTTGTGCATGACAGCGACAATATGCAGGTCCAAGACTGTGCAGGGCCCTTAGGCTGCCTAGGGCTGGTTCGGCATGAAGTGAATATACGGAAGGACGGAGAGACAGATAGGGGGACCGTGAGGACACGCCTGTGGGCTAATCAAGGACAGGAGCAGTGCCCTCTACGCTCCGGCTGGTGGTCAGTGTAAAAAAGAAAATAGCACGGACGGACAGACAGGGTGCAAAACATAGTTTCTGCCATGCCTTTGGGCCTGGCGGAGACAAAAATAAGTTGGATTTGGGTAACATTCCGCGTAAGATATCTGTTCTACACTGTACGTATAATGATCCGGAGATGATGTATGAATGGAAACAGTTTTTAATGAAGCCTCGTTCAGTGATACAGTAAGCACAGGAGGGGGTGATAATCTTTGCTTTAATTAGTGACAAATGAGTATGTCATATGACTGTATTTCTCCAAAACATTCAGTACACACACAAAGACATGAACATGTGGAGTACACACACACACACACACACACACACACACACACACACACACACACACACACACACACACACACACACACACACACACACACACACACACACACACACACACACACACACACACACACGAGGCATGATTTATGCTTCATTGGACCTACAGTATGACACCCAGAGGAGAATGTCACAATTAATTCCACAACGAAGACTACTCTCCATACAATGAGAGAAGGTACCATAGGTCCACACGTCAATTAAAAGCCTATAGGATAAATATAAATTCTGTGTGTGTGTGCGTGCGTGCGTGCGTGCGTGCGTGCATGCGTGCATGCGTGCGTGTGCGCATGTGTGATAATTGAGTGTCTGGATATCTCTGCTCTCAAATCAGAGGTGGCCGTTTAGATTTTTCGACTGCTGGCTTTTCAAGTACAGATACTGCCCTAGGCCTACATACTGCAGGCTTTGTTGCATGACCTCGGTGTGATGCGTCACTCACTATATCTAATGTATTAGTGGCCTTTCTCTTGCTAGGAAATCTGGCAGAAAAAGACTCGCTTGCTGCACAAACTGTTAAGGAAGACTCCTTAGACGGATAGTATTTCCACTTGGACTGCCATCATTTTTAACTATTACTGCCAAGGCTTTTTGTAGTGTTTTTACCTGATTTTCGAGGGCTCCATGAACACACCATGTGTCCATTATTTGACCGGGAAGTCCCGGTCACGGGAGACAGACGTCTTTTCTTTCACGCGGAAAAGAACAAATACAATCACGATGATTGGTGCGTAAGTTATGGTCCATAGAAAACGTGCAGTTTGTACCAAACGCGCGATCTGGGACTAGAATCCGAGAAAAAACATTTTTTGTGCAGTCTTGATGAATACAAGTGGATGGACGGTAGGATATCCTGACTACATTATTTTGCGCTGCATCATGGGAAACTGAGTCTTTTCATCACTCCTGCCCGCGGTAGAGCGCTGGCTACACGCTAAGACGTCTGTGAACGTCTTAAGCGGCCATCCAGGGGTGGATTTCTTAAGACATTCCTGGACGTCTTAGGCATCCAATGCAGGCTCATAAAGCGCTCTGTGCTCAAAGTGAGGGACGCAAAAATGTAGCAAACATTTCGGTCCTAGGACTTGTCTGTGCTATATGAATTTCTAGGGAATTAAATGGATTTGGTAAACAAGCAGGTCTATTATGAAAACAATCTTTTTTTGTTATCAACAAGATAAATGTACAAACAACATACAACAACTCAAACTAAAAAACTGTTTCCCCAGACCAACATGGAATTTAAAATAGTGCCAGGCTATTACCACTATGTAGTGACTTCTTGAATCATATCCTTGAGCTTATCTGCAATGCCAGACCATATAATAATGTTTTCCTCGTTCGCTCTGTGTAATCCTGCAGTTGACTGCTCTATACTATCTAAAAAGGTTAGATCCCACTGGCGAAATGTTAAGGTATGAGAATGAGGAGGTTTCCACCACGTATGGCAACCATCATCTTAGCCACTGTTATAGGAAAACAAACTGACATCCCAACCTTCTCTAGAATCAGTGCAGTGGGCGTCCAGGTGGTACATGGGTAAATAGGGGCTGTTAAGTCTGACATCATTTTGTAGGCAGAGGAGAACTTTTGCCCCCCAAAAAAGCTAATCTTTTTACTATTTTTACTATTTACTAATTTTTCTTCTCTTTGTTGTTGAAAGGAAAGTGGTAGAATTATACTTTAGTCGTTATTTTTGTCTCTGATCTGTTGAAATAGTGAGGGACAGATATTGACAATAAATCTGCTTGGAGGTCTGACTACAAAATGATGTCACGGCTTAAAAGCCCCATACAGGTGGGTCAGGAGTTAGGGCGCCTGTTCAGCAGGGAGCGGTACTGGGAGGGATGGCATGTTTCTCTGCACGTGTGACTGTCAGTCAAACAGAAGTGGATGAGTATCAGACTAGATGTGGTCGTCTACATAGCCTACTCCTCAGACCTTTTTTTTTACAACAAGGGTTCATATTTTATATTAATTTACTGCTTTCTATCGTTTTAGCAATTTAGAGAATTGATTGATTGATTGATTGATTGAAGACTTTATTAGAAGTTTTCATAGGAAAAGGTACAGTTTCATGACGGTACAGTTCACTGGTACAAGGTCTACTAAAAGGAGATCCTAGAAAAGACTACGCTTATAATTTAGAGAAAGTTAATAAACTAGCATAGTCTGGTCTGGTTATGGGTTCAGTGTCTTGCTCAAGGACACTTTGACCAACAGGAGCAGCCGAATATTGTGCTATAGGCTTCCGATTCCTACGCAACCGCTCAACCTTCTGAACCACTGCAAATAGATTGTTTTGAATGAATGAATGCTCTACAAGGCCAATATTGTACAGTAAGTGGGGTGGCTGTATAGTTGAGAGGCTACATGCAGGAAACAGAAGGTTTTGTTACTATTTGTGTCCTGGCCCTGGTCAAAGTGTCCCTGAGCAAGACATTTACGGTAACCCCTAACTGCTCCCAGAGATTCTGCCCCCATAGGCTGCCCACTGCTCCTGATACCCAATACCTCAGCAACTATTTTCAAATGTGATGTCATGATTCTTCTTTTCCATTCTTCTTTGTACACTCCAGTCATCTATTCAGCAATTATGGCGAACCTTTCTAATTTTAAGCCATTGCCATATAATTATCAATTGATTGTGTTGTCTTGTTGTCCAGATATGGTTTGTAAATACTGTATATCAAGGTCTATTATGTGTTGCTCCACAGTTATGAATGCATGATCTGCTAACGAGTAAGGGGCAAAGGGATTGCCCTTTAATCAAAGAACAATTTGTTCGTTGTGCTTTAAATGATTCCCCCGCTATTAGACAATCAGTTGTGTGCAAGCGCGTCATCGTTCACAGACAATAATTAGAATTCTGCTTCTGTGTTTCACAGGAGCAAATTAGCATGCTAGCTTTCACCCTCACATCATGATTTTCTTAGGTTGTTGCTGTGTGTGTGTGTGTGTGCGTGCGTGCACGTGCGTGTGTGCGAGCGCGCACCTGCTATTTTCACTCCTACATTTCTGTTTTTAGCCAGCAGTGACTCACTCAGGAGTACTAATTGCAGAGAGGCATCAGAAAATAACCAGCAGTGAGAAAACACCTTTCAATGCTTCTGGGAGATGTGCAGCTTACTAGCATAGAAGCATACATGTATATTGCCCACGTTGCACGTACAATTTACAAGTGAGGCATTTACAGATGTCGTGTGCCATTTCAAAACTTCACACGTCCTACCATTGGCATTGCTATTTTTATGACCTTCTCTGACTTCAATGGGAATGGAGTGGTTTCTTGCCATTTGCGGATTTCTGCAAAAATATACTCCATTCTCCATAAAAAAGGCAAAGCAGGGAAAGAAACCTGTGGAAAAATGCATTTGCAGGAAGCATGAAGACTTGAAACGGCACATCTGAGAGCAGAGGCTCTTAATCCAGAGCGATTTACAATAAGTAAGGACAGCACATGGTAGTACATCAATACATCAACATTAATACATCAAATGCTTAGAAATAGTCATCCAAAAAAAAAAAACCTAAGTACCGGTAGACCAAGAACCTATTCAATAAACTTAGTGCATGCCTGTCCACCCTTGAATGAGGCCACCTCTTTTGTGAACCTCGCTATGGTTTTCTTCCTCTTCTCTGTCAAGATTTTTAGTTTTGTTATTCTTCTGCCGATTGAGGGTCTAAGGACTGGGGACGTTTTGTTTCCTTTGTTAAAATGTGGGCTTTTAAAGGCCTTTGAGAAAGTAGTAGGCATTAAGGGCTACACAAATAACAATGTGTGTGTGTGTGTGTGTGTGTGTGTGTGTGTGTGTGTGTGTGTGTGTGTGTGTGTGTGTGTGTGTGTGTGTGTGTGTGTGTGTGTGTGTGTGTGTGTGTGTGTGTGTCCTGTGATTGCAGTGCTGGGTGTGGTGTTTTTAATAAGTGGGCTGATTTCCTGGACTGGACTCAGATAGTGATGACCAGGCAGAAGTGCCATTTGGCTGCAAGGAACCATCTATTGTACTGACTCCTGACTACTGGCTCACACACACATCCAGGCTGTGAGCCAGGCCAGCTCCACCCCATAATCACTATATTGATTACTGATAATCCACTTAGGGGAGGGAAAACTGGCGATGAGGGGTATATGGCAGCAGGGGCAGATGAGTATGAGTTTCCAACTACAAAAGGGCGCTCCTTGCAGGTCTTCAACAGTCTGGTGGGCTTACCCAGGGCTGTGTCAGTCGTGTGTTGCAGCTAGCCTGGCAGAACTCGAGGAAGGGGGGAAAAGTGTTTCTACGACATACAGTTTAGCGTTTTGCGTTTGTGGTGCCTCCTATGGGCAGAAGAAATGGTTATTTTTCAACACCAGATTCCAATTTGGGGTTGGTCGAATATTACGTTCATGATATGGTGTTTTTTGTAAGAAATACAAATGTTTGAAGGCCATTTCAAGGCAAACAATATGGTATATGTTTGACATTCATTGTCACATGACTTGCAAGATCATTTGTACCTAATTAGGTGGTGGGAAAAAAATCATGCTACTGAAGTAGTGACATTTGGTAGCATTTGTGGCACCCCTTATGGGTGTACTGTAAGTGACATCCCGATCCACTTTTGGCTCTGTTTTGTTTAGAGTACAACGTTACGGTTCAAGAGTTATAAGCTAAAACACAAAGGTCTTGGGGTGGAGTGTCTTTCTTGGTCTACTGGGAGTGGTGTGTATGCTGCTGCCTGTCGGCCTGGCGAAGACAACGATACTGCTGAGGCATCATGGAACAGAGGAGAACCGATGCTTGTGATTTGTGGAAGTGCAAGTGGGATTGCATTAGCTCTGGCTGTGTGTGCATGTACCGGGTATGTGTGTCTGCGTGTGTGCGCGCTTGTGTGTGTACACACATGTACGCGCTCATCCTAGGCCAGGCAGCCCTGTGTCTCTCTGGCTAGGTGCCCTTCAGTAATAAAACGTGTCATTTATCATACTGTATATCAGCATGTTTAATGCATTTCCCCTGTAAGACTGCTGCAGAGCAGAATCACACATTACAGTGACGGTTAGTCGGTTACAGAGAGACAGAAAGAAAGAAAGAATGCGATGCAGGGAAACGTGTTGAAGAAAAAAAGAGAGAATTGGCTAAGAGGAGGAATTGACCTAGGAGCTGAGGGGAAATGGAGAGATCGATGTGAAGGAGGTGTTGCGTATAGGTTGCTGGACTGCGTACAGCAGCAGAACACTAAAGTTTTGAAATAACCACTGCGTTCTCAGCAAATGCAAAATCTGAATAACACAAGGTTATGAAATGGGACTGAAGTGCCACTTATGAATAGTAACCAAACATGAAGGTTTACAAAATAGCTAAATGAAAAACACCTTAGGGTGTATAAGGTCAGAAAGCAGTGTAATAGAAACACTATGTAGTCTGTCCTTAAATGTGCAGTCGGTCCTTAAAGACTGGGGAGTGGGTACAGACTCAAAAGAAAAGGGCATTCCTCAGAGCAAAGATCCCCGCCAGGCCAGCTTGCCTACCCATGCAGGGCTGTGTTGTGACCTGTTATAGCCCCAACATGAGACTCTATATCAGCTCTTTGATGTCACTAACATTTAAAACATTTGGGGTGGTGGTTCTTCCTTGTAGCTGTGAGATCAAACTAGGAAACTTCCTAGTCTCCAGACATCTGCTCTACCTCTTCCTGAGCCACTGTTGCAGTAGCCTCGGGATCCAGACTTTTCAAGAAAGAAAAGCCTGGGATATATATATATAAAATATATGTAGCCGTTCAGATATCTTTACATCAGTATTGTTCATGTGAACTGGTTTGTTTAGGTTTAACTATTATAATTACAAAATCGCTATGATTTATCACTCGTTTTCCACCGCGGATCACTTCCTCATTTACTCAAAGCGGACAGCAGCAGGAGTCATGTCCCCCGCCGCGTCCATTCCGAGATGCCGGAGGAGCCGATGAGATCTGCCGGGGCCATAGAATGTCCGCGTTAGGTTAGACTACAGTTGCAGTGTTTGCCGTCCACTCCCACACTCACTGCATCTCCACATCGTGGAGTAGTCACTGTCTGTCAACAGAGTGATGGGAAAATAAATACACCCCAGCACATGGGGAGAAATATCAGGAAGCCGCTGAGCCAACTTTTTATAGATCTTAGCGTTTGAGTTGGAACAGATTTTGCCAATAATTGCTGTGGGTAGTGATGTGCGGCATGGGAGAGAGGTGTAGTGGATCTATTCCTTCATTTCACATTTCAGCGTTATTGCCTCACCATTGAGAAGTCCTGTCAATGCTAATGTGATTGCAAAGACTGCAGTTCTTGCTGATACCAGATTGCTGATACAGGATTTAAAGGGTTGTTTTTTACAGTAAAGATGTAGAGAGACTAATGGCAAACAGTTGCAATAATAAAACAGTGCAAATGGTTGTGATCATCCAGAATCAACATGAATGCATACTGATGCATGAAAAATAATGGTCGTCCTCTCCATTTGGTTATTTGCGTCTTTCCACTCCTTCTCCCATCAGAGAGAAGAAATGGCATGAATATCAAATACTGTAAATAACTTTGACATTGTCAACAAGTAGGTGTCCTACTCGACAACATGGTCAAAGTTTCTCAAGCGTAGAGTAGGGAGACTCCACCAACCACTGTGCTAGTTTATTGTCTTAACATACTCTCTATCTATTGGTTAAAATAATATTTACTTTATGAAGGTAGGTTTCAGGCATTTCAAGGCTTTTAGCTGACAGAGAGATGAAGCAGGGACCTCTACTACATAATTTAATGGTGTTGCAGATTAAACCTTTTCAAAGATTTCATTGATAGCTTCATAGACAGCGCTATCATCAGTGTAAAAATGTTTGTTTGGTTGCCCATGATCCTTTCTATTAATATGTTGGATTCAATCATTTAACCACTTAAACCCGCAATACTTTATAAACTTGACCTTTGCCTCTGTACTTGGTCTGTTCTTTTTTCCCCAAACTTGTTAGACTTGTTGAGCTTGTAGTCTGAGTCCACAGAAGTTATTTTTTTCGCCACTAGGGAGTGAGCATGTAGGTCTGCTATTCTCTGTGAATGTGCCCCCCAGAATAGGGATTAGGGATGCTATGGTTCAAGTTTAAATGTAAAAGAATGAATAAAGTTCCTATCACACAATTTGGTGGCTCCCCTGAGGACCCATATAGGGGTACGCATGCTGTAGTGTTTCAAGCTTAAAGCTATGGCTGAAATGTCATTAACAGACTGAATACAAGACCACTATATTTAGTACAATACACACGGTGGGGGACCAATAGTAATAGATGTGATTAATGCCATTGCGTTGTGCAGTCAGTATGGTACAGTGCTGCAGGGCACCGAGCATGTCCTTCCCATTCTCAGCATATGGGGTCCCATTGGAGGCAGGAGGCGCGGATGGCAGCTAAGTGGGCTTTGGATTGATGTTACTTCTACAGCAAAGCACTGCAGAGGGCTGAACGCTCTCCCCTCCTCTACCACTCTATCTCTGTCCCCCCTTCACCTTCTCTCTCTTTCTCTCTCTCTCTCTTTCTCCAGATCTCTTCTTCTCTCACCTGCATTGCACCACTTATTTCTCACCTCTACCTTAACATCTCCCTCTCTCCTATATATGTGGCTCTCCAGAGCCCTCCCACTTCTCTCTCTCTCTCTCTGTAAACACAGCAGGTGTTAGTGGGGGTTGGGTAGGGGCCGGGGGACCCCTCGAATGGGTTACAACTTGCACGCATGCCATGTGCTGGCCTATTGGCAGAGCTCCAAAGGCCTTGCAAAAAGGAGCAGCTCGTTCCATCTTCCAATGCGGCCGAGCCCCAGAACTCTGGCTACAGCTGCACTGCTGACCCGTGACCACCTCTTGACCACTGCTCAGGGCCTCAGCTTTGGGGAACAAGACCCAGTCTCACACCATCAAACCCAAAGTACAAATGGTCGAAAGGAGAAAAAGCAGGTGGACCCACCACACAAGTGTGTATGTATGTGTGTGTGTATACAGAATGCGTGAGAATATCCACAGTATATGTTTGTTTGCCTGTGTGTGTGTGTGTGTGTGTGTGTGTGTGTGTGTGTGTGTGTGTGTGTGTGTGTGTGTGTGTGTGTGTGTGTGTGTGTGTGTGTGTGTGTGTGTGGTAAATGGTGCATTTATATATTTTTTATCCAAATCGCTTTGACATAGATTGTGCATTACATTCACCTATTCACACGCACATTCATACACCGATGGCGGCGGAAACCATCCAAGGCACCAACCTGGACATCGGGAGCAGTGTCTTGCTCAAGGACACTTCGACACTAACTCTGGGGGAGCACGGGAATCGAACCGGGATCCCATCCGGCCGCTCTACCGGCCACTCCACTGTACTTTCACTTCTACTCCACTACATATCGGATCCAAATATTGTACTTTTAAACTTTAGCTACTAGTTACTTAATACATTTTAGACATGTGAAAACCCATGAAATGGGACATTCTGCATAAAAAGTACTTTCTACTTTTGGTACCAAAAGTACATGTTGATACCTTTGTACTTTTACTCTCTAAATTCCAAACTTTTTTTACTTTTACAAGATCATTTCTACATTGCCGTATTGGTACTTTTACTCAAGTAAGAAAATGTTGTACTTTTTCCACCACTGTGTATGCTTGTTTGTGTGTGTCTGTGTGTGTGTGTGTGTGTGTGTGTGTGTGTGTGTGTGTGTGTGTGTGTGTGTGTGTGTGTGTGTGTGTGTGTGTGTGTCGTACGCACGCTTGCGCGTGCGTTGGCGGTTGGTGCCTGCATGTGTGTGATTGATCATGATAGTGGGATGTGTTTACAGCGTTTGGTGAGGCCGCTGTAAATCAGGCCCCTTCCGCTCCCCCCTGTCGCTATGGCGATGACTTCCTGATCCACTCTGGGCTGATTTAATAGTCCTGGGGGAGCTCTAAACACACGCCATGGATGCTCTCTGGGCTCCGCTCATCAGGACTAGGCCTGCCATAAATTCAGCAGAACACCATGTGTGTCTCTGTGCGTATGTGTGTGTGTATGTGTGTGTGTGTGTGTGTGTGTGTGTGTGTGTGTGTGTGTGTGTGTGTGTGTGTGTGTGCGTGCGTGCGTGCGTGCGTGCATGCGCGCGCGCGCCCGTGTGTGTGTGTGTGAGTAAGAGAGGGAATACATTTGTGTTGTTTTATTGCTGATGACCATTAGAGCACACAATGTATGCACATGTATAACAATAACCAAAACTCAAGATATATTGTTCTATTTAGCTGACAAAAGGTTTTACATGGGTAGTCCCATGAAAAATTCAGGGTGCCTGAAGAAGATCTATGACCGAAAGCTTGCACTTTAACTGAAAATAAATAACTTGATTTTACACAGTTGTGAGTGTACGGAGACTCCCTTTAATTTTTCATCTTGCTCCATTTTGGCTCCAGCACCTCACCTAAATCTATTGGCAGATGAGTGGTGGTCCTTAGGAGCGAGATCATTTAGCGACCTCCAACCTGGTCGCAACCTGGTCGCTAGTTTTTACCGACCGGGTCGCTAAATCTACCGACCGGGCTGCTAAATCACCGACCAGGTCGCTAGATCTACCGACCGGGTCGCTAAATCTACCGACCGGGCTGCAGTTTTAGGTCGGTAGATTTAGCGACCCGGTCGGTAGATCTAGCAACCCGGTCGGTAGCTTTTGCGCCCCGTCGGTTGATTTAGCGACACGGTCAGTAGATTTAGCAACCCGGTCGGTGATTTTGCGGCCCCGTCGGTGATTTAGCGACCCGGTCGGTAGGTTGCGTCGGCAGGTTAGTTACTGAGGTACCGTTACTGAGGTTAAGTTTAGGGTTAGGGTTAGGGTTAGGGTTGGGGTTAGGGTTAGTAGCCCGGTCGGTGGATAAGCGACACCGGTTGGTGGATTTACCTACCCGGTCGGTGGATTTAGCGTCCCGGTCGGTGGATTTAGCGTCCCGGTCGGTGGATTTAGCGTCCCGGTCTGTGGATTTAGCGACCAGGTCGGTGGATTTAGCGACCCGGTCGATGGATTTAGCGTCCCGGTCGGTGGATTTAGCGGCACAGTCGGTCGATTTAGCGGCACGGTCAGTGATTTACCGGCCCGGTCGGTAGATTTTGCGACCCGGTCGCTGAAAACTACCGACCGCGTTGCAACCCGGTTGTAGGTCGCTAAATGATCTCGCCCTCTCTCCTTTCACAGGAGTTAGAATCCATCCAATGTGTTTTTCAACCTAACATAGCATACAGAAATTTGCAAGCACGCACACGCACGTCTGGTCAGCTACAGTACATTTCCACACACGCGCACGCGCACGTGCATGCGCACACACACACACACACACAGACACACACACACACACACACACACACACACACACACACACACACACACACACACACACACACACACAGTTAAGTACTGAACTGTACCACATTTGGTGGTATTTGAGACATGCATTGAACCAAGCGAGGCTCCATCTTTGACCCCCTGACTGCCAACCAACACTCCTCTACACCCTCGTCGCCATAGCAACGATGGTTGGAAATAAATGCTTTATTTCACAGCTTGTGTTACAGCAGCAATGCCTGATTTATACAGTGCTTGATGGTGCGTCACGTCGCTCACTGAAAACAGTCCATCTACATTAAAGCTCACAACGTGTCACGCTGTGGATGCCTTGTGAGCTTGTAGATTGGTGCTCCGAGCCTCCGACATGCAACTAAGTATAAATCAGTAGATCCTCTCTCCCTCTCTCTCCCTCTCTCTCTCTCTCTCTCTCTCTCTCTCTTGTGCGCGCACACACACACACACACACACACACACACACACACACACACACACACACACACACACACACAGGAGGATGAGATAACGCTATGTGGCAGCTTGTTCTGGGTTTCGTTTGCCGGTGTTTAAAGAAACACCAGTACAAATGAGACAAAATGAAGACTAATCAAAGACGACAATGCTGACAGGACGATAACCAACTGTGTGTGCGTGTGTGCATGTGTGTGTATGCATGACTGCGTGCGTGCGTGTGCGTGTGCGTGTGTGTGTGTGTGTGTGTGTGCTTGTTTAGGTGGAAATACATTATCTGGTTCCTGATAAGCTATTGATCACATGTTGGCGGTGTGCGTCTCTCTGTTTATTTGTCAGAGAGCTACAGTTTAGGCCGAGCGGTGAGGGCGTGTTTATGGTCTGTTATCCAGAATGACTGTCGCCCTTATCTGCTTGATCAGTACAGCCTTTGTGGCTGCTCGTTTTGTCCGCAAATTATATGATATAGCTATATAATGTCCAAGGTGCCTTTTGATCATTGTTCATTTGTAATTATTTAACTAAATCAGGGGTCTTCAATGTTTTCAGGCCAAGGACCCCTTAGTTGAGAGAGAGATGAGGCAGGGACCCCCACAACATTTTCATAGATTCCATATAGTTTCATTGTTTGACAGCACAATCATCAGTCTATTTTGGATTCATGTCAATTTGTGTTTTCAGATATTTAACTTCTTGAACCGTCAATACTTAATAAACTTGACCTTTCACTCTGTACTTAGTCTGCTCTTTTTCCCCTCTACACCAAAGCTCTTTGCCAAAAATAGCCTATCTACAAGCTCACAACGCCTCGCAGCGTTGCAAAACACATTTTTGGACACTGCTCCTACAGATTTTGCCCTAAAATCACACAAAGCAGTACGTCTAGAGTCATGTCATCAACATGGATCTCTCCCATTTAGTGTCACCATCAGGCTGTTTCTTTCAAACACATTTTTGGACACTGCTCCTGCTCCTAAATGCTCCTGCTCCTGCTCCTGCTCCTAAATCACGCAAATTGGTACTACACAGTATCTCTAAAGTCATGTCATCAACATGGATCTGTCCCATTTCCCATATTCTCTCCTCATTGCCTACGACTGCCTTCTAAAGTTTGTGTATGCAACGTCACAGTCGCTTATCTCCTGATTAGGGAGTCTTACTGGTTATTACTGTCAACTAAGTGTTGTCAATACAGCATAATATCATGCATGCTTGTTCATTAATAATAAGTTGTGCAAATAATTATGAATAGCCTGTGTAAATGCCCTTATAATGCAGCGTACGTACATCTTGCCTTTGCAGAATGTGTAACTGATGTTTCCCCAACATGCGCTTGCTGGTGGAACTAGGTCTGCCGTTGTCGTGGAAACCGCTCTATTTATGCCGGGTGATGTACGGCTGCTTCCTGTTTGTTCTCCCCTCGGACGTTTCTGCTTAATCGCCTGGAAACAGGCCAAATATGAAAATATGAAGCCGTCTTGGCAGAAAATATGAAGCTGTCTGTACTGTACAGTACAGTACAGTACAGTACAGCACAGCACAGCACAGCACAGTACAGTACAGTACAGTACAGTACAGTGATGCAATAAAAAAAAGGCTTTGAGGTAACCCCACCTCGACCTGTGTGTCCAGGCGTAAGAATGTATTCTTAAAATGAATCTTCAGCGTTAGTTTATGCAGGACACAAGAGTCTCTCCCGCTTCAGCTTCAGCTGTCAGTCAGCTCCTTTCCTATTCCTCACTCACAGCTCTGCTGCTGGTCATTACGTCACACACTGTCATATAGAGCGTCGCAGCGGAAGTGGATTCCTGGGGTCACTTAATATTCCCCATTCATTTTCGCCATAGACTTTTACAAATATATTTATAACAATTATGTTAAGCCTCGAACCAAGCCATCCAGGATGGAGGTGAATCATGATCATATAACCTTTGATCCTATGTGAAAACATATTTTAATATTACATTATTTGATATACTACATTTAATAACTACCCTTTGTTTAGCGATTTTCAAAATGTTCTTTTCATAGAAAAAAAGGTTATATGGTCATGATTCACCTCCATCCTGGATGGCTTGGTTCGAGGCTTAACATAATTGTTATAAATATTTTTGTAAAAGTCTATGGTGAAAATGAATGGGGAATATTAAGTGACCCCAGGAATCCACTTCCGCTGCGACGCTCTATACTCCAATTGGAGCTCACACTCAGTAAGGGAGGCTTCTTTAAATATGGCTTGCATTCACTAGCTTTGCTTACAAGTCTTACTGCCTGCTTCGGATCTGCTGCCGCTTAGCTGCCTCCTCCACCCCTATAGCCTCCACCTTTTGATCAGTGTCTGGCATATAGGCTCAAATACATTGTGATTTATGTCTTCTGATTCTAGCTAATATGTCAATGTACTGCTCTTGTACTACCATTGTATCCCCATGGGGGGGAGGTTTGCAAGTGATCCCTGACTAATACGACAAATATGCCTTAATACATTATAATTGTCCTCTATAACTACAATGTAAAATTAAAAACACCTCAATTATTTTATTTCTTCTAGAAATAGCGAATCTTTCACTCAATAGGGGAAATGCCCGTCGCAAGTTGATGATGTCATAAATGTCAAGTGTGATCTATCCCTATGGAATTTATGGCATGCATGTGAAAATAAAAACAAACTTAATACTTCCTATGGTTAATATGAGCATCAAATCAATATTTCGAATGTGTTTGTGTTTTGTTTTTTTGCACATGCATGCCATAGAAATTACACATGACATTTATGACATCATCAACTTGCGACAGGCATTTCCCCTACTGAGTGAAAGATTAGCTATTTCTAGAATAAATAAAATATTTAAGGTGTTTTTAATTTTACATTGTAGTTATAGAGGACAATTATAATGTATTAAGACATATTTGTCGTATTAGTCAGGGATCACTTTAACGCTCCCTGATTTTGCCTAGCAAGCTGCTTGGTACAAAATTCAGGGAACATCTCAGAAGGCTGAGCCTTTAACGCCAAGTTTAACTTTATTCCATTTGTGGCAATAAATGGTTAAATCTACTTTGATGTGAGTGTTCCTGACTAAAGTCTCTGATCTCACCAGCAGCTGTCTTTTCTGAAAGTGAAAGTCTTTTCCGATCCTTAAGGCCTGTACACACAGGGAACGGTAATCTTGTGCAATTCATTTGCATTAATTTGTACATGCACCCCGAGCCTCATTATAACACCTCATGATGAAGCCATGTAATCATCCACCTGTATGAATGGAGGCATCACCAAAATATCAACCACACGTTTTGAATTCATGAAGAATTCATCTTTTTTCGGGGGGGGATGTTTTTTGAAAATGTTTTGAAATAATAATAATAATAATTAAAAAGCTAAATGTAGGAAACCAAAAATAAAGGGGTCCCGAGCCACTGCATGGGAAACAATGCTTTAAAACAGGGGTCTTCAACAGGGGGTCCGGGACCCCTAGGGGGTCCTCAGAGTTACTACAGGGGGTCCTCCAAATCTTTGAGTGACTCAAAAATTTAGTGATAGAACCTTTTTTTTTTTTTTTTTTTTAACACTTGAACCCTATAGCATCCATATTCTGGGAACTTTAGGCAAAGATAGCAGATCTACAAGCTCACAACGCCTCACAGCACGAGGCGTTGTGAGCTTGTAGATCGACTATTTTTGGCAAAGAGCTTTGGTGTAGAGGGGAAAAAGAGCAGACTAAGTACAGAGTGAAAGGTCAAGTTTATTAAATGTTGACGGTTCAAGTGGTTAAATATCTGAAAACACAAATTGACATGAATCCAAAATACACTGATGATTGTGTTGTCAAACGATGACACTATATGGAATCAATGAACAGGTTGTGAGGGTCCCTGCTTCATCTCTCTCTCAACTAAGGGGTCCTTGGCCTGAAAGCGTTGAAGACCCCTGCTTTAAAAGATTTCCATCAGGGCAACACAACATGGCCAGAATGACCTTTCACCTGCCAAAAGCTATACTCCACATCGCCAGGACTCCGCCTTTTAATGCATGGAAGAGATTTATCCCGCCCTGACTAATCTAAGTCAAATCACTGTGATCCATCAGCCCAGGTCAACTACCTAGACCTGACATATGACCTCTCTCATGGGTGTGTGCTCCAATCACTGAGAAACAGGAAGAACATTGCCTCTGACAGCAGGCGTTATGAGTGGCCTCATGGGAAATGTAGTGCTGGCACTCTAAAGTGGGGTATGAGTCACCATCTGTCTCCCTCACTCTGTCATTGCACATGCACGGGTTGCGCATGCGCGGTTTGTACGTTCATGCACGTGGGAGTGTGTATGTGTGTGTGTATGTGTGTGTGCAATTGCGGGCATGCACATGTGCTTGTGCATGTGAGTCTGTTCACGGGTGGGTGTGTGTGTGCATAAAATACTGACACAGAACGGTTTAAACCACCATGTCTTGTATTGTAAACATTTTGGGGGGATTGTCAGGATGTTGACCTTGTAAGATGTTGGGACATCCTTTCTCTCTCTCTCTCTCTCTAGCTAGATCTCCTTGGGTATATGTTTACACGAAAAAGGGGACACACTACCATTACACGCGCACACACGGTCACACGGTCAAACAGTCACACACACACACACACACACACACACACACACACACACACACACACACACACACACACACACACACACACACACACACACACACACACACACACACACACACACACACACCACCTCAAGGTTGAGTTAGACCTACAGTACTATGTGTGTGTGCCTTGGCAGCGTGCTTAGGTATTCCAGGCAATGCTCCCTGACTATATTGACATTCTGGTCTCATTGCTTGCTCCATTGTGCATTCTGAGAGAACGAGAAGCACCAGCCCCCCCTCCCCCCCCCCCCCCTCTCTCTCTCCCTCTCTCTCCCCTGCCTCCCCTCCCGAATCATTATCCCCACTCACACTTGGCTTTAGAGCACAGGAAGATGACACATATTATATGTACAGTACACAGACAAACGTACACAAACATACTCAAACGTACACAAAGACACAGACACACAAAAAACGTCAATCCGTCTGTCTGTCCGTCCATCCATCCATCCATCCATCCTTCAGTCTGTTCATCCTAATCCAGTCACTACCTCTGCTGGATAATCAGAGGACAACCCAAGTGCAACAGCACTGCAATCCAGTGTAGCACAATAATGCAACTCAATTAAGTCAATGTAACTAACAAAAAATAGAGAGAGAGAGAGAGAGAGAGAGAGAGAGAGAGAGAGAGAGAGAGAGAGAGAGAGAGAGAGAGAGAGAGACAGACACGCATGTGAGAGAAGGAGAGAGATAAAGCATACACACAGATATCATGAATGGAAAGGGCTGGAGGTGATTCTGTTCGCTGGTATTCCAGCACTATACCTGGTGCTATTAGTGTGTTTATGTGCACTGGGGAGCGCTAAGCAGCAACTGCAGTCAACGTTTCTAAACAGTTCTAGTTGTGGCTGAATGAATGGGCACATTCCACCTGGGTTGCAGTCTGGCTCACAGAGGGCTTTTTCAGGCAGCTGCCAACACAGGATGTTAGATTTATTAATGCGACCGTATGTCCGTCAGTCCGTCTGTCCGTCACATGTCACGCTGAGGCGTGACGCCTCCTCATTAAAAGTCAATGAGGCGTCACATGTCAGCGTGACTCCTCATGTCACGCTGAGGCGTGATCTGATGGCTTCTGATCCCTGATGTCATCAATACACGTCCCTTTTATGCCCATATATGGAGAGCTCTGATGTCATCAATATTAAGCCCATATCTTGGAATGCCCATTATATGGACATATTGTGTCAGTCTCATGTGGTCTATGATTTTACGCTCTCAAGAGTTAAATGATTGTTAAACATCTGCATTACTTAATTTACAAGAAGTCTACACAATTTAGAGAATGTAGAAGAATTGTTATTTTGATCAGCGTTCAAATGTTCTCCTGGTACCACATCAATACAGCATGGAATTGTGGACAAAATCTTTATCCAACGAAAACAAAATGTTCTAATAAGTTTCAGATCGCCTGTTTGAAGTGTGCTTGATCTATCTCGCAAAAAAAGTGTCCACTTCAGTTACAAACCACAGTAAGATAAACTAGAAGCAGTGCTCTTCCGAGCACAGGTCTCCACCAGGGCAGGCGTCCTGGTGGTGCTATCTTATAGCCTATCTCTATGCAATCTTAGGCTTTCCTGGCAATCGGACGCTGCATGCATGATTTGAGACATTGTGTTCCAAAAATGTGTTTTGCTAAAGTCTACCTGCTGGTGGCGCTATAACAGGCCAATGTGAAAAGGGTGGCATCTGTTCCTTGACCCAGAGGGAATATGAGTGGCAAATGTCACGGTAATCACAAGCTGCATTGATGAGGCATTTTGTTAAAAAACTGAGCAATCCTGCAAACTTTGGGAGACAATATTAGCCAATTAGGATGGAATATGAAATATCAGACGAGATACTGTGTACTGATTTTTGTGATTGTTGGAGAAAATCTGATGAAGTAATAGCAAAGAATGTGCTGTAGAGATACTGTCTACTGATTTGCATGATTTGTGGAGAAAATCTCTAGGAGTAGTGCACAGAAATGTGTTGTGCAAACATCGGTCTCATGGTGGCGCTAGAACAGGGCCATATGAGAAAGGTAGGTGTGTGTGTACTTAGTTTGGCCAAGACCAAGCCAACAGCGCCAGAGATTAGACGGACGGGCGGACGGACGGACGGACGGACGGACGGACGGACGGACACACGGACAGGGACGAAAACATACTCTCCTGGTGGAGACAATGAAAACCTCCTCAGGGTTTTTTTCTTTTTTTTTTCGTGTAAAAAGAAAAGTGCCTTCAAGTCCCCTCAACCTTTCTGTTCCCCCTGGGGGGACAGAAAGATGTTAGTGTAGAAAGCCCTCCCTTCCTTCGAAATGAGAAAGACAGAGGAGAAGAACAGAAGTTCAAAACAACAAGTCAGTCCGTGGCTTTGTCCCTGGAGGACAGGATACACAGGTACTCAAAGACAGATGGAGCCCTAGATTGGAGTGAAAAATAAAGCAGGACAGTGGGGTAGGAAGAGTGCAACAAAGGTGAATGCAGAACATGACTCAGGAGTGGTTTTCAACGTGAGGGCCGCGGCCCCCCATGCCAGTGGGAGCCAGGCGGTCCAATTGGAAAGGAGCAATGAATCCATGAACGAACAAACAAACAAACACATTAATTAATTAATACAAAAAATAAATCCTACAATTATTGTGCGTCCTTAAGTATTTTGGTCATGCCACTATAGTCTAAAACCCTTTCAAAACATATCAGATCTACAAGCTCACAGCTTGTGCACTTGTTGGCCATTTTTCTTCTTCTTTTTGAAGGCAACTCACAAGACAGGGTCAGTAGTCAAGTCAAGTCACTTGACTTAACAATAAGCTCAAGTGATCTTGTTGATTGGTTATATTTTTCTAAGGCAACTCAAAATACGGGGAGGAAGTAGTGAGAGGCTATGGCTCTCTGGGGGTTTTGGCACGGAAAACGTTAGGGAACCCCCAGTCTCGTGGCCATACTGTTGACTCCGCGATTTGCAAATGCTCCCGGTAACGAAGGGGTAACGAAAGAAGAAGGATGAGTATCCGGTTAAAGCGGAAGTGAAGCCTCCTCCTCACTTCCGTTTTTAACATCGCGCACATTTATCCTTATATAAATAAAAATCATCTAAGCATGTTTATCTTGTTGCTTAGCAGAAATGACATTTTAAAATATATTTTCAATGAACGGAAATGCCAGCTTCCATTACTCGCCGTTCAGGAGTAGTTCCAGACTCTATATAGCATTCGGAGATTGTGGAATAGTTGTCTGGCTACGACTAGGGAACCCCTGACTGGGGGGGGGGATCATGGAGATGAGTATAGTCACGTATCCACAGAATATGAAACTGCCAGTAGCCATATGACGAGCCACTGCCAAGGAGCTGTATGAGCCGCTGCATAATATATATCGTCATTGTCGGGCAGAAACCTTGTATGTCCAAAACCGTTCGTATCTACCGTTCAGGATCATATTTATCATTTTAAAAATGATCTAAGCACCGCGAGGCGTTGTGTGCTTGTAGATCTGCTATTTTCACTAGCTTTGTGTGACAGTCTTGTATGATGAAGCGGGGCTTTACTTTACGAAAAGAACGTACACATTTGAAACTTGGAGATACGAGGTTTCTGCCGAACAGCGACGATATACACGATGGACGCCTGGAGTAATCTGAAACATGTCTCCTCTCTATGGTGAGAAATGTAAATTCAAACCACAATTAGCATGCGTTGAAGTCATCATGCATATTACATTCCTGCTATAGCTCGCACGCACACAGACACGCACATGCACACAAACATATATAGTACTGTAAACATGAGCAAGAGCTTAGGCTTCGCTAAGCGATTCAGAATTGATCAAGTCCCCCGGAGACTGGGTTTAATAAGTTAAAGAGGCCAAGAGAGCACCGGGGCGTCCGTCGTCACTTAGCATATTAAGACAGATTTTCTTTTATGGGGAGGCTTAAAGGAGGAAGCCACTTCTGGGGCTTTTTGTGGCTATAGCGCCTTTTGCATACAGATGGCATTTAGTGGAGCGGGGAGTCGGGGGACCCTATTTATAATGATGAAGACGTCAAGTCAGAGCTGCGAGCTGACGGGGCTACGTCGCAGTATTGTACGCTGAAGTGGAGCGGATCCCCGCGGGGACGCACTTGTTGCCCCCCGTTATCACGTGTGCATCTGTCATTTATAGAGGTGGTGGCCTGAGTGAGAGAAGCTTCACCAATGAGGAAAATGCACTCGTCTGTACGTTCTGTCGTGTGCCATTTTGCCGTGGAGGCCGAAAGGGCACCCTGCTGACATCGAAAAGGCCCGGTGTGTGTGTGTGTGTGTGTGTGTGTGTGTGTCTGTTGAGGCATGTAATGATTTCCATAGATTGAAATAGGCAGGAGCGGCAGCAGTCACTTTGATGTTTCACTAATATGGCTTTCATGCCATTTACCTTTACTCTGATCTCTCACTTTCCAGTTGCTGTGGATAGGTTTGCCTGTTAAATGACTAAATTGTTTGTGTGTGTGGTGTGTGCGTGTGCGTTTGAGCGTGCGTGCGTGCGTCTTTTGGAAAATGACTGCTGCATTTTAGCATGTTATTATAGTCTCTGCCAGGCATCATTTAGAACAGGGGAGGGATATTTTCTTAACCACTTAAGATTGTTCATAGGAACATTTGCGAAATCAGCAGCTCTAAAACCTCAAACATAATGGAGCTGCTATTTTTGCTCTTTTCATTTATTTATGTCCAAAATACGGATAGCAGGGATAATATGGTTAACATTTAAAATTGTTGATTTCAGTCTAATATACAAGAAAGACATAGGCTTCTGTATATCCAGCATGATAGAAATACATCACATTCAATGCAACACCATTAACAATTGTTAATGGCTTAAAGACATTGTGCCTTGATTTTCCCCCCTACAACATAATCGTCAGGTATTATGATTATACTTGGAGAAAGATTAAAATTATGTTTTTATGTGGCCAAACCCACCTGTTCATTAAGCATATATGGCTGGTTGCCAGGTGGGTGGTGACTCAGCTTGAAGTGTGTTGTCTGGGCTCTGGAGTGTGGCCTACATCTGACCTACATCTTTGCTGTATGACTGTTTTTAATGACTTGTTGTGAATTGTTGTGAAGTGCACAGAGACCCCTTGGGGTGATGATTGCACTATGAATAAAAATAACTGAAGCTGAAACTTGGCACAAAGAGCCCAAAGTTTGTTGTACACCCAGTGTCACATCGGCCAAGCTTCGTGTGAGCTTTTAACTCATAAACAGCACCGCTCACTTCACACTATAGGCGAGATTTTCTTTTTTGTGAGTGGATGTGTGTGCTTTATTTCTTTATTTTTTATAAAACATATCCCCACCAATGGGGGGGAAAGGTATCAATCAACCTCGGAGGCATGGATTTCCCCCCAGCAAATCGAATACGTATAACAATTATATGGAGTAGGACTGCCTCTTGTCTTTTGCAACAGCTGATAGTATGCTCCCGATCAGCTATTGCTGGAGTAGCTTGCTGAAAAAGCTGATCCACAAGCTCACAAAGCTTGCGAGCTTGTAGGTCGGCTCTTGGTCGCGAGTGAGTAGCCTGTACAGCTTGACCGAAGCTGCTCTGCACATAATAGACTCATCACTAAGCAAGCAAAGGGCTCACAGCGGTGTTCAGCGGGCATTGTGTTCACCCCCATGACAACTCAAGTCCTCACACACCCGCTCCTCGCTGCCATATATGGCTGTGTGTGTGCGTGTGTGCGTGCGTGCGTGCGTGCGTGCGTGTGTATTGTACGTGGAGGAGGTGACAAGCACAGCGATTTCCAGGAAAAGATTGTCTCTTGGCTTGTATGTGTGTGTGGGAGTGCTCGGTGGAGTGGGGTCATGCAGGATGCACGCAGCCAGTGGACACTCACAGGGAATTAACGAATTACTTATTCTGTTTTTCAATTTAAATGCAAATGCTAGGAATGGGAGCTTCCAAGTGGAGAGTGGAGATACTGGGAGAAAGCAGAGACAGAGAGAGAGACAGAGAGAGAGAGTCTTTGTGTGCACGTGCGTGCACGTGCGCATACGTGTGTGTAATATACTGTATAGTCTATGGAGGCTCTCTGGCTTGCATGCGTCACACTTGATTGGTTGTCGTCAGTCACGTCTCTAGGGACAACACCTGGCAGGATCACTGCAGCTGCCACAAACTGACCGCAGGAAGGTCATCACACTCTGTGTGTGTGTGTGTGTGTGTGTGTGTGTGTGTGTGTGTGTGTGTGTGTGTGTGTGTGTGTGTGTGTGTGTGTGTGTGTGTGTGTGTGTGTGTGTGTGTGTGTGTGTGTGTGTGTGTGTGTGTGCGTGCGTGCGTGCGTGCGTGCGTGCGTGTGTGTGTGTGGGTGGTTAAGAGTTAAGTATGAACAGATCTGTGCAAAGTTAATTCTTAATGAAATAATATAACATGCATACAGACTGCATGCGTGGAGTACATCACTGTGTGCGCAAGTGTGCACAGCACGCATACATGTGCCCTTATGTTCGCATGTAAAAGAAAATCATGAAGCCTATGGGATCATCATGACAATCATATTGGAGAGCTGGCATTGATCGGGCCTCCTTAATGTCACGGTGACCCTGCTTTTTAAATGCCATGATGTGGCAGCGGCCACTGGCTGCTGCCTGTGCTGGCAGAATGCGTTTGTGCCTTATAAATGTCTGCCCCGCTTACATAAATTCAGCGGAGTGTCTCGTACAGCCTCATTTACATAATGGAATAGAACAGACTCATTGGGGATTGCGAGTTGCAGATTTATGCTCCCAAATTTTCAATTTCATAAAACATATTGTCGTGGCTGAGCGGGCCGTAACTTAGCCCCCGTGCACAAACACACTGCCACCACAAAGAATCTATCACATTTATAGCCCGTGTTTATTTGTAGGGTTCTCGCGGAGCAACAGATTAGAACGGAGGCAAGGAAGGAGGGAAGGAAGGAGGGAAGGACAGCAGTGCGCAGTGGGAAGAAAACTGCACTGCTCCGTTGTACAACGGTGTATAAATTGAGCATGAGAAACAAAAAGAGAGATTCATCATTTGTGTTCACAAGCCAAAGAACGACCAGAGTATCGCCCACAGTATGAGTTTGGCATCGATTCGATGGCATCATTTGGAGGCTTAACAACATAGTGAAGTGGAGAACAACGATAGATTTGCATGCACAACACTCCTGGGGAACACTTCTAACGGCCTTGGCAAGTAAGCGCAAACTACACCAGGCTCTGCAAAAAACATCTGCTAAATGTATTATTCTATACATAGCACTGACATGAGTTGACAACTCCAAATCAGAACACTGATTTGAATGGAGTTATTGGTAAAAACATGAATCAGCCTGTTATAGCCCCACCAGGAGGCTGATTTTAAAAATGTCAAGTGGCATTTCTTCCTTGGCCTAGTGGGAAAGTGCATGCAAAGTTTCCTGTTTTGTTCAAAACGGAGCACTCCTGCAAACTTTGGAGGCCAATCGTAGCCAATCAGGATGGAATATGAAAAATCTGAAAGATCTTTTATGTTTAATGACTATTCGAGATACTGGGTCCCGATTTGCGTGATCTTTGGACAAAATCTCATCTGTATAAGTACTGTTAAAAACAAACATCCTGTTGGAGGTTCTGCTCTTGCACCCAGGGAGTGTGAGTGCACAGTTTTGCTGCCATCGTGCCAACGGTGCCAGAAATGAGCTGTCCACAAACAGAAGGACACACGCACGGATGGACGGACAGGTTACAAAACATAGTCTCGGCCATGCCTTTCGGCCTGGCGGAGACAAAAAGAAGATTGGGTTGGGGATGGTCTAAAATGACAAATTAAACATTGGCCAAATTGTCAAATATTAGAGGCTGAAATTGTGAAAATAGCAGATCGACATGCTCACAATGCCGTAGATATCCTATTTTCAAAATAGAACCGTGTTATACAAAATGTAATGCCTCAACTCATAATGCTCCTCAGGGTTCAGGGGGTCCCCAGTTAAAATATGATTATTTTGGGGGTCGCGGCCTGAAAAGGTTGAGAACCACTGCTTTAGATCAGCAGACAGAGTGGAGAAGCAATGGTCTCTGTTTCTCTTCCCGTGTCTGACAGCTCTGCTTGCCTGGCCACGTCTGCTTGCTTTGTGTTGCCTGGAGCTCAGCTGCTGCTGGACCACAACTCGCTTATTAATTGCGATACATTAATAGGCCTGCCTTTAAGGAAATACAACTCCACAGTGAATATAGTGAATATGATGTAATTCTACTAGGTAATAATAGGTTTATACTGTTTGTTAGGCAGAAGAGGAGAGGAGGAGGGGCACTGCTGGTAATTGGGTATGTGGTTGCCTCTGTGGCCGATAGCAAGGCATAGCGAGACGGACCATCAGCTTGGACGAGGAGGAGATTGTTACTGGTTGCCCTAGCAGGGCATATATCCAAGATATGGGCTTAATATTGATGACATCAGGGAACTCCATGTATGGACATAAAAGGGACAAGGACTGACACAGAGATCTCCATATATGGCCATTAATGTATTAGTGAATTAATTTCCCCCATTGAGCACGCCCGCTGGCCTACTGGTCCGGGCGCATACCACTTAGGCATTGCCACATAGGCATGGATGCCTGGTGGTGTCGCCGGTTCGATTCCCGATCCCGACGACCTTTGCTGCATGTCGCTCCCTGTCTCTCCCCCCATTTTCTGTCAGTCTACTGTCCTATTAATAAAGGCATAAAAGCCCCAAAACAAATCTTTAAAAAAATGTCCCCCATTGACTTGAATGGGGAAACTGTGAATGGTAAGAGGGAATTCATTTGCAAGTGCATACATGAAAACAATTTTCAACTTTAAAAAGCACTCATGTGCTCTGATCAGTGAGAATGTCATAGCCAGGGTAGATTTTAGTTCCCAAAGAGTTCCCCCCAAAAATATATATAGAAAAAGAACCCTGGTGGGCCTCATATCACATGAAGTTCAAGATACATTGTAGCCATGCCGCTCCCATGTGTATCCTGAGATCCACATGATTCAATATTTTTAAGTGTAGCTATGATATACAGTAGCCATATCCTGGAGAAAATGGGATTGTAAATTAGATGGATATAAATAGTCTGGAGATTACAGGAGGTCAAAAAGAAATTGATAGGGATAACTGCAGACATCTTCATAGAGCTCCTGTGACCGCTGACTTTATCATACAGGAATAAAGCTTAATTTATACTCAGGTCAGACACCGTTGTTTAATGGAGTATAAATTAGGCTTAACAGAAAAACTGGAATTTGGAAATGCCACGATCTGCTTTCCTCCAGTGATGTCCTATTCAGGGACGTGCTGGGCCCTTGATTCAGCCCGGGAAAAAGAGTTGGAGAGGCCCTCATTGCGCGCTATAGAGAGAGATCTCTCTCTATAGCGCTGCTACTACTCAAAGATTTGCCATTTCAGATCATGACAAGTGACAAGCCAGTGGGCCAATTACTGTACATGAGTTATAATTCGTCGTGGTCGGGTGGAAACCTTGTACGTCCAAAACCATTTGTTTTGTATTTATCATTTTAAAAATGATTTAAACTAGTGAAAACAGCCGATCTACAAGCACACAACGCCTCGCACCGTGAGGCGTTGTGTGCTTGTAGATCTGCTGTTTTCACTACTTTTGTACAAACAGTTTCATTTTTACTTTTGTGTAAACAGTTTCATTTTTTCCTAATGGATTCTCGGCCTGGACCGGCCGAGAATGAACCGGCCGTTCGGGAGTTGTCCCGCTTTTCCCAATGGCCAGCATGTCCCTGGTCCTATTCATGCTCCTTAATTTAAGGACCACAAAAAGCATTTCATCTGCAGGGTTTTCTGTTCACTACGTCACACAGAAATTTCCGCAAGCTAAAAAATATATTGCTACTGCACCTCAATAAATGCAACGGTTGGACCTCCTTGTGGTGGAATATTTGATCTTGTTACTCTAGATTAAGGATGTACGAAATGCCATGACATCTGGGTTCAATATAGTTGGTCACTTGACTACACTTGTAGATCAACACTTGTTGACCTGTAGATCAAGTCGGTCACTTGATCTACAAGCTCACAACACGTTGGATTGTGACGCGTTGTGGGCATGTAGACTGGCTATTTTCAAATAGCCTACAGTATGTATAAAATATAGGGCTGAGGTGGTTAATGTATGTTTTATAATATAATCATTTATATCTACAAAGTAACTAGTAACAAAAGTTTTCAAATAAATGGAGTAAAAGTACAATAATTTCCTCAAAGATGTAGTGGAGTAGAAGTAAATGTATAGTAAATTGTAAATACTCCAGTACAGTAAAAGTACCTCAAAATTGTACTTAAGTACAGTACTTGAGTAAATGTACTTAGTTACTTTACACCACTGGGGTCCAGGGAGCGAGTCTGATTTAAACCAATGATTATCAACCTTTTTCATTTGTACAGACCACAGACCCCCCATTTGATATGTTTTTGTTTTTGTTTTGTTTTTTAGCTCTGCGACCCCGATCAAATACTACTGTAAAAATTGGATCCTTGGTGTTATTCTACCTGTGACGCTGAGTTACTGGTTTATAGTTCCTGGTTGACACTATTGTTTACAGATGCATTTGTCAATTCAGCTTGGCATGTTACAAACATTATTTATGGGGCTCCAGCTTGGGCACTGTCAGTCTAGCGTCCTGAGATGGCAATGCAAACTGGGGAGAAGGACACGGACCAGGTGTATGTACTGTACAACAAGACTGAGAATATACAGTACACAGCAAAATTCTGAGTGTCAATTTACACACAGGATTTTACAGAGTAGCTGTTCTGTCGTGGGAAAGAGTTACGATGACTGAATCATAGTTTGTCTTTTAATTGACTGCATTGAATTAATGTGGATCACCGATATGTATAATTAACTCGAATTGTGGCTCTCTCTGCAGATAATCTCACATACTACATTGCCAATCAGGGTCATACTTGTTGTGTACTCTGTCAGCAGATTCCAAAATATATTTCAAATCGGTCAACAATAACTACTGTATGTTTTTTGAATATACTAATAGCAGAGATATTGTCCTCCCAAGCTATGAGATAGATGGTCCCGCCAGGCTATAGACAGGCATATGTATTAGGGTGCAGGGCAACTTTCCGGCATAGGGGATTGTGCTGTTTGCTATATCACCGGAATTGGTGACCTACCAAAGTCTTTATGAAGAGCAACACTGTATGTATCAGTTATTACAGTGCTGTTCTGTTGCTGTTGTGGTAACGCCATCACTGGCAAATATTTTGTTGCCTAGCAATAAACATTTCTGATTCTTTCTGATATAAAAGTAGTGTTGAAATTCTATCCACTTTTCACTGGTACATTACATTGTATGCTGAGCATTGGTGTATAGGCCTACTGTACTGGCTGTAGCTCGGCAGCGGAATCAATAAGAATGCGTTCTCCTTTTATATTGTGTAAATTGTTTAAATAAAATGACATCTGTATATCATACTGTACATAGGGTGTTTATTTTCCCACTGATACGAGGGGAAATGAATTCCGTCTTACCGTTTATATTATTAGTGTGTGAAGCATGACCAAACACTTCACTTTTACGTTTGTGCAAAGGTTTACAAAAAGCAGGTTCACTTTGCTGGCAAAAGATTCTTGGACCGAGAACAATAGTGTGTTGCCTATAACCACACTAATAAATACATAAATTAACGTTTAGGACCTTGACCATGGAGTATAAATTAGTCTTAACAGAAACACTGGAATTTGGAATTACCAAGGTCTGCTTTCCTCCAGTGAGGTCCTATTCATGCTCCTTAATTTAAAGCCCACAAAAAATCACTTTATCTGCAGGGTTTTCTGTTGACTACGTCACACATAAAAAACTCCTCAAGCTAAAAAATATATTGCTACTGTACCTCAATTAATGCAATGGTTGGATCTCATACCCTCTCCTTGTGGTGGAATATGTGATCTTGTTACTCTAGTAGATTATGATAAGCAAATTAGAGTGCTCTAGAATAGATTCAATCATAAATCTGAGCATTCCAATGTGTTTCCGCTGCCCTTTGGTGCTTTTAGACTGCAGGAGGGAAAAAACATCCCTAGTTGACCAGACCTAAGTTATAGTAATAAGTAGAGCGATGTGCTTCTAAAATGTGCTTCTGCAAATTCCAACACAAAAGTCATGACTGCACAGTTTATTGCAACTTAAGTTGCTTGCGGCTAAGGGAGGGCAAGCCTCCTGGGTGAGATTTGCGCTCTGCTGAGTTTGCTATTTTGTATCTACTCATATTAAATGGATAAGTACAACGTATCTCATTTAATTCATGTTTACTCAATACCAAACATAGTGCTGTGAAATATTACAGTGCAGATCTTTGCTGTGATACGGAGTGTTAAGCCTGGTTTATATTTAGTTGCGTGAAGGCGTCTCGCCGCTGAAAGCGATGCGTTGTGAGCTTGCCTTGTAGATCGTCTGTTTACGGAACACAACACCGACGCGCAACCAAGTATAAATTAAGCATGAGGCATGTACAGTGTAAACCCCTTTTGCCTGCATGTTCAGCCCTCTTCAGTACTTTTTACGTTTCTGTACATGAAAAATGCTGAGCAATGCTGTTTTTTCATTGAGAGATCTTAGAACACGTGTTAACTTTGAGATATGGGTCATCAATTATTGTTGAAGTGTGACCGTGTTGAGTTGTAGGTTATCTATCACAGAGTGGTTCTCAACCTGTGGGTCAGGACCCCCAGGGGGTCCCCAAATTATTCTGAGGGGTCCCGAGATGATTAACTTAATGTGCAACATTGTTTTCTCACTCAACAGTAAACAAACCAACATAAAGTTTAAAGGGATATTTCACTTTCAAAAAAACTGTTTGTCATTTTATCAGTCTAATCAGGCTTTTGGGAACACCCAGGACAGTTTTTGAATTTCTTCAATCAGTATTTAGATATTTGATATTAATTTTCCCCCTTCCAGGACCTTCCTATACAAACCCATTATAACTTCAAACTCCATTGTAGCCATGATAGATTCAATTAAAACACCTGTCTTTTTTTCTGGTGACTCATGACACCCTCCGAATACGTGAGCAGGCTGTGTTTTTTCGATAACATTTTTCATTGATTTCTATAAATCTTTTGGGGAAATGAAAATTATTAAGTACAATAAAAGATTATAAAAAATAAATGAAAAAAGATTATTGAAAAAACACGGCCTGCTCATGTATTCGGAGGGTGTCATGAGTCACCAGAAAAAAAGACAGGTGTTTTAATTGAATCTATCATGGTTAAAATGGAGTTTGAAGTTATAATGGGTTTGTATAGGAAGGTCCTGGAAGGGGGAAATGTAATATCAAATATCTAAATACTGAATGAAGAAATTCAAAAGCTGTCCTGGGTGTTCACAAAAGCCTGACTAGACGATAAAATGAGAAAAAGTTTTTTTGAAAGTGAAATATCCCTTAAGTGTATAGAGTGGTTTATGCACTTTTCTAAAGTGACAATTTAATGACTTTTTAATATGACAGATTAAACATTGGCCAAATTGCCAAATATTAGAGACAGAAATTGTGAAAATAGACGATCTACATGTGAGCATGTAGATCTGCTATTTTTAACCGTGTTATACAAAAATGTAACGCCTCAACTCATAGTGCTCCGCTCGTCAGGGTGGGGGGTCCCCAGTTAAAATATGATTATTTTGGGGGTTGCGGCCTGAAAAGGTTGAGAACCACTGGCCTATTAAGACCGGTCCTCCTTAAGCAGAGTAGGTGTCAGTGATTAGTGCTTTTGAGCTCACTTGATTAGACTGAAGTATGGCATTAGCTACTGATCTATGGAGCATGAGGTTGGAAGTAGAGCAGAGTGCGCCCATGCAGGGGTGTCGCACCAAATTCTGGGCCCTGAGTACAAGGATTCACTATGGGACCCCCATGAGTGTTCTTCAAAGGGGGAGGGGGTTTAAGACTGGGAAATCATTATTACGCATTATTTTGTGCTTTAACTATTGAAAAATAGCAGATACAAGCTCACAGCACGGCACCGAGTGCCGCGCTGCGAGTCTGTAGATCTGCTATTTTTGAAAAATCGTGATCAAGTCTTTGAACAAATCTTTTTTTTTTGAAAAACCTGTGTTTCTATGTCAGTGGTGCTCAAACTTTTTCATGTCAAGGACCCCCAAAATGATATGTATTTGGCCACGGACCCCCATTTCAAAATATTTAGTTCCAGGGACCCCCAGAAGCAAATTTCAGTTACAAAATTTGTTCGCTTAATAAATACATACATTCAAAGATTTGCACACATTTTTCAAAAATAGCAGTGCCGCGCTGCGAGCTTGTATATCTGCTATTTTTCAATAGCTTTAAAGTATAAAATAATTAAGGCCCCCTCCACCTTGGGCCCTCGTAACTCAGTTCCACTTCCCCCCACCCTTGACGCCCCTGTCTGTTCTCCTTCTGACAATAGAAGCAGCAGAGTGGAAAATCTGTGGATTATGGAGAGGAAACGTAACTAACCCAACACACACACATGTACGCGCGCACGCACATACAGTACAGGGACACACCACTGTATATGACTCCACCTCCCAGGCCATTAATATAGACAGCTATGCTCATACATTACATTTTACAGTAGGTACTTATAGCTGATGCTGTGATATAATCAGTTGGGGCTTCAGTCATTGTTAAGTTGCTCACTTTTTGACAGGACCCATTGCTCGTGATCGATGTTACACGTGGGATTGAACCCATGACCGTCCAGATATGAGACCGCTTCTACGATCGTATAGGGCCATTCTGTAGCCCCATGTGCCTGCGTTATGTCGTTTATGAAAGTATTGAATGGCGCTGTCGCCGTTATGAGCAACTGCTCCCGGACCCTAAGGGTGCTCGTCTCCCCTCATCCTCTCATACATCTACCCCAATAACTGGTGGTGAGCCGGGGCCTTATGCCAGCCCTGGCATAATGATGCTATTAGAGTGTCCATTTTATCATCCCAGACCAATGGAATTACAGCCATGTTCTTTGCACACTGCCCTGCTGGGATACATACTACATAGGAGGAAAGGAGCTTTAAGCAGCTAGCTTACTGTGAATAGAACTCAACCCACCTCCCTCTCCCTCTTTCTATCTCCCTCTCCCTCTCTGTCTCTTTCTCTCACCCAGGATGAACCCTTCACAAGCGTATACTACCATACTGGTTACTCAGTAAAGTGGGCATCGTTTTGGCATCTGTGTCATGGCTCAGTGAGTAAAATGACAGGGGTAGGTGCCTGAGTGGGCCCCTGGGTTGTAATGTGTCGCCGGGGAAGAGGGAACACGTTGGTGTTCCTACACGGCCTGCTGTAATGAGATATATAGCCTGGATTAATGGCCCTGTCATCATGAGGCCGTAACATGCCAGCTACATTCACCTGAGAAACCTTTATTGCTCTCAACGGCAATTTCTTTTCTAACAGATAAGCAAAGGAGAAAAGAAAAAAAAAGAAAGGCAAGAAAGAAAAAACCCTGGGTGGAAATGGTTTCCTCACGTTCGCAGTTTCTGATCTCGGCACACGTTTAGTGCCGTGCAGCTATAGAGCCGCACTGTTTACGGGGGACGCACCCGTACGTGATTACAGTTTGTGTTTTTTGTACCCATTTGTAGAAGAGCCTACTTGCTATTCATACATGTCTGCTGCCGTTTCTAATCACAAAGCCCTCCACGCCTTTGTGATTAGAACGTATTGGCTTTCGTCTCACTGTGATTCTGGTCACCGAGGCCGGTAATGAGCGGATGGTGGTCATGGAGACGCACGGAGATACGCATGGGGTGCATTTCCTCTGGGGAGCCTTTAGCGCTTTATTCAGCTACAATAATATTCTCCCTGCTATCATTATCGCTTGGTGTTGAACTCGATGCCTGCATGGCCTTGCAGTGGGTCTGGTACTAACAGTCTGGGGCTGCTCTGTTCGCAGAATCTGTCACTCTCTCTTTCTCTCTCTCTCTCTCTCTCTCTCTCTCTCTCTCTCTCTCTCTCTCTCTCTCTCTCTCTCTCTCTCTCTCCATTCCCGATGGGACCAAAGCTTATTCTGGCAAGCAGCAATCAGAAGTAAACAAGCCAGTAATTGACGTCAATGAAATATTCAAATGATACGGCTGTTTACTAAAAGGATACTCATCCTTAAATTTGAGAACATCAACCACCCATGGTGATGACATGTGTCATTATATGGAATTACAGCCATTCTCTAAAACATTAATTCTCCCCGCAAATGAGTGTGTGTGTGTGTGTGTGTGTGTGTGTGTGTGTGTGTGCTTGCGTGCGTGCGTCTGTGCGTGAGTCTACTACAAGTGAGAGTCCACTTGTAGTACTCTCACACATAGTGTGACACAGTTTCTGTGTAATTTATCATATGATATCATATAATGTCAGTGCCTGCTCAGTGATGAAGAGCATATGGGACTGTGGGAGAGTCATCTGTGTGGTCCCCTTAAGTATGCATGTGCATGGGTTCCTCTCTATGCATTGGATCCATGCGTTAGCCCTTTGTTCTAAGTTGCATACCATGTGTGTGCAGTGTGCACTGTGCACGCGTGGGGTGACGCGTGCGAGCACACAAGCTTGTGCGTCTCTATGATCTCGCTTTCCATGTAAGCACAGCGTTGCAGAGCACAGGCTGCATACTAACCCAATCATTAAGCCATAAATGAGAACATCAGAATCTATCTGCAGTCTTGCACACAGCAGTCCTGAGAGAGGCAGAAAGAGAGAGATGGGAAGGGTATCGGGAGGCGGGGGCGGTTGTGAGGAGTGGCCAATTTATCTTCTGCCTCTGCTTCTTTCTTGTTTAATGTTAGCCTCCCCCCTCGCTCTCAGGCCAGAGTTATACTTAGTTGTGTGCAGGTCTTGCGCACCCCAAATAGCTGATCTACAAGCTCTCAACGTGGCGCAGTGCGATGCTTGTAGATCAGCTGTTTGTGGCGCGCGACACCCACACACAGCTAAGTATACTCTAAACTCCCCCTTCACTACCTTTCTCATGCGGCGCAGAGGCAGAATGTGGCCTGGTTGAATATATCAGTGTGAGACTTTGGGCTTGTAGTTTGTCGTCTAATTGGGAGCAGGAAAACCGACTGTGTCTGAGACAGGCCTAGCCCAGACGATATGACCCCATCTCAATCTGCCATCCCCTTTTCTATTTCTGTCCTGCATTTCAATGCCCGGCCGATGGTGGCCCACTTTCACTGTCCATATAGGTGTTGTAAAGTGATGAAATGAGAGAAAAAGGGGGAACAGATGGAGGGAGGGGGTAGGATGTCTAAACAGAAACTGCACAGTCAAAAACAATGTTCTGAGGGCGATTGGGTGGTGCGGGGAGGAGGAGGTGGAGTCTAATCCACGGCGGTGCATCCGGTTTGGCCGAGCATCTATATGAAAACAATTAGCCCATGTTCGGGGGAGGGAAGCTGGCCGGGGCGGGGAGGCTGATCTTTGTCACTGCACGTGTTCTACGTCCTCCCAGTGGGGGCTCCTTGCTGGCACATGAGCCAGCCAAATGTTGTTGGGAGGAATTCATTGGCCTAACAACTAAGTTGGTAGAAAGAAAGGGGTAAAAGTATCGGGGACGAGTGGTACTGTCTGTGGATGTTTGGTTTCTGTAAAGGAGAACCAGGTTCAAGTCCAGGTTGTCGTTTTGCAGGCTTCTGCGGGATCTGGTTTCCCTGTATGGCGGTGAGGAGGATTGAAAGTAGCAGTGAGGCCCAGCCTACTGTATTTGTCCTCTCAAGCGGAATACCGAGTTCAAATCCAGGTGGTTACAGTATGTATACAGTATGTAGTACAGTAGTGAGACTACCATTTGTTTTTTCATTGTGTTTTTACGACTTTTCTGATGATATCTTCTGCATAGTACTGTGTTCTGTCATTCAATGTTATATGAGTAAAAAAAAGAAAAAAAGGATCTCAATTGAAACAAGCCATAGGCTTTCTTGAGCGTATCCTTTTAGTTGACCATGTATTTCAATCAATCAATCAATCAATCAATCAATCAATCAATCAATCAACCAACCATGTGTACACTCTCAGAGTTACAGACCTTTTATGGTCATTCATGGCTATCTATTTATGTGTTTGCGACCATAGGTCGCATTTACTACCAAAACCTCCACCGGCTGTCCGTCCGTCCGTCTGTCTGTCTGTGAGTCAGTCACACTTTTGCCCTGCTCATATCTCCACAACCGTTGCCCCCATCCATGCCAAATTTTGCACACACACTCCTTACCTGCCAAACTACAACCTCCAAGGACCCCCGGAGCTCCAGGGACCCCCAGGTCCCTGGGGGACCCCCAGGTGTAAAAAAATGTCCCTCCGTGAGTCAGACGTCACACGTCACACTTTTGCCCTGCTCATATCTCCACAACCGTAGCACCCATCCATGCCACATTTTGCACACACACTCCTTACCTGGCAAACTACAACCTCCAAGGACCCCCGGAGCTCCAGGGACCCCCAGGTCCCTCGGGGACCCCCAGGTGTAAAAAATAACCAAATGTGCAAAAATGACCAAATGACCACCCCAACGGGGCTGCTCACGGGGAATTCCTGGGGACCACCCACTCCTGGTGCTCCAGAACGGATGCAAAAGTGGTGGCGCCCCCAGTGGAGGACCCCCTCCACTGCAGCTCACATAAAATGCCGTAACTCGGACTAGGAGCGTCCGGGAGAGCCGGGGCCGGTACCTATTCGTCCGCCAAGGCAACGCGGAGACCCCACCCCTCATTTCTCACATGCCCCTCTTCTAGCGCCACCTTCAGGCCGATTTTTAAAACACATTTTTGGACACTGCTCCTACAGTTTTTGCCCTAAAATCACGCAAATCGCTACACACTGTACACAGTATGTCTACACTCATCCCATCAACATGAATCTGTCCCATATAGCGCCACCTTCAGGCCGATTTTTAAAAACACATTTTTGGACACTGCTCCTACAGATTTTGCCCTAAAATCACAAAAAACACTACACAGCATGTCTACACTCATCTCATCAACATGGATCAGGAAGATTTTGGAAAAACACATTTTTGCCCTATTTGTGGAGATAAGCGACCGTAGGTCGCTTATCTCCCGATTAGGGAGTCTTACTGGTTATAGTAATATTATTGTCTACTCATTTTGTATGTCAGTGGCAAAAAAATATTTTGACCAAAATGTCCACCACAAGCCAGAATGGCGATGACCCCTGGAGATACTGTAACGTCATGTGCAAGGGTGGAGATTGAAGGGACGGAAGGATGCAGGAGTGGTGTACTACCTCCTTTCTGACTCATAGTGACAAACCCATTAAACTTCATGTTCTAGTTTTCATGGTTCTATGTTCAAGCCTCCTCAAGATATGTTCATGTCTTCATGTGTATATTAGTCTTTGACTAGTTCCCAAGTCAGTCCTTGTAGGACCATTGTTCAGTATGGATCATGTTAGTTTGTGACTGTGATGTCTGTTGATCTGATGTATTAAAATACTCAACCACAATTTTTTAACTCTACACGCCTTGCTATCCTGCATTTGGGTCCTCATCAGTCCAGTAACATAAACAGGTACTAGAAAGGCTTGTATGGCTTGCTAGTTGCTCCATATAGCTCTGTTCTCACTGGCAAGGCTGCATGTTTCCCAGAGGGAATATTATGGAATATATGTTTTTTTTTCTTCTCCCTTTTTGTGGCAACGGACACGGCCACAGACTCAACAGAACAGAGACACAGAGTGCTCAGGTGGGAGAAATCTTGCTCTTTTGATGGGTAATTCTTTCGACAACCAGCGTCGGTAGGTTAGATACTCACCCGACCCGCGTCATGGTTACTGAGGTTAGGGTTAGGGTTTGGGTTAGGTTTACATTCACCAGCGTCGGCAGGTTAGCTACTCACCAGCGTCGGCAGATTAGCTTTTCACCCGTCTTTTCACAGAATATATAATATATATAATATGGGTAAGACCAGCAGCTTTCCCTACATTATGCCTTGGCTTCTCACCAACATCACCTTTGGACGATGGTGCTTCAAATCAGACACATGTACTGTAGTTACTTGTGCCAGCAGAGCATGCAAGTACTACTTTCAATGCTGTCTGTTTCCGGCTGACTGTTTCGTCCGACAGTACAAAGGCAGGGCCTTTAGCCAATGAGGGAGCAACATTCCCGATGACATCACCACCAACAAGGGCGACCTGATATAAATAACAAGGCGCAAGTTGGCACCTCGACAGAGTGCCAACGTGCCCACCCACATACAGACAGCACTCATCACACTACTTGCGCGCTCTGCTGGTCGCACTTGTTGTAGTGCATGAGTGCACAAGGCACGAGTTGGCACCTCGACGGAGTACAGTCTAGTTCAATGGCTTCCTTCAAAACTGCCCTGAAAATTCACCTTTGAGCTAGTTATCACTTCTACCTTAGACAGGCGAGCGATCAAAAAAAATGTTCACCCTACTCTGTATATATAGTGTTTTATACTTTTTGTCAAATAAAATATTCAATCAATCAATCAATCAAACACATACACACAATTTGAATTTGCACGCACAATGTTGCACATCCTGATTTGTCACAGGTACGTGTATCTTCCCACAGCGCATGCACAGTGGCAGAAAGTACCAGTACTGGAATGCAGCAACTTAACAAACCAACCCACCCACTAACCTTAGCAACCACTTAAGCTACATTGAATATTGATGGTTCACAGTTGGACAGAGGCAAGCTGTTGTGAGGCTGTACTGCAGCACAGGAAAGAACAGTGTGCAGAGACTATGTTGTGTGTGGTAGCAGCCAGCCAGCCACAGCTTGTCTTTGAGCTAGTGGAGCCCAGACAAGAGCACCATTATTAATAACTCCTCAGTTCTGGGAGCTGTTCATCAGATAATTAAACACAGGCTAGCACCGATATTTCCTGCTGCTTAGCAAGATGCTTGTGTGTCTGTGCACATGTGCATGCACATGCACATAGGCCTGTCACAATTATTACATAATCGTCTAATCGCAATTATTTGACACAATCGCAATTATTTGACATAATCGCAATTATTTTGTGATAATCTTAATAATCGTTTATATGTAAAAAAATGTTTGTAATGTTCAAACATTAAAAAAATAGTGGAAATAGCAGATCTACAAGCTCACAACGCGTCGCAATGCGACGTGTTGTATAATGTCTATTTCCACTATCAATGTTCTTTTTAAAGTGTAAAGTTGTCAAATATGTCCTTCATTTCTTTGTATATTTAGGTTGTGTGTCATATCTGCCATGTGCAACTTCAAAGCCTACAAGCCAAACAGAAATGTAATTGTCAACGACAAAAACACAATTAAATCGTTAATTGCAATTATTTGAGTGACAATTAATCGTCATGTAAAATGTCATAATCGTGACAGCCCTACATGCACATGCATTTGTGTGTGTGTGCATGCCTGTTCACGTGTAAATGCCTGTATGTGCAGTTTCCTGGAACTGCCCACATTACAGTACACGCGTGACAGATGGAGCGATGCGTCTAGGTTTTCAGCTTGTTTTGAAGGATCAAGTTGAAGCATTTCTTTCTCAAACAAACACACACTCACAATTAGTCACCTATATAGTTCTGAGACTGTCAGCAAATTGTTACATTTTTCTAGAGTAGGCCTGGCTACTCCACATGATGGAAAGGCAAATAAAACAATCTCTATAAAACCTCACCATAGCTACAAAATTACCTTGCATTTATTCGCTCACACTTTATTTTTTCATCGGGTCAATTACATTTTCCAGCACAAATCAGAAACCGCATTCTTTTGTGGAGTAGGTGAGTTCTATACCGGCTCTCACTGGTTAATTCGGAATAGAAAAGAGGCTTTGCATGCGTACTGCGGAAAGCCTGGTGACGTGAGGTTACAGTGTAGGGTCGATTTTTATTTCATTTTACTCTAAAGCTCTGTTGTTTTGCTCGCCCACTCCCCTCCTCCCTCCTTCTCTCTCTGTCATCCATGGAGTGTTCCCTAGGTCCCCATGTGACTCCATAGTGTTCTATTCTGGGCTTCTTTTGCAACAGGATTATGTACATATTTATACTCTATCTGCCTGCATTTGTCTGTCTGACCCCTCCACTGTTCCACATACTGTCTGCCTTCAACAGTGGTGCAAAAAGTACTCAAATCTTTTACTTAAGTAAACGTATCAATACTATATATACTATATATAATGTAGAAATACTCTGATACAAGTAAAAGTCTGGAGTTCAAAATGTACTTGAGTAAAAGTACAAAAGTATTGCCATCAAAATGTACTTAAAGTACCAAAAGGTAGAAAGTGCGCATTAAGCAGAATGTCCCATTTCAAGTATTCAAAAGTATAAATATCTTTTGAAAATAGCAGATCTACAAGCTCTGTGATGCATTGTGAGCTTGCAGATCGTCTGTTTTCAAATGGCCAAAATGTATTATAATGTAGGGCTGAAGTGGTTAATGTATGTTTTGTAATGATAATCAAAATCTACAAAGTAACTAGTGACTAAAGTCGTCAAATAAATGTAGTGGAGTAAAAGCACAATATTTGCATCTGAGATGTAGTGGAGTAGAAGTAAAAGTATTGGAAATCAGAAATACTAAAGTAAAGTACAAATAACAAAAAATTGTACTTAAGTACATTCTTCATTAAATGTACTTGGTTGACAAGTAGCCCTAATAATATTAAGATGATGTTTGGAATCCCACACAGAAAACAGGGCCTTTCTGTGTGGAGTTTGCATGTTCTCCCCGTGTCCCCTAGGGTGAGTACCCTCACAAAAACATGCAGTGATCTCTGTACTGCCTCCCCCTGGCCAGCCGTGCACCTGATGGAGGGGAAAGGAACTGTTTGGAATAACGTGTTCCTACCATGCGCTACGTCCTTCTGGGGAATCTCCCCCTGTTGGTGAAAAGAAGCGTCTTGGACTCCTCGTGTACAGAAGGCAGCATGAGGTCAGTTCATTGCTCTCCCCAGGTTGGCAGAGGGAGTGTAGCGTAGGATTATATTAATTGGTAAATGGTGCATTTATATAGTGCTTTTATCCGAGGCACTTTACAGAGATTAGTGCATTCATTCACCCATTCACACACTGATGGCGATGGAAAACCATGCAAGGCACCAACCTGCTCACCGGGAGAAACTAGGGGTTCAGAGTCTTGCTCAAGGACTATTTGACGGCAACTCTGGGGGAGCCCGGGATCGAACTGGGAACCCTTCGAGAACCCTCCGTGTTCTAAGACGGCAACTCCTACCCCTGAGCCACTGCCGCCCCTGGCCCTGATTAGACAATTGACACCGGGATACAAAAATGGGTTACAAAAA